>NC_140186.1:2733949-3048570 GCF_965226575.1 Pagrus pagrus
TGCACATCGGAGACGTCCAGGAGTGTTGTTGCGGTGGCGAAACATCTGTCTGACTAGAACATCAGAGAAAACATCACGATAAACACAGAAATGTGTCGTGTTTCCCGAGTCACCCTTTGAAAAACACACTTATTTATCATCATCCAGAAACACTCATCAGAAATAAAGGAAATATAATGCAGCCTTTAAATGATCATATATAGTATGTAGAGTTTCCCGGTGAAGTCACTGGAGGAACAGTTATATTAGGGACTACAGATGTAGCTTAGCTTAAAGCTAACTCTGTTATAGCTAAGGAGATGTTCACGTCCCCTGTCAAACAAACAAACAAATAAACGTCCAACTCATAATCTGGACAGGACTTAGCTCGTGCTGTGCGCTAACACTTTTAGCTTAGCAGCTACAGTGAAGATTTTGCTTTAAAAAGGTTGTAAATAACGTCTTTTTCAAATCAATTTGGGATCTCTCAGCTTCTGGAGACCTGGACGAGCTGCATGGAGCCATTTTGTTCAGATTTTTTGGTTGTTTTTCTACGTTTTAAATCAAGTCTCCAGCTGCTTCAGTTGTTTAGCAGAATGCTGCGACGCTGTTTTACTGTGAAGCTCCAGAAATATTTTCTGGACTACGAGACTTCACCTGACTTTATATCAGCATGAGGGGAGGAGATGGGGACTGGATTCTCATCTTTGTGTGAACTGTTCCTTTAATCGTGTTTCCTGAAAGCATCGTCACTTAGAAATGATTCTGGATAAACGGTTTATCGTGGTGAGTTTGTTGTTTTGTCCTCAAATACAAAACGTTAAAACAAGTATTTACATGATGGAGCTGCTTCTTGACGAACAACACAAACGACTGTGTGGAGTCTTTTCACCACAGCGAGGTTGCCAGGTTTGTTATCAGAGACTTAAAAACCCAAATCTGTGCTCGGCGGCTGCCAGGATGCTGCACAGAAGCACCGAGCGGATAAAAACACAGCTGCTCGTCGTTTTCTGCAACCTGAGTCGAGATGATGTGTTGATTTGCCTCCACACAGACACTTATTATTATGAGGTTTCTTAATAATCATTACGGGAAAATTGGTGTAAATTGTGTTTTTTAAGTGTGTTTTACAACATTGTTTCTTTCAATAAAGGAACAGTTCACAGTTTTTCCTCTCACCTGTAGTGTTATTTATCCACCCAGATGGTTTTCGTGTGAGTCGGAGAGTTTTAGAGATGTTTACTTTCACACATGAAACTGCTCACAACAGAGGTCTGTGGATTAATCTTGAGTAACCGGTCATGATTTCTGGAAAGAGAGATTTATGAATGTATTCTTCTGGCCATCTAGCTCCATCATATTGGAGAGAAGGCCGACATCCCAGCAGCCGACATCTCCTAAACTCAGGCCAAAGCAAACCAGATGGATAAATATGTATTTTTGATTTGGGGGCGAACTGTCCCTTTAAGGCAGTGGAGTCTCTGCTGTAATTAAATGAGATCAAAAGAGAGAAAAGAAGAAGACAAGATGTAACGAGACAAATTAAGAAAAGACGACGAACAAAATCGAAATGAGAGAAAATGACAGAAATCAAAACAGAGAGCGTCTCTCAGATCTTCTGCTCGTCTCGCGTTTCCTCCAGAGACGAATCAGAACAACGTGAGATCAGATGAGAGACGAGACGACGTGATTAGATGCATATGAAGAGAGAAAATAAACAAAAGCACAGAAACAGTAAACAACAACAACAGCAGCAGTGTGATGCTACTGCTGCGAGCTGCTGACCTCTGACCTCCAGGCTGCATCACATCACAGCGTTCAGCTCGGCGAGGGCAGGTCGTTAGTTTGATTACTTCACATTTAAACCTCCGATACACGAACCAACGCTGCCGTCTTCTCTGTGGCACGCACACACACACACACACACACACACACACACACACACACACACACACACACGGGGAGGATTAATGGCCCTTCATCCACTCTCCCATCATTATCTGTATTCACCAGCAGCATCATCCATCACTGCTGATGTCCTGCAGCGCCATCTGCCTGTCACGCAGCATTAATGCAGCTCTACAGGTCAGTGGTGTTGTTGTTGTTGTTGTTGTTGTTGTTGGGTGTGTACAGCTCAGGCTGGGTGTGTGTGTGTGTGTGTGTGCGTGCAGCTTTTCTGGGAGTGAAGCTGCTGCTGGACGCCCTGCAGCCACCAGGGGGCGCTCAAGCAGGCAGAGTGACTGTGTCTGCTGCTGGTGAACCACTGAAATATCTCAGACAGTATCGGATGAACCCTGATGACATGTTGTGCAGATGTTCATGGTCTCCAGAGGATGAGTCCTACTGACTTTGATGAGCGCTTGACTTTTGTCTCTTGCGCCACCATGAGGTTGACATTTGTAGTTTTTTCATGTGTAGAAATGTCTCTAGGGAGACGGACTGTCTCTGCAGGGACGAGGTATTGATGAGTGGACGACGCGCTCTACCTGCTGATAACCCAAGTGATGGAAGTTTTCTTCGTACGCCATCAAAGCTTTGGAGCTCCACCTCCCACAGCAGCTGATCACCCTGTTAAAGGAACAGGTCACCCAAAAATGTAAATCCAGTCCTCATCTCCTCCCTCCATGCTGATGTAGAGCCAGGTGAGGTCTCGTAGTCCACGAAACATTTCTGGAGCTTCACAGCAAAACAGCGTTCTGCTAAACAACTGAAGTAGCTGGAGACTTCATTTAAAACAGAAAAACAACCAAAAAAACCCAACATAAAATGTCTCCACACAGCTCGTCCTGCATGATGTATGTCTCTGGAAGCCCTGAGGTTCCACATTGATTTGAAAATACGTTATTTACACCCCATTTAAAGCCAAAATCGTCAATGTAGCTACCTAGCTAACAATATTAGCATACAACCCGTCTAAATCGAGTTCAACGGTGCATCAGCTGTGTAAAACACCCTCGCACATGTTGAGCTCGTGCTCCCACATCAGACAGGGCGCAAAGTCTTTTCAAATCAATCAATCAATCAAAAGATTCAGTTTGTCCCAACATGAAGTTTGTGAAATACAGTCTGACAAACACGCCAGGATGTCCGACTACATCCGGCCGCTGACAGAGGACGGTGCATTCACGTGCACATTTCAAGCTCAGACCAACGTGATAATGGAGCAAGAGGGTCAAAGTTCAAGTTCAAGTTTCCATCAGCACGGACGTGAGGAGATAATGACTCAATATTCATTTTCAGGTGAACTGCTCCTTTAAACTCGGCTGTAACAGGATTTTATTGCAGGTTTTGGTCCAAACACGCTCGTTTTAAAGTCCAGTTAATTAAAGTAGACGCACACATTGTTGCTGATTTAAAGGTTTTCATGTTTTTGCTTTACATAGTTTCCTCCTGCTTTATTTAAATGAAACAGATGTAATCTCTGTTCTGCAGGTTACAAACTGATGTGATCCACTTTCGTCTGACGAGTGAATTTTCTTCAGCAGAGTCAGATTTCATAAGAGAAGTTGCCGACACAGAAATGATGAGGAACCCGTTCGGGGCTGAGGACCGTCGGGTTGAGGGAGCGACAGTCGTCTGACGGAGGACTTAATAAACCCGTACAGATACCGGGGAGACGGCCAGAGAGAAGCACTTCCTCTCCCGGCACCTCATTAGATGAGAGCTATAAAATAGTCCTGAGTATTGAAGTCTTCAGGAGGCAGATCTGACTGTTGTAGCTGATTGAGCTCGTCTCAACTAACTTCTATGGTTTTATGTGGAATAATCAAATAATAAGTAATTATAAGAAACTCAAACATTCTTAAAGAGTCAATAAACTGTTAACATGTTTCTTATAAGTGTTTATTAATGTCAGAATCTAACGATATACATGTTTATCATCCTGTTATAACACTTATATAACTCTGCTAATGTTAATAAGCATCATATAGAGACTTATAACAACCTTATTACCCAAAAACACCTTAATATAGAGCTCTAACTAATGACTTATTAAGGTTTATTCATGCTTTATTATGCACTTATTTTTAAAAAAGATGTTATTTTTTATTGGCTTTTGCCTTCTAATCTTACAATAAACATGTTTATGAGGAAATTACTAACATTTATAAAGTCTTATTAACGTTAGTAAGCATGTTATAACGGCTTTATTACCAATTAACTTCCGCTTATTAGGAGGACCTCGATATAAAGCGCTATACGCCTTATTAAAGCTGAAATATGCTTTATAATGCTCTTATTTTTTGACTTTTATCTTCTAATCTAACAATAAATGTTTATGATGCTGTTATTAATGCTTGTAAGTCAATTTAATGTTAATGAGCATCTTATAACGGTCTTATTACTTATTAACGTCCGCTTATTACAAGGAACTTTGTATAAAGTGTCACCAAGCAGTCAATAAAGTGTTCACACGTGTTTTATAAGCGCTTATAAATGTCTCAATATACATGTTTACACTTATATATCCTCTCTCATTAGTGTTTATAAGCACTTATAAGGGTCTTATTACCTATCAACTGTCTGATGCTAATATTAATGCTTATATAGCCTCATTAATGTCAATTATTGCCTTATATGGACTTTTAACTACCAATTAACTTGAGTTTATTAGAAGGATCTTAAAGTATAAATCCAATAAAATAAATAAAAGACCTCAAACTGCATTAAATTAAAATAAAATAAGAGAATCAGGATTCAGAAATATTATATTAAAAGTGTCCCTGCAGCAGAAACAGCTGTAATATAAATACATAAGAAAACAGTGTTTATTATTATTATCATTATTATTATTATTATTATCATTATTATTATTATTATTATTGTTATTACGTCTCTGCCTTTGTCTCAGGTGGACGCAGAGATCAGCTGTTCCCGGAGCTGCCTGCTCTCGCACTAATTTATAGTCCTCATCATCGGCGCTCAATACGCGGCGGCTGTTCCGGGCCGAGCAGGAGGCGGAGCGGGTGGGGCCTGGCTGACACACTGTGGTCACTGACCGGAGACTCTGCTGGCTTTTTTATTCCGCTCGGATCGGACCGCATGCATGTCTGACCCGGGGGTCCGCCCGCTGCCCGCAGCGAACCGCACTCATCCCGCCGATACGCGCCGGATGGATGCTGCGCTGTCGTAGAGGAGGAGGATGAGAACAAACGTCGGCTGCTGTGTTTTCTGGGCATTTTTTCGCTCATAGCCTATTTATGGGAGGCAGCGGCGGCTTGGCCCTTTCTTTATTATAGGCAGCACATCTCCGCGCTGAGCTATGTGAGCAGCAGATCGCCTCGTACTTCTCGTCTCGCGATCCTGAGGGAACAATTATGAACAACGCGCAAGATATGTCGCCCGATTTCGTGTTGATGCGCCTGGTTTCCGCGGCCGAGGATGACCGCTTGGACGCAGAAAACGGGAATCTGCCGCCGGGAGGAGTGGTGGCAGGGCTGGGGAAGGAGGTCCTGGCTCACAGCGGCGTCAAAGCCGGGTTGGATATCAGCCGAGATCCGACGGCGGGCCTCGAGCATCCCAGCAGCCGCCTGAACAAAGCCCAGCCGAGCGGCGAGGGCACGGCTGCACCTGACACCGGGGTGACGGAGAGCCGAGCCCCGCTGTCCGCGCCTCCTCCGCCGCAGAGCCCCATGGAGGCCCAGGGCTTCGACTTCGCTCCCAGCCCCGGCCTACGGCCTCAGCTGCTGGTCTTCTCCAATATAATGCGGAACGGAGAGGGGATTTTAGATTTAGACCGTCGGAATCAGCCGAGGGATGCTCTGGGTTTGGACCAGAGCCCGGGGTCAGGCTGCTCCGGCCCGGCTGTCAATAACAACACCCTGAGTCCGGGAGACGTCCAGCAGCAGCAGCAGCAGGAGCAGCAGCAGCAGCAGAACCTGCAGGACCGGGCATGGGGAGCGCATCCGCCGGGCTCCGTCACCGCGGACATGCAGGGAGCCGCGGAGCTGTGCCGCCGGCATCGCCTCATCACCACCCCGCCCGAGTGGCCCTTGTTGTCGGAGAGATCCAACCCTCTCACCGTGATTGACTCCAAATGGGGGTGCGCCACCAGGGACCGAGAGGGAGCCGTGTTTGAGCTGGCCAGACGGTTCGGGGAGCTGGGGGTCGGTGCGGTGCCCAAGATGCTGTTCAAAACGGGGGAGCTCCCGCAGTGTTCGTGTCAGGGTGCACACGGGCCGGGAGGAGGGGGAGTCGAACCGGGGGATGACCCGACAGAGACCAGCGACGCTTTGCTGGTCCTGGAGGGGCTGGGGAGCGGGGACGTTACCGGCCTGGGCATGGACGAGTGCCCGGAGGCTGAGACCGACGACGAGAACGGACGCCGCGAGTTTCTCCTCCACAGGAAACGGGAAATAGTTCAGAAGATGTCCGGGACTTTCTCCATCAGCAGCTTCCAGGCGGAGCTGAGGAGGCAGGTGGAGGGGATGGACCCGGCGGCGACCGAGGCGGCGGCGGCGCAGCTCGGCGCGCAGGTGTGCAGCCTCCACGGGGGCTTAGCCAGCCGGCTCTCACAGGTAAGCTCCGGGGACTCAGAGGTTCTCGCCCAGGTCTCCGCCATGACGCCGTCAGCCACACCGGTCCAGAACTCCCCTTGGGCCACAAGCCCGAACCAGAGCCAGGCGTCGACACCCAGGAGGCGGCCGGAGCGGTGCGCCAGCGCGCCGCGGACTCCCACCGGCTGGGCCGCGGGTGGGGAAAAGACGCTTAAAGTTCCGGGGAAGTCCAAAAAGGGCTCGTTAAAGATCCGCCTGAGCAAACTGTTCCGGACTAAAAGCTGCAGCGGCTCCAATCACCTGCTGGACAAGAGGCCCTCAGTGACCTACTCAGTGTCTTCTGCCGGGAGTCTGGTGGACATGGCGAGCCCCACTGGTGCTGAGCCGGACGCAGACAGGTGAGCAGCTCCAAACGGTCCAACTTCACTGATACAAATGTCATTTTCTCATGAAACACAGTCAGTGAGAGGGAGATCAGACTACTGCTGCATGAGACATGGGGAGCAATCAAGGCCGAGACCTGGACAGGTGTTAACACCGCACACAGCAGAGCTACACCTGTTCCTGCTTCAGTCCCTGCAGGAGTTTCCTCTGTTGTGTTTGGACTTTGGTTGTTTTCTAAAATATAGGTCAGTGAGTTTAAGGGCAATAAACACAGCAAACCTCAGTCAGGTGTGACCAGGAATCCTCCTCCAGTCTCCTCTGGACTAATAATCATAATTTTCTAACATCTTGAATGATCTCCCTCCACCGGCAGCTCATCGGCTGACAACTTTTCTCCCCCCTGCACGTCCTTCAATGCAGATATTTTTCAAACCTTTGTGGCTTGTCACCATCTATCCAACTCACTGCTTAGTCATTATTCACAACAGCACGCTGAAGGAAGGCTATGATTAAAAAAACATAGCTTCAGAAGTCTTGACTGCCAGAGCTAAGAGCATCAAACAGAAAGAGACACACACACACACTTGTGCTGAAAAGTTAATTTTCTGAACCTCTGCAGCTGCTAATACTTCTTCTTCTTCTTCTTCTTCTTCTTCTCTGCACTCTAACTCTCCTCACATGTTCTTCTTCTTCTTCTTCTTCTTCCTCCTGTCTTGGTGTCTGTCCTGCAGCCACAGCCAGCCCAGACTGACCAGGGCCCACAGTGCCTTCTCCCCCGCCTCCCTCGCTGCCTCCCTCTCTGCTTTCACTGGTAAGAGGCTGCTCGCTGCTCCGCTTGTTTCTCTGGTTCCCTCAGAAGTGAGAAGATTGTTTTCATTATCAATTAATCTGCTGATTTTTCTTCTCAAAGAATCGATTAGTTGCATCTCGAGCAAATCCCTAAAGTACCGTGTGATGTCCTCAAGCGGCTTCTCTCCATCACATCAGCACAACTTTTGTTTTCGCTGTTTTGCTGTGAAGCTCCAGAAATGTTGTGTCACCGCTAACAAAGTTGCTAATTCAGTTACAAACACAGTTAAATTCCTATACCGGCTTCAAAGTAAAAGCCCCCGTTATTTAATCATTTAAAAGCCTTTATTATGAAAGCAGCCTTACAGGAAACGTTGTGTTTTCAGCAGCTGAAGGTGAACACGCAGATGTTTGAAAGTACAAACAGGACGAGAGAAACTAAAGAGATCCAGAGAGCTTTTAAAACCGTCTTTCTCTCAGCTCTGGAGCAGGTCCGTCGCCGGCGCTGCTCGGCTCGACCCGGCTCAGTAAAACTGGTGATGCAAAAGCAAATGGTTGTTGCTGGGTTTGAGTCGGCGTGTCCAAAATCACTGGTGGAAAAACGCCACATTTCTCTCCGCCTCTTGCTCACGCACTAAAAGAGAAAATAAATGTTCTGGTATCCCTGCTCACTTTGTCCAATCAGGACAGAGAAGTCCACAAAGAGGCGGTCCTGTCTGAGAGCAGGATCCTCCTGTTTTCTATTTCTGCATTCATGCGGTGACGCAGAGAGGAGGGAGGGGATTGCTAACTGCAAAAACAGACAGGAAGTTAGCTAAAATGATGACAACGCTTACAGCAGCTTTAAAATCCCAGATCCGTCCTTTTGTCCTGATCCGCACCCAAAAGTTAATGAGGTCTATTCTGGGCCGAGACCGATCCTCCGTCCGAGTGTTTGTGGGAATCTGTTCAGTAGTTTTTGTGTAATCCTGCTGACAAACCAACAAGCGGGACACGTCGAGGTAACAAGCAGAATTTCAGCTCCACATTTTAACATTTGCAACCTTTAACTCGTCCTAGCAGTCCGACTGTCGCTGGCGCTCCAGATAAGATAAGACAGGATTCAGCACAAAAAGGCCGACGGGTAAGAAGGGTGAGGAGGTCCGAAGCTCAGCTGGCAAAAATTATTTCGCTGACTTTATCAGAATCGGCCCACAACCTCCGCAGGGCTCAGGAGTGCTTCTGCTGTCCCACATTGCTCGTACATCTCAGACTTGCTCAGTCCACTTCTCCAATATGATGATTTTTGTAGTTTTTTCTATCGTTTAATGAACACATGCTCGGCACAGGGGCTAACTGCTAATTAGACAGCAACATTAAAGCTGCAACATTTCATGCTGGCGGGCCCCACAGGAGCGAGGAGCCAGTTATTTTAAATCTTGGGGACTTCAAGACCCAGAATTCATGCACACGGCACGCTCGCGTTCATCAAGCCAGCCGGTCTGTGATGTCTCACAACCAAAGAGCCGATAGAAGACGAGATGTGAAGCGAAGTGAGTCCAGCGCTTCTCCGCTGTTTTTGGGAGACGGTGGGGATTTGGTCTCTTACGTTTGAATTTGTTTCTTTTCCTGCCAGCGAGCGTCCCCCAACTGCAGACGTTCACTTTGGTAAACAGTGAATCTGCAGCATCTCAATTAGCCGGGATGTGATGTTCCTTTTTATTGCCGTGATTTAGGCTGATTAGCTGGTGTAATTTTCCATAAACATCCTGCCTGGTGCAGCTTTAATGGCACTCTGCTGCACAGACACAACAACACAGCCACAGAAACACAAACCAGGGTCTGTTGTACTTTTTATCACTCCGGCGTCTGCATCTTCATTGCACTTTCCTCTCTTTCAGCTGTTTCTTCTCTGTCTTCAGGTGAGACTGTTTCTCTGGTGGATGTGGATATTTCACGGCGAGGGGCGAACACGCCACACCCTCCCACGCCGCCGCCTCCTCCACGCCGAAGTCTCAGTTTGTTAGGTACTTTTCTCTCCCTCCCGTCCGTCTCTGCTCCTGTTTCTCTCCTCGTCGTCCTCATTTTCACAGACACACAAACGATATAATACGATAACAACAAAGCAGTCGAAGCCAAACCGTCCTCTGCTGCTTTATTGTATCCTCTCTAAATGGAGATGAACAGTAAGCTCTGGCATTTTCTCTTAATATTTTCTGTCATAGACCAATACTTTTATATAAATAAATGTTGCTCTCTGTCGTACGTTGCTGGAAATAGACACAGACAAGTTTTTGTAATCTGCTGTAATCTGATTGGAGAAGCTTTGAAAGGTCAGCGGCAAACTACAGATTTAATTTGAAATCTGAGTGCAATGACTCAATCGATGGGGAAAACAGTTTTCCTCTCGTCACAGAAAAACAATCTGAGCCAGGGCAAAAAAAACAACAACTTCATGTTCTTGTTTGTTGTTTTAAAGGCTTTAAATGTCCCAGTTTTGCGATGCGCTTGTTTTGGTTGACAGATGAAACTTTCTACTCCGATACTGAGCTTTTAAAACGCAGTTCAGATCAAATCTTTAGTTATTTTGTGGTCAAGAAATCAACTGTAAGCAAAGTAAAAACTTATATTCCTAAATATCACGACATTTCTGTTTCCATGGCCACTCTCTGACCTTTCAAATGTCTATTGTTGCTCCAAGCTCGGTGTTATTATCTGACCCACTTATGCAGCAGATTAACCGGATAAGTTCAAACAAAAATGAGAAAATCATCATTATCTCCTGCAGCTTCACAGCAAAACAGCGTCGCAGCATTCTCCGAAACAACTCAAGGAGCTGGAGACTTGTTTTGAAACACAAAAATAACCTAAAGAAAAGTCAACGAGATGCAGCTCGTCTGAAATGGATTTGAAAAAACGTCACTTACGTCCGTTTTTTAAACTGATATCTTCACTGTAGCTGCTGAGCTAAAAGTGTTAGCGCTCAAGTTTGACGGTGTTTCCAGGGTATAAATAAAGTTTTTTCAAATCAACTTGGGATCTCAGGGCTTCCTGCGATTTGGATTATGCTGAACGAGCTGCATGGAGCCATTTTATGTTTGTTTCTTTCACGTTTTAAATCAAGTCTGCAGCCGCTTCAGTTGTTTAGCAGAACGCTGCGACGCTGTTTTGCTGTGAAGCTCCAGAAATGTTTTGTGGACTACGAAAACTTATTTCTGGGTGAACGTATCCTGTACTTCCTGTCTGTGCCGTTAATTTTGCCGTTTTATAGAAACGGCAAAATTAGAAATTCAAAAGTCTGTACGCTCGCTTGAGCTGGTTTTTGTCTTTTAAATCAGAGTTAATGCACAAAATGTTTGATGGAAACAGATTGAAGAATAAACTCTGACGTAGCGAACATTCAACTCACAAGACGCTGACACGCAAGAACAATTACAACTTGTCCTATTGAAAGTAACTCCTGAAGACCTCTCTCCGTTCTGTCTCCTGGTTTTTGGACATCTGGGCTCTACTACACAGAGGAAGAAGATATATCAGACTGTGATACACAAACGATATGTGTTTGGAGACACAGTCACTGTTGGTTTTGATCTTTTGATGGGATTAGTTGACAGTAAACCCAAACACTGTAAACCCACAAAATAGAGGAATCTTATTGGTCAATACTGAAAGAGGAGGTGAAGTCTTTTACTTTGGCGGACAGAGGCTTTCTGTCTGATGGTGATGAAAGACTCTATCCCTCCTTCCTGCCTTCCCTCACCCTCTTTCTTCCTCACTTCCCATCTTGACACCTTCTTCACTGTCTTTTCCTCTCCCCTTCCTCCCTCCCTGTCTGTACCTCGCTTCCTTTCCTTCCTTCCCTCCTTGCTCTCTCCTCTCCTTCCTGTCCTTCCTCCAGATGACATAGCCGGGCCTCAGCCTGGGCCTTTCCTAGTGAGTGTTATGGGCGCCTCCCTGCAGTCCCTCCCCCTGCCTCTCCCTCCTCCTCCTCCTCCCTCCCACGCCACCATCCAGCACAGCCTCAGCCTCAATGGTAAGCACCAAACAGGAAGTGAGCGCCGCTGTGGAGCGAACGAAGACGGAAACAATCAACGGAAAAATTTAAATAATGTTTAAAGGTGCAATTTGTAAGATTTGGCCAGAATTTGAGTTTAAAACATTCAATGAAATTAACTTTTATTATCGACAGAGTGAAGAAACGACGTGTTGACGTTATGACAAAGATACTGTGTTGCAGAGATGTCTATTGGCGTTAGCATGCTAACCAGCTAGCCTGCCTCGTCCTGTCCCGTAATACCAACATCTCATCTCATTTCTCCGACATCCGTTCCCCCGATCCAGACGCCTTCCTCCGGGCACTTCCTCATTCAACCCCATCGCCGACTGATGCTCCACCCCCTTCCAGACATGCCCCGCCCCCCATGCTGTGCGCCCTGCGGCGGTCTGAAGCCAGCAACTTCACCGCCAGTCTGAGAGAGCTGGAGAAGGTAAGACAATAAGAAAATATTTTAATTTATTACCCTGTGTGTCTATTTAGATCTAGAGTCGATGCCCCGCTGATACTAATGATTATTTTATCAATTAATCGATTAATCTTTTGGTCGTTAAACACCCAAATTAATAGTGACATCATCACACCTGATGCACTCCTCTGTTTTCTTCTCTAATGATTTGTTGACTAAATTGCATTCAGTCTTTAAAGAAATGCTGTTTTGTAAATATTATGTAATTCTTTCAAGTCACACTGTGTCTAACTGTAGTTAACAGGTTGTATTTTAACACGATAACAAAAGGAATCGTGTTAAAATATTACTATAAGTCCATACAAGTAGAATCTGCTCAAAGAAGATTAAATTAATTGTACTAACGTATTAAAAGTTGGTCAGTACAATTGTTTGCATACATGTTTACTATATTGAGTCAGATGTTCAGCATTTTTCTGAAGCACTACTTTGGCTCTGATGCAGCATGTAATCTGCAACGTTAAAAAAACGATAACATTCTGGCAGCAATGGTGCCAAAAATACTGTAAAATAACTAATTTTAAGATACATTTTACATTTTTATTTCAAATGAAGGATATTTAAGGATATTATGTAAAAACACTGAAATTACCTTTAAATAAAAGTGAACACCACTATAATACAAATGATTGAGCTTAAAATTGCTGTTCTTAGTCGGGTTTTATGAAATGATTGTAGGTTTCTTGTATATTGTAATCAATACATTTGGTTCTTACTTGGTAGAAAGTAGTTATCCTAACATCGAGAGTCAAATCTAACAAAGTCAAAGTGGGCGTCCATGTTGTATCTTCTGCATTTAACTCATGTCAACAAACAAAAAAAGACATTGAGGTTCATCAAGTATTTATTTTGGCATTGGTGCTGATGAAACTTTGTTTTCCTTCAACTTTTTGAGTTGCGTCTTAGCTCGAGTTAGTTGTGATTGGCGGCGGTAGATCTTGATGTCACATTGAGGATGTGAAGCTGCATCCTAGGAGGTGAAGAGGATGTTTCTGCAGAGTGTTTGTGTTTCTGTTGCGTTTTGATGATATCTTGTCTGAAATTAGAGAACAGAGAGCAGCAGTGAGGCTCGTTCTCGCAGGGTTACTAAAAGTTTTGTCTTTTTCTCTTCAGTGTGGCTGGTACTGGGGTCCGATGAACTGGGAGGACGCGGAGATGAAGCTGAAGGGGAAACCGGACGGATCCTTCCTGGTCCGAGACAGTTCGGATCCACGGTACATCCTGAGCCTCAGCTTCAGGTCGCAGGGAGTCACACACCACACACGCATGGAGCACTACCGAGGTGAGACACAAACACAAACGCTTGTAACTTACACTCACTGACTGTTTTCATTGAAATAATATATAGTTTCTGATAAATTTGTCTTCATATTTCATTCACACACAAACGTCATGAATCATAAATAACAAAATATATCAGTTTTAAAAAGAAAAAAGCTCTTCAGTCTTTTAAAATGCTGAGAATTCATAAAACATATTAATATAAAATATGAGGTGCAACAAAATCAAATAAAAAGAGGCGTGTCTCATTCAGCCAGGATATGAAGACATTTCAGCATCGATTCTGAGTCAACGGGTCACGTGACCTGGACGCTATTGAGAGAAAATGCTGACTATACATGGGATCTATTGATTAAACAAAGAGGATGCAGCATGAAGAATACTGACTAAACAATTTATAAACATTAACGGTATGAAGAATATGCACAATGTTTGGAAATAATGAAAATCAGCACGGTCAAACATTTTTGGCTGCAGACTTTTGCAGAAATGTGCAGATGACAAACTCTTCTGGATATAAGAAAGGTGTAATTACAGCAACATGCCTAATCTCTACCCTTAACTCAACCTCAACCTGAAGCTAATGACACCTTTAGACCTGAAGCTGAGAATCAGACGTTAGCTCGTTTTGCTAAAATGTCTTCACCGTCAGTCTGAAGCTCGCAAGGATGGAAGCAGAAGAACACACACACAGATTTTCCTGCATAATCCTTCATTATGCTTGCATATGTGTGCAAGTATGCAAGCATAATGTGTGCTCACAGCAACCCACACAAACCCCCACACACACGTACACACACACACACACACACACACACACTGTTTCCAACACTTTTGGGGACATCATGCAGACTTACATTCATTTCCTGGAGACTAACCACAACTGTAACCATCACCACTACTTGCCGAACCTGAAACCAAGCCTTCACTCTAAAATGTAATGATTCACATTATGGGGACTTGTCATAACGTCCCCATAAGGATGTCGCGTCCCCACGATGTGACTGTATAAACTAATGTCCCCACAACGTCAGTAAGACATGTCCACAACAAACACACAATATGCCTGCAGAAACATGTGCATCCGTACGCTGGTCGTTTGGCTCTCCAGGCACGTAACGTGGACACAAACCACATGTTTGATGCACACCACCATGATGAGTCATGAAGACATTAATGCACACATGTGAGATGACCACATGCAAACACACATATATGAATACGCACATAAAACGGTTTTATGACATTTACTCAAGTCAAGCCACTTTCATTAACGCTGCTAAATATCAAACATTTGCCTCAAGCTTTACAAGGACATTTGACACGTTTTTGCTAAATAATGGTAAAATAATTCTGTAAACAAACAATGAAATGTTTTATTGAAGGTTGCAACTGCTTAATAAACTGACTTAAACTGTTTAAACAATTTGCATTGCTTGTTAACAGTGAATTAACTATTAACTGAACTATAAACTAGGATTAACCATCAATTTACCATTTATTATAAATGGTTATTAACATACGTGTTACCTTAATGGTTTATCAAAACAGATGCAAATCAATTTAAGGTCGATGAATCATCTCATCCTCTCAGCAGCTTGATTTTATTTTGTAATTTGGCTGAATTTTTAGCATTTCAAGACATCGTCACACCTGATGCACTCCTCTGTTTTCTTCTCTAATGATTCGTTAACTAAACTGCGTTCAGTCTTTAAAGAAAACACAAATGCGAACCTGTAAATATTGTGTAATTCTTTTAAGTCACAATGTGTCTAACTATAGTTGATTGTAAAATATTAAAGCTGAGCCAGTGTTGTTAAAAGTGCCCAGGAGTTGTACTTTAACACAACAAGTAAAGGAAACGTGTTAGGTTAAGTATCTGAAATTAATTATACTAGAGTATCAAAAGTTGTTAAATTGTTTCTATCATAATTTTGTTTGCACCAGCTTGTCAAAAACAGCTCAGCGACGTGTTTCTAAAGACATTTTATGTGAGAAATGAGCCATGCAGCTGCAGAATCTGACTTCATTTGAACTCGACCACTTTTAGTTTTTTTTATAATGTTTCCAGGAGTTTCCAGAGGCGTCTTGTTGTGCCGGATGCCGCACGCTAACACAACAATAGACGAACAAAACAGCTCGACAAGATTCATTAAACAAAAACATGCAGAAACAACAGAGCACGAATAAAACTAAGAATAAACTCAAACGCGCCTTAATAGAGATCCAATTAGATCACACAACAATACTGACGCATGGATAACTCACATAACACCACATGCATATTTGCACACACGCCACATGTGCGACAAACAAGGTGACTCACGGAGGATACATGTGTAACCGGGCAGACACACACACACACACGCACAGACACACACACACAGACATACAGAAAGGGGGCTCTACATTAATGAGTCACCATTGTAAAGCTATGGAGTCATGCCTGGAAACACATTCATTATTCAGACACGCATCCCCGACTGACACAACACATTCACATCAACACGATCGCGTGTGCTTGAACGCATCGTGGCCTGACATGAATCCAGGGCAGAAAGGCTTTTCAGATACGACCCAACCGCTGAACTTATTCAGATGTGTCCACGTATGTGTAATAGCAGATTGGCTGGTTGTAGATATAGATTAGAGGCTTTTATTTTGAAATCTTACACTAAACACTCATTTTAGACACAGTTCAGCCACATTAGGGTCGTGACTCTGCAGATGACATTGTTGGTGTGTATCTGATGGATTGCCATGAATTTTATGGATACAAGTCTTCTTGGGCGATATGACGTTACAATAGTATCACAATACTTTGTTTTAGGCTCTATTGCAATACAAGATATATAAATCTCCTCCAAAGTACTTCATAAATGCGAGGACTGGACGTCAAAATCAAATATGACTATATTTTTTACCTAATACCTCAAATAATGCCTTTCTGACAATATTGTAGGATGACTATCAGTGCTTTAACAAAATATGAGAATGTGACAATGAGATGTTTGATCAATAATCACCAGTAATGATGATATAATGACTAAGTGGGTAAGGACAAATATTAGAACAAGTCTGGTAAGTTCATAAAATGACATAATGACGATAATGATATAATATCTCTGTGGGATGAACCCTAAAATCTTCGGTGTCTCCTTGTCTCTCCCCTCTAGCTTCACCACGAGTTTGACATTTGTGTTTCAAAGTAAAATGCTTCGGCAGCCATCAGATGGATTGACGTAAAATCTGCTTCATATATTTAAGTATCCCCTCAGGATGAATCCTGTCTCTGGTGATCCGCTGACGTTTCCTCTAACTCCATCATTGGATCGGAGTTATCAGTAATTCAGTGAAATACCGCAGCTTCACATCTACCGGATGGATTAGAACAGACATTAATGGTTCCCAGATAATGTGTCTCAATGTCTCCGATGATCCCGACTTTTCATTTAGCATCACATCAAGTTTTTAATTCGTCTAAAACCTTCGAAATGAGAAAAACCTCCCAGCCTCAGCTTATCCTCACAGTCCAAACCAACCTGGTTTCACAACTTTAAAGGTGCTGGAGAATTATGCATTATGTAAATGAGGCTTCTCACAAGTACAGAAGTACAAGTATGTGAGTATTTTTGTTGTTTGGTAATATTTATGTACACTGCACAAGCTCTAGCTCGATCTGTTTTCATTGCTAAGCCAATCAGAATGAAGTTCTGCATCAGGTCTTGCATGAAAAAGTACAAAAAACTTTGTACAACTGGAAAACTTGAAGACTTTGACACATTAAATATAATTTCTCTCTGCAAAAACCATCAAACAGGGTCACAATCTGACACATAAAGGCTGCTAAAGGCATCTAACATGTTTGCTGTAATTATACAACTGTTTAATAATTAATGTTGGTATGACTAATACATGATAAAATGCTACATGTGATATATAACGACAAACATTTTCTCTCCACCTCCAGGGACGTTCAGCCTGTGGTGTCACCCGAAGTTTGAGGACCGCTGCCACTCGGTGGTGGAGTTCATCGAGCGAGCCATCATGCACTCCAAGAACGGCAAATTCCTGTACTTCCTCCGCTCCAGAGTGCCAGGTAAAATATAGGTCATATAGCCGCACGCAGGACGAGCCGATCAAAAATGGATGCGAGCCGCCACTTAGTGAGGAGTGCCTGAGCGACGGAGCAGAGGAGGGATGTATGTGACTGTCTGCATTCAGCCTGTGCGTGATTCATGGCTGTGAGAAGGCGTCTATCCACAACACGTGTGTGACTGTAGCAAATACTGTGTTTGTGTTCCCATATCTAAACTATAAAGACTATATGCTCCCCAGAGAACTGAAGGGTTTTCATTGGCTTGGCTTAGTGCTTTGGTTCAGGGGTGAGATTTAATTGATGAGTTACGTTGAATAAGGTTTAGATTGATGTTTAAATTCATAAGAAATGTAAGAAAGTTGTCTACACTGACTACTCTGGTGATGCGGTCACATCAGTGTTTCCCACAGCTTGATAAATTGACAAGTTGATTAATAAACAAACAGAGGTTTATGAATAACTCTTTGTGGTCTGTAAGGTGCTGGCCTTGTACATTTTATGATGTTTATTCTACTGCTGTAGGGTAAAGGGAGGCAGGTCAGCGATCCTTGGCTCCAGAATTGTTAATCGACGTCAACTTCCACTGAACTCAAAAAATAACCTGACCTACAGGCCAAAATTGTTCATTAATCACTTGCCTTTCTGATTTAGCAGGAAATTTTTATTTCTTTGACCTCACAAAATATATACACATATAATTTATTATCATTACAGGCAATTAATGTTCTATTTCATCTTTCTTATCTAAATTAAACAAACATTCGAACACCTTGACCGTGAAGGCCTGTGTGCATTAGGAAATGTTAATTGTGCAGGATAAGTTTTAATTCTGATTTTATCCACCTAAGATAAGCTATACGTGGTTTAATTTGATTTTATAATACCTAACAACACCTTGGTGCTGCAACAAAATCATGGAAAGATATTTTTAAGAATAGCCTCCGAGCTAAAAGCAACAGACAGGAAGTGAGAAAGTGTAAAGAGACATAATTTATAAAATCGACAGCCAAAAATATCGAATTGAAAGGTCAGAGAATGGTAATGAAAACAGAAATGGGACAGTACAAATACACTGATATTTAGGAAAACAGTTTTTCACAGTGTTTACAATTGTGGATTATCCGCCACTGAAAATAGTCCCCAACAAAATGCACTATTTCCTGCTGTTTGAGCGACTTTTTTCAAAATCTACGTCGCCCAGCTGTTTTTAGAAGTTATTGAGATTTGATTAAAAACTGTAATTGTCTATTGATGAGCTGTGTGTTGCTTTGTTGGCTTGTTTTGTTGGTTATTTTGGTCTTTTTTGAATCAGTAACACTAAGAAGACTAACTCTTAGTGCGTGTTTGTTGCAGGGCTTCCTCCCACCCCGGTTCAGCTGCTGTATCCTGTGTCGCGCTTCAGCAACGTGAAGTCACTACAACATCTCTGTCGCTTCTGCATCCGACAAATAGTCCGCATCGACCACATCCAGGAGCTTCCACTGCCCAGGTAGAGCTCCGATAGAGTCATGTGATCATTTAAATGTCTACCTGATGAAATATACTGTATACCTGCTGTGCCGTAAACACAAACACACCAAATCAGCCCCATGCTAACACGCATCATCATTGTTGTTTTTCTCTCCAGACCACTAATATCCTACCTGAGTAAGTTTTATTACTACGACCCCGAGGAGGAGATGTACCTGTCAATCAAGAGCATCCGGCGGGTGGTGGGAGCAGAGCCAGAGGCCGAGTCGCAGACGTAGCAGCAGAGATCTTCTCCGCTCAAGTGAGTGTCGGACTAGTTTGTGAGAAGGCCGACTTTTGTCATGAATCTAAAAAAAGAGACTCTTACATCCCTAGACTGTAGCGTCCTGTACTCTGAAGCCTCAGTCTAGACTCTAAAATTACATGCTCATTGAGTTAATGCTTGAATTTCCTGGCGATGTTATATAATTAAATATTCATTGGTCTTCACTTGCGGTTATTTGCTATTAGGGATGAGCGAGTACACCATCAGCTGTATCCGTTCAACCCATGGATGTAATAAGGGAAACGCTGGATACAGCGTCAGAGACGGAGCTTGGTTAATTCCTCTGAAAGCTGCTCAAGTGGTGCATGAAGCCAGAAAAGTTTGACTTCCTGGATATAATAATACCCAGATCTTTTGCTTTGAGGGACCCAGGGAGTGTGCGCTCAGTAGAGGCTTCCACCGGCCATGGTGGCTAACAGTTAACAGGATAAAATGATTCATGCTATGCTATGTATCCACCATATTTCTGCTATATCTGACAACATGTGAATGCAGCTTCATCCCAACTTCACTCTAAACCTGTACCTCTGCCCAGGTTTCTGTAAGGAGGACTGATCTGTTCTGGTCTGCCAGCGTCAGCCAATCGGAGTCCCTGGAAATCTCTGTGTCCAGTTGGACTTGGATGGACCTGCCTCTCTCTTGATTTGGACTAACAAAAAAGAGGGACGAGTGTTTGCAGTCGGACGGCGGGAAAACTGTCATTGAGAAGTTCAGATGCCGAGGACCCAGCCTCGTCTTCAGAGGGACTGCAGAGATGTTCTCGCCTGCAAAACACGTTGGTTTGAAACCAAAAGGAGAACCTGAATTCTGAACTTGATTTCCTGAACGTGCTGAACTGGACTTTTGAAACACAATGCACTGGTCAATTTGTACAACTGTTGTTTGCTGCCGTTTCCTTGTTTTTCCTTCCGGTCTGTCAAAATGAAGGTTTTTGGATTTAAAGTTTCCTTCAGGTCAGATATACACACAGAGGCAGGGCAGCAGAGGCCCGTCACCGAGCACTCAGACAGTCGAGCTGTTTAAGAGAAACAGGCCGCCATGTTGGAGGACCTACAACCTTAAATTGTGTAACCTGATTGGTTTTTCCTACCTGGAAACCAATCAGGTTAGAGTGTTAGCCACAGTGCTAATGTGATGCTAATGTAAATTAGACATTAAAAGTTTGTTTAATATTGAATTCAAGACTATTTTATCAGAGGCGCTTGTTACACTGACGGATTTAATGAAACTTTTACAACATCAGCTTGAACTTTATACTTCATACTACATATTCGTCCGACCGTCGTTGTTCTAAGTTAACATGGAGGTTGCCATGGCGGTTGCTAGTTGAAGATAACTTATTTGTCATATCAAACGAAGAAATACGCAAACTAAGAGTTTGAGAGTGCTCTCAGAAAAAGCCTACAGAGCTGAGTCACTCACATCCACTCCATTTCTGTTACTGTTCTTCTGTAGCTATTTTTCTTGAGCCCACCTGTAGCCTGATGTGCACCTCCACAGAAATGTAACGGCACATCACAGCGACACAGACCGCAACAACTGTGGTTGGTCCACTTGGCAGTATTGCATTTCAGACTCCTCCTCCGATGCTTGTACAGGGGGTTGTGACCTGTAGTTTCCCTAGTAAACACACCGACCTCTTCAGCTGTTGCTGTCCCTCCTGACTGCTGCTGCTTGTCTTGGGTGGACAGGCCGGATGTCCAGAGGTAAATGCTGCCTTGCTGAAACCAAGTAGCATCCTGACGTCCAACATGCAGCAACTGTGATGTCACAACAGGTGTTTCTCATTACCTTTCAAAGGTAAATCACCAGCTGTGTAGAGCATAGTCTCGCATAGCCAAAGTTATAGGAGAAAGGTCTGGCGTCTTTCATTCTACTGTAGGGAATAGATGCTCCGGCTTGTTTGTATTTTTTAAAACCAATCAGCCAGGATGCTGCGTAGCGCAACTGGGACTCATTTTGCACAGAGGGAGGCAAACCCTAGCATTAAAATGGCTAAAGAAAGGGCAACAGCAGCTGGCTTGTTTACGTTTGCACCCCAACCAGGTTAGCGTTGTTGTTTCCCGTGAAAACAGGGATTTCGAAAAACACTAATTCAGATAGCGGGAGAGAGGAGTCAGCGAATCAGACTACGTACAGTGTCAGTGCCAGAAATGCAACATGTTAGAACATTTCATCTCTCAGAGGTCAATGATTTTATTTCCTCTGTGATTTTTCAAGTTGACTCAACTGCAGTCGTGTTCCTTGTTGTTTCTTCAGTGGTTTACAAATGTCGCTAGTTTGAAAGACAATCGCAGCATTACCTTGTTTTACAGGTTGACTTTAATGAACGCCCAATCAGGTCACAGAAATCTGGTCATGTGTTTGTAGTGCGACCTTTGTTTTACATTCTGCAGCCACAGTATCAGACCTTTATTCAACGGGGAAAATAGAAAGTCAAGGTCATTCTTGGTGTTTTTACAGTGTAACAGTGTCCGGTTTCTGGATCCATCTTTATACTGTTAGGTATCCGTTCCAGATGTCGCTGAAGGAAATAGCAGTGATAATGATTTCCTACACTTCCCAGAATGCCTCTTGGCAACCTTGAGATACATGGTTAATAAACACTGGGCTGTGTCTGATACTCATAAGACAACATGTCCTGGAGTTGCAATGCATTCTGGTCCATTGAGGCTCCTGGTGGTAGATTTATTGACATCTGTTGCTCTTACATGATGTGATTTCACTACTCACAGTTGCTGTTTACATTTGGACCAAATAAACCAAAGAAAATATCTTCAGAAATGCAATTTAGAGTACAAACAGCTGAGTTTAACGTTGTTTTATTACAAGTAGCTCTTTAGAAATGAAGGCGAAAGAACAAAAGGGAACCAGGTCGCTTCTCTTTAATGTTGAGATGAGAAAATGTTCTTCTTTTGTGGGTCCACTGTGTCGTTAAGCATCAGGTATATGTTCCTATGATTATCACACTTATGTTGATGGGAAGTCTTAGAAAATAGAAAATAACAAGAGAGTTTTGACAACATTAACGTGGAGTTTACTTGCATTGGCATAGAGAATTTGGCGCAGCTGTACTGGGAGTTTATTAGCCGGGTATGGCGCCTCATTTTTTTTTCCCCACAATGCCCTGCCTCAGAGTGTGTATATCTGCCGCGACTCGTCTCTACCTGTCAGTTTTATTTGTTGAAATGCCCAGGTGTACTTTGCTCATTCTATTTCTCAGAACCCTGAAGCTGGCGACTGGCTCAGCGTTTTCAGTAAAAAAAAGACGAAAAATAAACATTGGTGTGTGGCATCGTTTTTCAATTTAAATATTTTTATACGGTTGTTGGAAAAAGACGGAAAAAAACGTTCGAGGCAGGTCTCAGCAGGACCGTGAGCAGGATGATAGAAAGGTTGAGGTCATGTGTCCAAGCCAAAAGCTTCCCCAGATAAACACCACAGTTATTTTGATTTTTTAACTGTTTTTACATGTTTGAAGTCAATGAGCCTTTTTACGACCCATTCTGAACGCTAAATGTTTGTTGAGCGAGATTTCATGGCTTTGTGCTGGATTTTATGCGACTGTTAGCGATAGGTGAAACACCTGAACTCAAAAATGTGTATTTTTCACTGACTTTTGGCCATAAAATGTAGTTTTAAAATCGAAGTAATCAAGTAAAAGTGCCTCAAAGTTGCACTTAAGTACAGTAATTAAGCTACAGTGCATTGGATTGTCAAGCGGAGAGTCGGTTGTTCGAGCCCTGGCTCCAGCTGCATGTTGAAATCTCAGAAAAACACAATATAAACAGGTCAGTTTACCACTGACGCTCCACCACTGCATATAAGACAAAGAAAAACAGTAAATCTTTAAATATAAGACACAAAAATCAGCAAATATTTGGCATTTTTCCATTTAAAATGACTCAAATGATTAATTTTCTGCCATGGACTGGATTTATTGAATGATCCTGAGTTTCAAGTTTACGTCCCGGTCAAAAGCAGCTGAATGCAACGCGCTATTACGAATGCATCTATGGCCGTAACACCGTGAAGATGCTGGTGGAGGTTTCAGGGTGTTTCATTTTTAAACGTCACTCGTTCAAGGCTGAAAACTCTCCGGCTCATGCGTTGGCTCGCTCATGAATCCCGTTAAAGGGGGGGAAAAAAAAGTGAAATATCCCAGTTAAATTATGCAGCTCTGTCTCTCTGAGGCCCTCCACAGATGTGCCTGGGGAGAAGGTGATAGACTGTATCTGCATCCTCCACCGCCAGCTATAGCACGCTTGAGGTGGAGAGGGAGAAAGTGGTTTAGCTAAAAGCAGGACTCTCGTTTCCCGAGCACTTTGAAGAGCCCTCGCAGTGATGCAAGGGAGAGGATGCACCGGGGAGGAACAGAGACGACTGGATGTGAATAAGGTCAAGTGCACTCTTCGAGGAAAAGCCTATATGAAAAGGGCCACATGCATTGTGGATGTGAAAAGAAGCCACGGAGAGTGATCCAATGAGAGAGAGGGACGGCTCATCGTAGCCTACATGTTGGCTGAAAGTGCTGCGGGCAAAGCTCAGCGGATGTTGGCGACGGATGGGACTGACAGCCACGACTGGAGCGTTTCCTCTGCAGGGTGGGAGCCGGGATCACGTCGGCCTTTCTGGTTGGGTTGTGGCCCGACACCAAACCAAACAGACAAGTACCAAGTCTTCAGTGTTCAAACGTGGTCTGAGTCCAAGTCACCAGTCTGAACAAAAAAAGAAAAAAAGCAGCAACACACACTGTTTAAGGTCGGTTTTGGAGATTTTAAGAAGAGAGCTCGGCCAGAAAACAAAATCCAGTCGTTATCTCATCAGACACAGATGAAGTTTTGTCGTCTGCAAAACATTTCTGGAGCTTCACAGAGAAACAGTAAGCATCCTCAACTGAAGTAGCTGTGGACATGTGAAATGGCTCCATATAGGTCGTTATCCAAGTCTCTGGAAGCCCTGAAGTCCCAGATTGATTTGAAAGATCATTATTTACATCCTTGACATGCGGTTGAACTCCAGCACCCACCTCAGACGTAGTGATGACGCGTTTAGCTCGGCCGCTACACTGAAGGTTTCAGCTTAACAAAGGTTGTAAATGGCGTTTTTTTTCAAATCAGTTTGGGTACTAGGGGCTTTTGGAGACTTGTCCTTATATTGCCGCATTACAGTATAATAATCGTTGGGACTTTAGCGTCAAAGTGTTGCTGATTTCACTAAACCAATGGCTATAACACTGTATCCACTGCTGGATTAGCTGTTATTACACAAGCATGGAGCCAAATACTCTGCGAGGCCTCTCAGGGTCAAGCTACAACCTATTGTTCAGGTTGTATTGAATATAACAAAAGCATTCACCTGGACAACAGCTTGCATACCAAACATGTTTGAGCCAGGTGTCAGTAGCATGAAAGGATCCTTTATGAGACGAGCCAGGTGAGTCTGATGTTAACTACACAGTAATTAACAAGTCAGTAACAGGCCGAGAGCTGCCTCAACAGGCTGTTTGTAGCAAACTGCATTAACATGCTTTACAATAATTTACATATACATACATTTACATAATATCCAATAGAAATAAAAACAATATGACTGTGAAAATCCCACAAGAACCAAACATTTCCTTTCTGATAAAGGGGATAAAAAGTCTTACAGGATTTATTTTTTAAATTCAAGATGAGATGAGATGAGATGAGATAGGACACAACAAAGCAAGATAAGATAATCCTTTATTAATCTCCAGAGGGGCAAGTGTTGCAGCAGCACAGGGACAAAGAAGCAAGTAGGTAGACACAAATAAAAACTGAAACAGGGCAGATAAAGATAAATAAACACAAAAATAACATAAAAAGGAGGTAACAACAGGTGTTATATGAAGAGTAAAGTGTAATTTAAGACGTTCTGCCTGTAAATAGCAGGTTAAAGTGACACGTGAGGAAATAAAGTGACGTGATGTGCAGTATAGTATGAAGTTACACAGTATGATATGAGGTATAATCTACAAGAGGAGGTGAAATATATGAAATAAAACTGTGGAAATCCTAAAAGTAATTAAAACCTCTTCAGATAAAAAGTCCCACAGGAGATTTAATTGGACCCAGTAGAATAAAAACAGAATTTTAAAGAGGATTCAGTAGAAGCTACAGATCCTGCAGGACTTCTCGACTCTGGACCCTCACAGCTGACTGCGCCTCATAATAAAGCACGGCCCAGTTTAAACAGGTCACACGGTACCGACTCGAAGCTCATTGATCAGCACGCTTGTCATTCTTGTCCTCGCGGATCCGCCCCTCGCTGCTCTCATTGGTCGTCGGGGACGTCAGTGAACCCGGATTCCTGCTGTAATTGGGCCGGAGCCTGTTCTGGGTTCCTCTGCGGAAACGCCCCCTCGGCGCACGATCTCGACATCCCATTGGTCGAGCCGTCATCCATCGACCGACGTCCAAATACGCCGCGCTGCGATTGGCTCGGTTGGTTTTCGATCACACGGACCCCTCGCGTTGATTGGTCGACGCGGGCTTCCGTCAACGGCCCATTGTCCGTGGATTGGTGCAGGAGCGCGGGCGGATTCCTCCATGGGCTCGGTCTTCAAGGCTCGCGGAGAGCGAATGTCGTCATGAGCGGTGGGTAGGAATTAAAACATTGGTGTTTATATTACATTCTACTTCGTAAAACATTATATTGTGTCGAGCGGAGACGCGCTGGACAGTATGCGCTACGAATAAGTATGTTTTAGGGAGACTCGGGCAGTTGTGTGTACCCAAATAAGCAATGCACTTCCGGAAAAGGGCTGCCTTTTTCTGTAACGTTATCAAAGAGAGTTTGACTTGCTAGCTACGCGTCAGCTAGCCAAATATGCTAGTGTACGCTATGTAGCTAGCTAGCTAGTCGTTTACTTGTTGTTTTCCCACATCTGGCCGTGCATTCCTCACACTCAGACTGTCCACAATAAAAAACAGAGTTGTGTAGACGATGCAGATAACGGCCTCATCTTAGCTCGTTTATTAGTAGAAACTAAGCTGCACACGAACCAAATCAGCTTAAGCTAGCTAGGCTAGCCACTTCACCCTGCCCCGGTTTAGTATCGCTAGTTAGCAAGCTCGCTAACGTTTGGTGGTTGTCCACAGCAAAGCAAACCAACAGTGTGTGTTTGATGGCGGCGCTATTTTGAGGCCGCACTGTTTTTTTTTTTTCTCTCCGTGTGCTTTACTGGCAGGGCTTAAAGACACACTCGTACAACTTGTGATGATTGTGAAATTGCTAAATTCATTGTTGTGAAGCTCTGTGCTCCGTGCAGCAGCTCTGTAATCAGCCATCCGCGTTTGTGGATCCATAAATGTGTCTCAGCCAGGAGAGATTAGTGGCTCAGCAGGCTGAGTTATCCTCGTGTGAAAGTTTTTTGTGGTCTGACAGAGAAGTTTAGGCACCACGAGCCACAGCTGAATGCACAACACTTTCACTAATAATGCAGCCAGGGCCAACAGAGGAAACGGTTCCTGTGTGGTGAGCTGCTCAGCAGCCACAACACAGAGGTGCAGCTTAGTTTGTGTCTCCGTGTCGACAGAGGAGGCAGTTAATGTTGTTAAGAGTCTTTTGTGTTTAAGACCACTTCCTTATAACAATCAGTAACTTTGGTGTTTTTCATGTGCTACTGCTACATGCTAAGGAACCACAACATTGGAGGGAGAGACCCTGAGTGTATGTTTTCTTAGAAATGCATTCATGGCCGTCTGTGATTAACTATCTTCAAGTGACTCGTCCGTGTGCAGTTTGTATCACTATCGGTTAGATGTTTCTGTCTCGATGTTACTTTGTTTTATTTGAAATATTCATCAGAACCTGATTGATGATTGTGGCCGATGTCCGTACAGATATTCTTATGTACATACAATATATACATAAACACACAGTTTTTTTTGTTTTTTTTTGCATTATCCCTCAAATATGGTTATCAAACACTTGTGGCAGAGATTTGTTATGGAGACAGGATTATTTTACAGTTGCGCAATGAAATGTATTGACCAAAATATCATCTGTGCACCGAAACAGGAAACTTCATGAGGAATTTGATAAATGTGAATTACCCTCAAGCCTCATTTTTGCATTTTGCTCTCTAAAAAACAAACAAAAAAGTGGCACTTATTGTACAACAGATACTGAGATACTGATAAATATTGGATATAGTATAATAGTGGATCTGTGATGATTCAGTCGTTTCCCAGCAGCATTTGCACTTCTCACTACTGTCGCTGGTTTGCCAGAGCAGCGCTCTTACGCGGTCATGTGATTACGCGTCACCTGCTGTTTGATTACAAGTGTTTGCCAGCCGACGAGCCTCGAGCTAAACTAAATATTACAAATATTAATACATCGGTTTGTGATACACATTCTTGAACGATGACATTAAAATACACCCTGAGCACTGCTGGTGCATAAAACCGCACATAACAACTTCGCTTTTGCATTGAATTTATCTCAGAGTTTATTTATTTAATAAAACTGTGATTTCATTTTGTACATCACAAACTGTACTTCAGTTCAGTCATAATGACCAGTGGATGAAGTCACTCAGTGTAGATGATTAGCGTAGCCCTCCACCTGGAGCATTAACAGCATCAAACTGTTTTGGCTGTTAAGCAGCTCTGCTGGTAGTGAAGATTTAGCCGGCCCTTAAGCGACTGGGCAGCCTGCCCTGAATGTACTTATGCTGACCGTCTCAACAGAAATATAATATCAATAAATTCAGTCTTTTCCTCACATAATGTTTTTGACTGCAGTCCATTTGTGCATCTCTTTTGCTCGGAGAGCGTCTGAATCATCGCCTGTAGCTTGATAATTGTTTGCCACATATCTCTTTGCTTGTACGTCTCAAGAGCCAAATACTGAAGATGCCATGGAGCGTTAGATAAATCCATGAAGAAACACCTGAGTAGAAGTTTTATGAAAATGTTTTCAGCTGCTTTACATCAACGTTTGCAGAAGATCCAAGTGCTGCACCTGCTCTGGAAATGTTTATCAAACAATTTTAAAAGAGTGATCATTAGATTATCATTACATCGAACAAATCCCATCAATACAACAAAATAATTATCTGGTACACACAGAAGTTCTTACTGAAAAGATCTGTGCATCTGGAAGGTTGAATACATTGTATAAAAGAGGTAGACCTGCTGTTTCACAGGCGCATACTGGTCTTTGTACTGCTCTGTATTCCTGTAGATAGATCGTCAGTAGTGGATCATTACTCCCCTTTTATTTTTTACATTGACTTCTAACTGAAACTGAAACTTCAAAGTCTGCAGAGCTGCAACTCACGATTATTTTCATTGTCCACTAATCTGTCCGTTATTTTCTCAATCGATCAAGTAATTGTTTGGTCTGTAAGATGTCAGATAGTAATCGATCAGTGTTTCCCAAAGCCCAAGACGATGTCCTAAATTGTCCACAACTCAAAGATATTCAGTTTACTGTCATAGGAGAGGAAAGAAAGCAGAAAATGTTCACAACGATGTCGTATGTGTGACTGATGGTGATCACGGTGAGCGATCAGAGAGTTTGTCTTTCTTAGATCTGTTTCTGTTTTGTAGGAGTGTCCTGCGTTGTCCTTGAACAACCTAACCACTGAAAATAGATGCCGCAGGCCGCCTGAATCTGACTCTGCTGTGTCTGTGTGTTTTCCAGAACAACAGGACAGTATGGCCACCACTGTTGCTGTCAGTCCCAGTGAATACCTCCAGCCCTCCACCGCTTCCACACAAGTGAGTAACAGCCGGATGTCGTGTCCTGCTACTGTCTGCTCCGCGCTGTTTCTCTCTCCCTCTGCTCTCTCTACATAACGTCTATTAATCCATGATGCATTCAAGCCGCTGCACACTGTAGGAACATTTTTTAACAGGGATCCTACTGAGCGACCGATGGTCTCGTTTGAAATTAATGAACCTCGATTTACATGTGAAGTGTGATCTGATGCAGCGAAGCAGCTAATTAAAAAATACTGTTTTATCACAACAAAATGTAAAATCTTAAGTTAAATGTGTCTGTTTTCTAGTCAGAATATCTCTTTACACTTAGTTTAAGACACAGTCACCTTGAAGACAAACAGGTTTGACCTTTGGGAAGTATTTGTAACAGAATAATCGAAGGTCAAAAGTCAACTTACAGACTTTTTGGAGCTTTCAGCTGCGTCTCACAGCTCTTTAGCTCGACTGAAGATGCAGCTGATGACTCCAAAAACTAACAAAGGGACGCTACTGAGTAATCATTAATCCCCAGTGGGAATTTAGCCGATTAAAAATGCGTTAACTGACAATCAAAGAAGGGCAAAAATACAACTAAAAGTATCTTATACAAATTACAAATACTTGCCCACACATCCACACAGTTACACATTCACAGTCTGATCTGTTGGCCGCTGAGCAGCTCCACTGGGGCGGGTGGGGATAAGGGCCTTGCTTAAAGGCACATCAGTGATGTTAATGAGGGAGCAGCAAGTGCTGGCTTTCACTGTCCCCATCCAGATTTATCCTGCCAGTCCGGGAGTTCAAACTGGCAACCTTCTCATCACAAGCGTTGTGAAGAAACCAGAAAATATTCACATTTAAGAAGCTGAAATCGGAGGATGTTGTGATCATTGTGTGATTAATCGTTGCAGCTCGAGTGCAGACTGTGTGTTGTACCTGAGCCGTTGTGTTGGCCTGTGTTTCAGGACACCCAGCCCTCTCCTCTGGCCCTCTTGGCTGCCACCTGTAGTAAAATCGGCCCTCCTGCTGCTCAGGCTCCTGTCACCTCTCCTCCAGCACAGCCGCAGCCTCGCAGGCTCCTCCCCATAAAGCCGGCTCCGATCGCCCCCGCTCCGCCCAAAAACCTGGGTTTCCTCTCAGCCAAGGGCAATGTGATTCAGCTCCCTGCCGGCCTGGGCTCCACGACGCCTGGCAGTCCTATTGTGCTCACCATCCAGCAGAGCCCGGCCCGCACCAACACCGCGGCCCCCGCCAACATCCAGTACCAGGTGGTGCCACAGATCCAGGGGGCCCAGACTATCCAGGTGATGCCACAGGGAGGTCAGATCCAGCTCATCCCAGGCACCAACCAGGCCATCATCACCACTCCCATGACCGTACCGGCCCCCGCGGCCGCCGCCACCCCGGTCACACCGCAGAAGACTGTAGCCATCAAACCCTCCCCCAAGTTACGCAAGCCAAACAACTCTGCTGCGAACATGGTGCAGCTACCCAGCGGGCTCACGCTGCCGCTCAACGTGGCGACCGGAGAGGTGGGCGGGACCCAAATCATCACAGAGACGGCGGCTGCACCTCCCACTCCGGGAAAGGGGCGACGAGGGAGGAAGAAAAAAGTGATTCTAGCTGGTCCGCCTCCTCCTCCACAGGCTGCCTCCCCACCCCCGGAGCAGATGGAGACCATCCTGATAGAGGCTGGTGACAACATCATACAGGTACATCTGACAACAGAGCACACACTCTCTGTTAGTCATCACCGGCTCGCACTGAGCTACACGCATCAAGTGCTGTGTCGAACAACCTCAACATGTCTAGATCAAGATACACAACTTCACCTGTATGACAATACAAACACAAGTTTTATTATTGTGTAGTATCAGCGACCGAATGAACTAAATTCGAGTTTCGCCGATTAGTTAGAGAATGAGAGTTTAGCCAGCAGTTAAATGTTGACGGTGGAGTTACTTCACTGTATTTTCAGTGAACAAGTCTGTGAGATTTAGTTGAACGCGCCAGAAAAACGTTTAACTGGGAGGTTTTTTAAATCACAGCTCAGCTCAGCAGAGCAGTTGGTAAAACTACCAGACTACCAGAGGAGAAATCTGGTTTGAGGAACTCGGTCGGTCCCGATGTTCAGCCCGGATGATCTGGTAATGTGAGGGGTTTACAGATCTGGTCTTAAACTCCTGAACTGCTCCAGAATCATCGGGCCGCCTCGATGTTTAGGTTTTAAAATCTGAACAATTACACTTGTCATTACAGACTCCTTGTTCTGCTTTTTTTTTAATCTCACTACAATTTATCAGCATTACTGCAGCGAGTTGTCGTCCTGCAGTCTCCATTTCGTTTACATCTGCTTCCTCTTGAGATCACGTGAGTGAAATCATGTGAGGTGCTGCACTGCTTCCTCTGGCACAATGACCTTAATGATATGCTGTAGTGTGTGTTGTGCAGCCCGGCCTTATACAGTGCTGTGCAGTTGGCTAAATACACGTCCTAAGTCAAGTTCCTCTAATACCTGTTTCAGAGGTAGATGGATTAAATGTGTCACTGAGAATTATTAGCCAGCTGCAGTTTCCTCTCACCACTACTGAGCAGTTTAATCTTTTATTGTTTTGGTTTTTACAACTTTAACTTTGTTATTTTGGCTCACTCTGCCTCGTCAGTGTTGTTTCCAGCTTCAGCAGGCCAAGAACAACAAAGTGAACATAGTGGAGCATTTAGCAGAGAAAGAGCTGGATATATTTCTCTGGTGTTCAGTCAGACAAAACTAAAAGAAGAGTGAATATAGGACGTACATGTGTGGTGTTGACATGTTTTTCAGTGTTGTATACGGTTTGTTCTGCTGCCCTCAAGTGGCCAAAAGATCAGTCAGAAACATGAGCTAGCTAAGTTATTGTCCCGTAACTGAACCATTATGGGGTCGACTGCTTCCTTACACACTGAATCTATCACACCGCTCCAGGTGTGAGCGTAGGCTAACAACCTGAGGATAACCTCACCTGTCTTCTGTGTTTGCAGGCAGGTAACAACCTGCTGATCGTACAGAGCCCCGGGCAGCCGGCTATGGTGCAGCAGGTCCAGCTGGTCCAGTCCAAACCGGAGTCTCAGGTGGTTCAGATCCCCCAGCAGGCCCTGAAGGTGGTGCAGGCCGCCTCGGCCACGCTACCACCCGTCCCACAGAGACAGTCAATCCCCTCGAGCCTGCAGGTCACCCAGGCGGACGCGACACCAACACAGGTATCCATCCAGACACACTCGCCTCACTTCAGAACTGTGAAGAAGCAGTTTTATCAACCTGACTGCTGACTCGTTCAAATGCTGCGTACACATTACTGATTAAAATCAAAATCAGTGTGAGAGCTAAGTTGCTTTACAATGAAGTGAGTGACAGATGAACTTCAGCGTTGACATTTAGTAGTTTTATAATCATCCACAGACTGTTGGGTTGTATTAGTAGAATAAGTAGTAGTAAGAAGTAAATAGGAAAGCAACATGAAGACAAATGGACACAAAACACATTTGAAAGTCCTTACATTCTTAATTTCAATAATAAAAACAACTTTTCTATTGTAAAACTAATTTTTTTAAAGAAAAAGAAGTTAGATAAACCTCTTTTTCAAGGTCTTCATTAAAGCAGATCATTAAAAATGACCAGTATTATTAATTATCTCTCATATTTACTGAAATTAAACCTAATAAAAACCAGAAAAACCCTGTTTACAATAAATCCAAAAAGGTTTACTGAGCCTTTCCGTTTTTTGTTCATTGTTATGATAATCTCAACACAGGATAACGGCATGTAAAGCTTTGAGGGAATGCAGGGAGAGAGCACAGACCTACATCACACTGTTCAGAGCAGTTTAAATTAAACTTCAGACGTCCGTTTGGCATTTTCTTCCCTCAGATCCTCTTCAAAACAGCGGCGGGCGAGTGGCAGTCTGTTCAGCTCCAGGACTCGGTATCCACGACAACGACACCCACCACCTCGGTCGTCACCACCACCACCTCGCCGCCGGCCGGCACGAAGAGGGCGCTCGCGGGGGGGAGGAAGGAACGGACTCTGGCGAAAATCGCTCCGGCGGGGGGGATGATAGCGCTGAACACGTCGCAGCTCTCCTCGGCAGCTCAGGCGGTGCAGACGATCAGCATCAACGGGGTCCAAGTTCAGGGAGTTCCTGTCACCATCACCAACGCAGGGGGTGAGTCAGAGACCCGGGACTGTAAAAGCAAAGTGCGAGGCGACTTCACAGATTTCTTTGAAGGCCCAGAGGACAAAATAGCTTCCACATAAGGACACGGAGAGATACGTCATCGTCAGAAAATTCAGTTATACAAACGAATAACTTAAGATCTGCAAAATATAGACAGCTGGACTTGTTTCAGTTTCTTGTTTCAGTTCTCAGTTTCTCCAGTTGTTCTCCCTCATATTGGTATCTGTTTCTTAAAAATGCTCCTTCTGCTTAGTTTGACTCGTGGCGGTCAGCTGGTAGTCGTGATTTTCAGAGGAACTTGGCTGCTCTGGCCCGGAGCCCTGCTGTGTCTCTTACAGCGTGTCTGTCTGTGTGTTTGTCAGGCCAGCAGCACCTCACGGTCCAGACGATGCAGGGCGGAGGGCTCCAGCTGGCGACAACGCAGGGCCAGCAGGCCATCCAGGTAGACCAGACCCTCACCCTGGAGCTGCCCGGCCAGCCAGGAGAGAAGAAGCGACGGATGGCCTGCACCTGCCCCAACTGTAAAGACGCAGACAAAAGGTTCCTGCCCTGGTTTTTTGCCCATTTTGAGAAATAATCACCTGTTTTTCAGAAAATCATGTGGGATAAGGAGATCATGCTTAATACAAATCTAAGTCTTTGTAGATACTGAATGTCCTGTGTAAATGAAGCCTAAATGTCTCACTGGGTCTGTTTGTGTGGACGCTCTGCAGGCCCGGGGAGGTGGGGAAGAGGAAGCACATCTGCCACGTCCCCGGCTGCGAGAAGACGTTCAGGAAAACGTCGCTGCTCAGAGCTCACGTCCGGCTGCACACCGGCGAGAGGCCGTTCGTCTGCAACTGGGTTTTCTGTGGGAAACGTTTCACGCGCAGCGACGAGCTGCAGCGACACGCCAGGACGCACACAGGTCTGTCTGCTCAGGAAACTGCACAAAGCTTTCGGTTTCCTCTCGTTTAAGCCATCACTGATGAGCTGGGTGCAGTTTAATGACATCACAGTAACTCCTCTTTAAAGCGGTGGCTTAAAATCATTCATTTCAAATACAGAAGTTAGTCAGACTTCACTTTAAAGTTGTATTTCTAGCACCAAGTAAAAGCTTTAATAAATATTTATAGTCTTGCTGAACGACGATGTTGTGTTGCTCAGAGCCTGTTTGAAATGTTTCCCCTTCATAAAAACACAACCTGCCACCTTCTCTTTGTTCCCCAACAGGAGACAAGCGCTTCGAGTGCAGCCAGTGTCAGAAACGCTTCATGAGGAGCGACCACCTGACGAAGCATTACAAGACTCACATAAACACCAAGAACCTGTGAGCTGCCTGCATACAGAGCGCGTATACGCAGACAGACTCTCAAACTGAAGACTGTATTAGAGGACGGAGGGACGGAGGAGACGATACCAAGGGAGTGTCTGTGACTTGTCCCAGGATGGGAAATACTCCAAAAAAAAAGTCCCTATATCCCCTCTGAGCCCTCTGGGACACTGTAGCTTGGTGTACAATGAAATCCTACCTGGTGGACTTCAAACTGATCCAGCAAATTTATTAATAATAGTTTCACTTTGTTTTCTTCTCTCTGGTCCGAGCGGAGGTCCAGAACCAGCTCCGGCCTGACGACGAGGCGGCATCAGATGCTTAACTCAACTCTGCTTGCTTATTTATGAACTGCTCTGGAGGGAAACACAGAATAATTCAGACGCCAACACCGAGACCACGGGACTCCAGCTCTCCTTCTCCTTTTGTTTTTTGTTTTTCTCTCCAAAACTTGTTTGTTGTGGATCATCGGGGGCTCCGACAAATTGGCTGGCAGAAAAGGAGACAAGTCAACACCGTGTTTTGTAAATACAACAGAAGTTTGTTACCCTCAGTGGAATGGTAATTTAGTTTTAAGCTATTTGTTTTTCAGCAGGAGTCTCTGCTGATTTAAAACCTGTATACCCCCCAGAAGACAAATTTGGGACCATTACATAAAACCTCCCCGAGAAGACTTTTGAAAAAACCTTTAGAAGTTTACATCGGCTATTTTTTAAATGTAAATGCAAACTATTATTCATAATATTAATGATTATAATAAAACTATTTATAACATTTTTCCATACGATTGTTACAAGTTGATTTACAAAATAGGGATGTTAGAAAAAGACTCAATGAGACTCAAAGTTAAAAAAAACGGCCCAGGAGGATGTTAGAAGAGTATTTTATCATGTGCACACGTTGGTTTTGAGGGTACTGATCGGACTTGGCTTGAGCTCTTCCAGCAGAGCGATCCAAGGCCTGGCAATCTCTGACGGCAAAAGTCACTCGGCTGCCAAGACCGCAGAACAAAACAGCAGCACTTCAAGCTGTGCTGAGCCCTGGAGAGAGGGCCAGACGTCACTGTGCCTTAAAAGTTGTCATTAAAATTTCCAAACAAAACGGGCGGAGAGTGAAGAGCAGATGAAATTTGAGTCGTCTTGGTGGAAAATCTGCATATAGTTGTCCGAACGCAACGAGGTGAACGTCAAATTTCAGTCGTCGCGAAAGACGTTTTCTTGGAAATGTGGTTTTCTTCAAACTGAGAGAAGCAAAATCTTTGATAATTAAAAGAAACTTCAAAGCTTAGTAAGGTTTCAGATACTGTCCTGGGTTCGGTTGATGGAGTTTTGTGGGCAGGGACGACGTTATCGAAACAACAAAGGCCATCGATGAGGAGGTTGAAGGTGCTGGAGTCGTCCTTTGTTTGGCATTTTTTACTTTTATTTTGTATCGGGCAGCGACAGTGCAGACGGAGACAGGAAACACAGGAGAGAGAGCGGTAAAGAGATGCAGCAAAGCCTCAAACCAGGAAATACGTTTTTCTTCCGCTTCCCTCGTCTTTAAGTCGATTGATTTTTTTGAATGGGCATTTGACTAAAATGCCTGAAATAAGGTCTGTGGTTAACACAAGCTTGAGAGATTAACATGTTTTGTTCTACAACTAAAAATACATCATATTCATTTTGAAGCTTTTACGTGTTAAAAACGTTTAGCGGTTGTCTAAATGAGACTACAGAGGTTGTCGGGGGAGTTGAAGAGACTTGTCTACTGCTAAAAACCCATCTAACTAACTTTACAACTTGTAGATTGATTGATATGTTTTCTTCAGAGCGATATCGATTATTAGGAATCCAAATTTATACCGATAACTGGAACTACAATTTACTCGAATGCTGCACTTGAGTTTTTTCCATTTTCTGCTGCTTTACACTCCACTAAGTTTATTTGATAACCTTAGTCATCAGTTACTTGGCATGTTCAGATTATTCAGTGTTGAGCGGCTGCTTCATTGATCAGATAGAGTTGTGGGGGGGACGTTGAGTGAGACGACAGACAGACAGACAGAGTGTTGTATCGCATTTTCAAATTAATGTATTTTATCTGCAGTCGGAAAAAAAACTAACGCTGATGAAGACCGGTGGTGGTGACGTTGAACTCATGCGACCACAGCGTAGTTAATTTATAGCCTAACATCAGCTTTTTACTTTGGTTTCATTTACGCCTCTAAAATCATTAGCTGATGTTCATTTGTGAAGATTATCTGGCTGATTTTCGTGTCATCAGCTCGTGTTTGCCACAGAGCTACTTTTTGTCGAGGGAACCGGGGCGATGCTAACTTCAGAATTATTATTCCTGCTCTCTGTTACATGCAACAAAGGTCGCTGGCTGGATCTGAACCGCTGCTCATACTTTACAAAATAACAGATTAGACATAATGTCACAAAGTGTAAACACGAAATGGGAGAATAATAGTGAGCCGAGGATTGAACCTTGTGTAACGCCAAATGTGAGACAAGGCGAAGCAGGATCAAATCGATCAGCTGCAGGGAGGAAGTTGACAGTTACATCTCCGCTGAAATACTTCTGAAATGTTCATTAAAAAGTTGAGGAAATACTGTTATGTAACGTAGGAAACAAAAATGCGAGGATCAGCAGTTCTGAGTAAAATGGCAAGCAGTGTAGTTCGGCTGGTGTTTAAGGACGTGTACTACCTTTACAATGCTCGACCCCGAGAGAACAAGCAAAAACTTTCAGCCTTCTTCATTTCCTGTGGTTTCCTTCCCCTGAAACAGATCCAAGTGTTTTAAAAAGTTTGAGAAATAAGGTCAAAGAGGTCCGAAAGGATTTAATTCAGTGAGATATTAGTGATGAGAGGGAGTGAGTCGCCCCTCTGAGAACCAAACCAGCTGGTTATCCCTCTCGGATGCCGCGACAGGTACGCTGACGTCTCGGGGCTGGGTATCGAACCTTAATACTTTTGTTTTGGGTCCTGACTGGTACTGAAATGTGTCCTCAGCAGTGAGTATGGGAGCTGTCGAGTACTGAGAGTCGGCGCTGAATGTTTTGGCCGGATTCATACTTTTTTTCTGAGTTTTAGATTTTCTAGTTTTAGACATTTTTCTTTTCTTTAATGACTTTATGTTTTTAACATCAACCTAAAACTTCTTCTGTTAACTGAAAAAGTTTTTTCTTTTTACCTGAGAGGTTTGAGTTTTCATTATGGCGTATATACTTTAGAAAAACATCCTTATACTTCTTAAAGTACGTGGTACATTTACCTGACGATACCCAGCCCTACTTAAACTTTGTGTACTAATAATTAATAACTGAATTCTGGGGTAACTCTGCTATTCTGCTTTACTTACAGTATACTTTTGATTTGATGATTCGTAGCCTATGCATTGCTGTATATATATATATATATATGATCAGTTTTTCCAATTATTTTTGGCCTGACTTGACAATCACATCTCGAGATAGAAACAAAAACAAAAAACTTTCTCAGGCCTTTGATCAGTTGCTTTGTACATGAGTTTTTTCCAGCTATGTGATAGCTTTAATTCTGAATTAACACTTGAGAAGTTGTTTTTTGTTGATATACAGGTAACCAGCATTAGGCCTACTGTACAGTATTCACACAAGTTAATATCTTTTGCTTTACAGGAAACATACTGTTGCTCATATCGTTTTGTTTTTGATATATTGAAGATGTGCTGATGTTTCGCTAACAGGTCATCAGTCAGTTTGAAGTCCGACCTGTCTGGGAGTTCCTTTCATTAAATAGAAATACACCGACTTATTGTCAAACGGGCTTCTTTGGTCAGAGTAGCGCGGCGCCATCGGACGAGCGTGTATGTTAAAGTTTTCACTGTGGTGTGTTCAATACTGTGACATACATGTTTTAATGGATGGTGCTGCCTCGCTAAAAAAAAAAAAAAAAGTAACAACAACTTCTTTGACCAAAAAAAGCCAAAGTCAGATTTATTTTTTAACGCACTTTGAAACAGTTTTCCTCAAAGTGCTTCACACGGGGGCAACAGATGCCGTAAAGCTTAGGTGGCCAATATTTGGTGTATTTTTTCAAGAATGTGTCTGAAGACATGCGATGCCATTGGGACGGATAGACGGAGCCTGCTCATATTTATGTTTGTATTTCATGTCTGAATATGTAAATACAGTGTGTGTCTGGTAGACACAGTAAATGTAGGATATTAGAGAACAAAAGTTAAGCTGCCTAGTGTTGCGGTTGGCGCGGCCAGCCTTGAAGGAAGTGGACTTTGTACAGCGTGTAAGGAATAAAATATAATGTGACATTGTATAGCTTCATTCCTGCTTTGTATAAGACTTCTAGATCTTTTTTCTATTGAATTAAAGATGCCTTAGACAGCTGCACCCAGTATTTAAAGATGTTTTTGTTTTTTTTCTGTCTAATTCCAGGTAACAACATTTGTAAAATTCCTTTTTTTGTGTTTTTAACTTATGTTACATGCTAATGTAATGTGCACTGATTTAAAGTCCCAGGTTCCAACAATTTGTAAATTTAATCTTGATTGTAATTAAAAAATATAATGAGATTATTCCAAATTAAGACATTTCTATTGCTTGGTTTCTGTGAATTAGATGCTTCTCCTTCTCCAAGCTGATATGTCACATAATGTTCTGCAGCCAGTTGTTGTGTTTATCAGGAGAACCCAGAGAACCAGCAATTTATTTTTTAATTTGTATGAAGGTGCTAAAACATGAGGTTTGCTCCTTTTCTACAACCCCCCCTCAATAAAGAACTTAAACTGCTCGCTGCTGCCGCCTTTATGTTTTTTTCTACTTTCATCTTGGGGTCAATTGTAGATAATAATACATAATTGTTAAATTTTAACATATCAGACGTTTCAAAGTCCTGGACGTACTTCCATTATGATCCCTGCTGTTTAAACAGTCCATTAACCTTCACCAAGACGGAGACAGGCATCCAATATCTGACATTAAATCAATTAGAAAATATTAAGCTAATGAACAATGAAATTGAAAGTTGACTAGTTTAAAAGTACTAATACCCCCAATGGAAACCACAAAATAAAAGATGAAGTTGACACATTTCAACATGCAGTTATCAGCACATGTTCACACCTGCTGTGCTGTTGCACATTTTTGGGATAAGATGTAAAAGATTTTGAATGTTGCTCACTTTTCAGCTTTAAATCAAATTGCATATTAAATCACTTCATAGGAAAAAAATGTGGGTGTGAGTGAGTTGACTCTTGATTTTTTATTGTCCCATGTGAAAAAAAGTACACTGAGGTACACTTAATTTAAGTATACACAAGTATAGCACATGATTAATGTACTAAAAGTGTGCTATTGTTGATGTGCTAACAATGTACTTAATGTGCATTGGTTTTCATTGGTGGTTTGTCATTGTATAGCCTTGTTGGCTACAAAAATGAAGATGAAAGGTTCAAATTGTACTCAATTATGCTCATAAAAGTAAATAATTAGATTGGGTAGTAGTAGTAGTAAAAGTTATAGACTTGAAAAATACCCAGGAAATGACTTAATTACAGTATTTGAGTGGTTGTAAATAGTTACTTCCACCTGTGGCTAATAAAACATAATTAGTGCTGCTAAAGACATACTTAAAGTGTACATGACTGTACTGAGACACCATTAAGATTCACTTAAATATGTTTATGTACAACTTTTTGTACTAAAAATGTGCGTTTTTCTACTTTAAGTATCTTCCAGTCCATTCTTAGATAACTGTTATCACGCTCATATTAGAGATCTACTCATAAATCAATCAAAATGAGTTCAAAAGTTCAAGTTAGAATAAATAAATGAAATATTTCTACATGGGACATTTATTTTGAAAAGCTTTTGGCTTACGTCATCAGAAGTCGACAGGGGCTTTTTCCTGGTAGCTGATGACAGCCGGTAATATTTGAAGGTTTCTTATGTTAATAACGTGACATTAGTGGTGTTGTTGAGTTATATAAAGCACAAGATTGTCTCGTCGGTGTTTTATTTACATACTAAGTGTGTTAGCATGGCGGTGCCGTGCGAACAAGCCGGGCAGGTTAATATTTTGTTAGCTATGCTAGTTAGCTAGCCTCGTTTGTTTACATGAGTACACGCAGCAGGTTACTAACGGTCAGGAAACCTCCCTGATACCTGTCCGGTTAGCTGCTTCTCAGTGGTCACAGGTAAGTGCTGAAACACATTTATGGTGGAAAACTAGCAGGACATGCCAGCGACAACCTGAAGTATGTTGAGTTTGTTGTCCAATCGTTGACTGTTGGTCTTCTCTTGTGTTTGTAGACCGTCCATTGAGTGTAGAAAAGATATGAATCATACTTTCTGCTCTTGTTTTCCTTGTGTTTACTTCACTGTCACAAGTGATGCCTTCAGGCTCCTTTAGCTTGGATTATTTTGGCCTTCTTGTAGATTAGGCAGCTAGAAGAATAACTCATCTCTCTGACAGTCCTCTCCTCCCTGACCTGCTCTTCAGGTATTTTCCAGAATGACAGCAGTCAAACAGGAGGAGTGATGAGGTACTTTGGGCCGGCCGAGCTGGTCGCAGGCCTCTGTCATACAGACGGGCAGGATCCTTTCCCTGTGTGGCAGGATGGACACATCAGCCCCTGTTTCAACCAGCTCGTCCTGGGAGCCTTGCCTCATGCAGGGATGGCCATTTTCAGTGCCTGCTACCTCGGCATGGCCAGGTAGGTCACACGTATCAGGAAAAACTTAGCGATCCCATTCACACGTCAGTCTGTGCAGACAGTTTATACATGCATTACATCTCTACCTCTGTAATAATGTTTCTGCTTCGTAGATGCAGCCTCTTCCAGACGTCTCCTCCCTTCGGTTGGAGGCTCAGGTTGGTGTCGGCTCTGCTGGCTGCGCTGCTCTTCACAGCGGACGTCATCGTGGTGAGTCTCCTCCAGCAGGCGGACGTGTACCTGGACGTCTTCGCTGACGGCTGTGCCATCCTGGCCTGGCTGGTCCACTTCAGTGCCATCACCGTGCTCCAGAGGACTGCTTTCAGGAGAACCAGAGGACCTCCGCTGCTGCTGCTGCTGGTCCTTCTGTCCGTCCCAAACGTGGTCATCACCTTGATGATTTTCTGTGACAGTCAGGAGTATTTACACCTCACACAACCTCTGAAAGTGGCACGTTTTGTGCTCGCCTCAGCCAGAACAGTCCCTCTCCTGGTTTATCTTCTGGCGTTTACATTCCCCTGCATCAGTGATGCTGGATATACTTTGTACATCAATGCAGTGGATGGATCCCCTCTCATCTCAGAGAGCACCGAGCCGGATACAGGGGAGATGGTGGCCGAGGACGGGAGCAGCTGTGTCTCGCGGCTCTTCTACCTGTGGCTGAATCCTCTCCTCAGACGAGGGCAGCGAGGGGAGCTGGACAGACCGGCTGATCTTTATCACCTCCCTCGGAAACTTCGGACTAATGTGGTCTGTCGATGCTTCAACCAGTGCTGGGAAGCCTGCAGACGAGGGGTTGCAGTCAGTGACGGGCAGGATCAGTGGCCCAGTCCGGTCAGCAGAAACCTCCTGGGTGGCACCTGGAGTTCGCAACACCAGGAGGATCCACTGGAGCTGGAGGGTGATGTAGGACTGCTGAGGGTTCTGCACAAGGCGTTTGGGTTGCGTTTTTACGTCCTTGGTGTGCTGAAGGTGTTGGTGAACGTGTTGAGCTTCGCAGGTCCCCTCCTCCTCAGCAGTCTGGTGAACTTCATGGAGGACGAGGGAGCTCCTGTCAGCACGGGTGCCTACTGCGCTCTGGGGCTCTTTGCCACCTCTCTTCTCACCTCAGTCCTCCAAAACATCTTCGTCTTCGAGGTCTCCAAGGTGGCGTTGGCAGCACGTGCAGCTCTTGTGTCGTCCATCTACAGCAAAGCCCTGCAGGTCAGCGGCAGCAGCCTGGCCAGCTTCACTCTGGGAGAGCTGGTGAACTTAATGACCACGGACGCCGACCGCGTGGTCAACTTCTTCAGGAGCTTCCACGAGCTGTGGAGCATGCCCTTCCAGTTTTGTATCACCCTCTACTTGCTGTACCTGCAGGTGGGTGTGGCCTTCCTCGGAGGGCTGGGTGTGGCGCTGCTGCTGCTGCCGTTCAACAGGTTCCTCGCTATCCGTATCCTTAGCAACAGCAAAGGCATGCTCAGGTGCAAGGACGACCGTGTTAAGGTGAGAACTTTATAAATATTACGGTTATCGTCAATATCGGCGTACCGTGACATCCTAAAATAAATATTAATGTAAAAGAGTTCCACTTATTCCTTGTTCACGCTGTATTAGCCCAAGAAAAACGTTGAGTTTCTCACTTTTCTCTCACAGTTAATGACCGAGATCCTCTTCGGCATTCGGGTCATCAAGTTCTACAACTGGGAGCCTCATTTCACTCAGAAGGTCACCGACAGTCGTAAACAAGAGCTGTCCCACCTCAAGGCCATCAAGTACCTGGACGCCATGTGTGTTTACACCTGGGCCGCTCTGCCCGTGGTCATCTCCATCCTCACCTTCGTCACCTACGTGCTGCTGGGACACCAGCTGACTGCAGCCAAGGTGGGGAAGCTTCTCTCGACGCTTTGAGATGTAACTTTATTCTGTGATGTGAACGGAGCTGCGAGGAAGTGTGGAGCTTTGAGGGAGCGTTTTGTTTATAACAGCAGCTTTAAGGCTTAAAAACTCTTTTCACATGAGAGAAAAGAGCTAACACTGTGTTTTATACGCAGCTTCTTCAAGTTTTTACCTTGATGATGAGCAGGGGTGAATGAGTTTTTCAAAATAAAAGCTTAGTAATAATCTGTACCCTTCTATCTCCAGTTGAGGGTTTGAATCCCTTAGTCTGTGGTGTTTAGAAAACTGTCAGCTCTTCACGGTGTGTGATCGAATGTAAGGAAGGGTTCTTGCAGCCTGTTTTTTTTCTCTCTTTGCAGGTTGTTTTTATGTTTGATGACTCAGCGGTAAATGTTCTCTCCTGCAGGTGTTCACCACGCTGGCTCTGGTGGGAATGTTGGTCCTCCCACTCAACGCTTTCCCCTGGGTGCTCAACGGCATCCTGGAGGCCAAAGTCTCTCTGGATCGAATCCAGCGCTTCTTCAAACTGACCAACCAGGACCTGCAGGCGTACTACGCTCTGGGTAGGCTGCTGCTTTGATGTCTGTGTGTGAAGGTGGATGAGTTTAAAAACAGGTCGCAGACACAGTTTTTATCTGGTCACATGTGGTCGACTGCTGTAACTTCCAGGAGAGAGTCAGAGAGTGAATGAGATGAAGCGTAACATCGATCACTAAATCCTGCTTATTCCTCTACAACAAAACTAAGTGACAATATATATAATGATATCTATTTCCACTGCGATTCAACCTTCCATATGTGTCTTAGTGTCTCCTGAAGACAGTCAGACGTCTGTCCTGTTGAACCAGGGGACATTTTCCTGGCAGGGGCCCGACAGTCCCAAAGAGGGGGAACCTGAACGTGGAGCTGCTAAAGGGAGTCTGCTGCTGCACAGCCTCAATCTACACATCACCAAGGTACGAGCCGTCTGTCGACACACATATCTGTGAGTTACTTTAGTCCTGCAGAGTTAGAGCTGAGCCAGTGCAGAGGAGTGAAGTTAAAAGTCAAGTTTGAGTTAAAGATATTTTTTTTCCATCTTAAAGTTGGAGCGAGCAGTAACAGCGTTGACTTGTGGTTCTGGTTCAGGGCTCTCTGGTCGTTGTGGTGGGGAAGGTCGGCTGTGGGAAGAGTTCCTTACTGGCTGCTGTCACTGGAGAACTCAGCAGGTAAACCACCTCTGAAACTTCAAATATTACAATTAAGGTTTCTATAAATTTAATTCCTAAGGTTTGTTTGCATTGTGGAGAAGTTCAGGGAATTTTAGCTGCTGGTCTTCGTCCATTTTTTGTCCTTCAAGCTGCTTTAGATGAGGAGATGATACAACTTTGAGGTCGTCGAAGAGAAGAAATGATCCCAGTGTTTGATGTTGTGCTCAGACAAGACTGAATAATCAGTCTTTGCTCCTGTCTGTGCAGGCTGAGTGGAGTCGTATATGTTGCAGGCAGAGAGGCCGGCTTCGGGCTGGCCGCTCAGGAGCCGTGGATCCAGCATGCATCAGTACGGGACAACATCCTGTTTGGCAAAGCGCACGATCCCGCCTTCTATCAGGCCGTGATCGAGGCCTGCGCTCTCTCAGACGACCTCAACGTACGACCACTACCCTCTTTTATGTCTGTTTCTTCGCCTGCCTTTGTATTTCTTTCCTTTACTGTCTCTACATATCGCTGTGAGCGCTGACTGTTAGAGATCCTAAACCTTCTTCAATGCGTCTTCAGGTTTTGCCGAATGGTGACAAGACAGAAGTGGGAGAGAACGGAGTGACTCTGAGCGGAGGACAGAAGGCTCGACTGGCCCTCGCCAGAGCTGTTTACATGGTCGGTCCTCTGCACCAACCTGCTATCTGCTTATAGCACAGAGTCTGCAGGAAAACGCTGACAAAGGATAAAATCATTGCAGAATTTTACTTTAACATGTATTTATTTCTGTTTTGTTCATCTTTAAAAGTAGTAGAAGTGTAGATACACATGTGTATAAACCAGAAAAAACACAGTTTACCCAGCAGGTGTTTCATGTGCTTTCACCTCTCTGCCTGCCCTCACCGCCTCAGGACAAAGACATCTACCTCCTCGATGATCCGTTGGCGGCGGTCGATACTGACGTGGCCGAACATCTCATGAAGAAATGTATCACGGAGCTCCTCAAGGGAAAGACCAGAATCCTTTGCACGCACCGCTTAGAGTTTGTGTACAAAGCCGACCTGGTCGTCCTCATGGACAACGGAGCGATCGTCAGGACAGGTAGAAACTAAAATCTGCATCAGACAGGTGGAAACGTCGCGTGTGGTTATAAACAACTGACATTTTTTTGTTTGTCATGAATTATAGAGGACTTACTGTCCGTTATTTCAACCATTACATTGCATTATTCTGTATTTTGTCTGCAAACACAATCATTTTAGAAGTCAAGACCTTTTTATACCTGCACTGTCTCTTTGCTGTTAAACAGGCACAGCGGCAGAAATCCTTCCTCTGGTCGAGGCAGTGCCGAAAAAACAAAAGAACGACCACAACATGAAAGAGAAAGGTACGTTCACCTCAACGTAAAACATATTATGCATGTTAATGTTTGAATAAGTAACAGAAACATACTGACGTCCTCTTTGTTATTAAAATCAACTCTTGTCACTTGTCTCTGTTATTCTGGGTCAAACCTCCAGTGAAGTCTTTCAGCTGTAGTTTTGCTCTAGCTTTGCTGAAAACATTATCTTCATGTCTCTTCTTGGTTCTGACCAGAAGGCGCCGAGCAGGAGGACGAGGATCCAGGTTCGCCTCCTGATCTATGTGTGGATGATGACCCCGACCAGTCGGGGGCGGAGCAGAAGCAGGCGGGCGGACTGTCGTGGAGAGTTTACCAGACCTACTGGGCTGCTGTGGGCGGAGCGCTGGCTGCTTCCATCCTGATGTCTCTGCTCCTCATGCAAGGTTTGGATCGACCGGTTTAATCTATTCATTCATATTAAAGATGTTGTTTTTTGTTTATATCAAAGGTTTGTCTCAAGGTAAGAAGTAGATCAGCAATCAAACACAAACAAGATGTTAAAGGATTAACACCAGGAGGCGATCACTGCGGCCTCGAGGGGCTTTAGACTGTAGATTTGTCACCAGACTTCACTGTATTTCATCTAACAGAGCAGAATAATTAAACCTCTTCCTGCCGTTTCAGCCTCCAGGAACGTCTCTGACTGGTGGCTCTCTCACTGGATCTCAGAGCTGAAAAACAACGGTTCCTCGAGAACGAATGGTTCGACCTCAGCTGCCTTCAGCTCGCCTCACCTGCTGCTCTTCTCACCTGGAGGGTTAATGTAAGTTGTCTCATCACTATGACGTTTAATTGAATAAAAAGTAATTAGGTTTTGTGGAGCCTAGTTGCCAAACCAAAGGAATCGGATGCACATTCAAGTCAATTTTAAATTATTATTTTTACAAATTAACTAAAAAAAGGCAAGAATAGAAAAATAAAAGGTGTTTTTATGTATTTTGAGGTCAGCCTGTTGTTTTAATGATGAATATAATATGAAGTGAAGTTAACGGGTCAATAAACTAAACATTCACATCTACTTCAGGTCTTTTCCGTCCTCGTCAGTACAAACCTTCCCGTCAAACATGAGCTCCGACGTCCAGTTCTACCTGACGGTGTACACCTCCATCGCCGTGGCCAACACCGTCTTCACCGCCCTGCGAGCCTTCCTCTTTGCCTACGGAGTCGTCTGTGCTGCCACGCTCATCCACAAAAGGCTTCTGGACCGGGTCCTGAAGGTGCGTCATCTGAGCTTCGTGCCCTCGAGCAACTGTCATTCTCCGCGGGCCGCCAGCGAGAGCCGAGCCGAGCCGAGCCGAGCAGATTGAGTGTTTGTCATGTTTGGCAGCAGTAGATGAGGGTTAGAGCACCAGGCTGCTGACTGAACGGCTGCCAGGATGAAACTCTACACTGATGAGAGGATGTTAATTATCCTCAAACACCTTTAGATGTGATGCTCACACTGCTTGACTAAGACACGAGATGAATATTTTGACGTTTTGGGTAACGTAGCTGAGTAGACAGACTGCAAACAGGAGAAAACGGCTAAACTGTCTCTGTCTAAAAGTAAAGTCCACCTCAACATAAAATCCAACATGTGACATCTTGTTTGTTTAATCTCTGAAGCTCTGTGGAGCTTTTTAGCCTCTCGTAGCACATACGCTTATGCTTGTGGCACCGAGCACTGAGAGAAGTGACCAGTTCAGTGAAGTTGCAGGCAGTAAAACCAAAACAATGAGCTGAAAGATGCTAAAAAAGCTCTCTGTGACTGAGGGGAATTGCAGAGTCGACTCGTGTCCATTGTAAATAAAAAAATAAATGATAGAGCAGCTTTAAGAAGACACTTTGTTTCATCTTTACCTCCCTATTTTAATTTGAAACTTCACTTCCTGTCTCCATCCTCCCGCAGGCCACCATGACCTTCTTCGACACCACCCCGATGGGTCGCGTCCTCAACCGCTTCTCTTCGGACGTGTACAACGTGGACGACAAGCTGCCGTTCATCCTGAACATCCTGCTCGCCACCACGTTCAACCTGCTGGGCATGCTGGTGATAATAAGCTACAGCCTCCCCTGGGTCCTAGTGCCGCTGCTGCCCCTGGCTCTGTTCTACTACCGCACGCAGCGCTTTTACCGTCACACGTCTCGGGAGCTGAAGCGCCTGTACAGCCTGACTCTGTCGCCCGTCTACTCGCACTTCTCCGAGACGCTGACCGGGCTCGGAACCATCCGGGCCAGCGGCAGCTCTGCCAGGTGAGAGACGGGAAAACAGAGCTTCTTAAAGCCTGTTGAAGCAGAAATATATATCAGTATTTGAAGATAAATATGTACGATAACGAATATAAACTACAGATGCTCTAACCATCGTTTCACTGTCAGTCAGAGTGTCGTCCCTTCCCTCCGGACTAAAGGTTTTGTTGTTCCAGGTTTGTGGAGGAGAACGCCAGGCGTCTGGAGCAGAACCAACGCTGCCTGTTTCTTAGCAACGCCGCCACGCAGTGGTTGGACATCCGGCTGCAGCTGATCGGTGTTTCTGTGGTGACTGGCCTCGGGGTGATTGCTGTCGTCCAACACCAGTATAATTCTGTTGATCCAGGTGAGTCCACAGCTGAGTTTGGTGGCTGTGCACCAGAACACGAGACGGTCGGTTTCCTTACTGTGTGTTGCTGGCTGTGGTCCTCGTCAGGTCTGGTGGGTCTGTCGCTGTCCTACGCCCTGTCCATCACGATGCTGCTGTCCGGCCTCATATCCAACTTCACCGAGACTGAGATGCAGCTGGTGAGTGTGGAGAGAACTGAGGAGTACTCCACCGGCCTTCCCATCGAGCCGCAGCAGCTGAGCACACAGGTGAGACCAGCTGCTGATACCGACACAGCAGCAGTTAAAGAGCAGGTGTGGTGGAAACGTGAATACAGAGCGCTGGTTTCCAGCTGGATGAGATCTTAGTCGACATAGACCAACTTTAACTACATTGGACTTACTCCTACTCATCCAAACACTGTGCTGCCCCCTTTAAACATCCATTTATTAGGATTTAGTGGCATCTAGTGGTGAACTTGGAAAACAACAGCTGTTGTCTCATGACGAAGACACAATTAACTCATGATCTTAATAAAAGAGGAAGTGTTGCAGCAAAAAAACTAATATAATAACAAAACATTTAAACAATTGCACTAAAATGTGTCTTGTCGTTGTCGTTCCTTCACTTTCTTCACTTCCTCCTCTCTGCTTTCAACACCAGCTGCCGCCGGCGTGGCCCGACCAGGGCTGGTTGGAGTTTCGTGCCGTGGTTTTGACCTACAGGGACGGTCTTCCTAACGCTCTGGACGGGGTGAGCATGGTGGTGCGACCCGGAGAGAAGGTGGGCATCGTGGGACGTACGGGTTCCGGCAAGTCCACCCTGTTCCTGGCCCTTTTCCGTATGGTGGAGCTGAACCAGGGTCAGATTCTCCTGGACGGGCTGGACATCAGCACCGTGGGCCTGGCTCAGCTCAGGTATGAGTGACAACACTAATACAGTATAATAAAAGCTGTCAGTAAGAAGTCAGAGTTGACACTTGTTGTGTGTTGTGGTGGCGCCCTCTGCAGGTCGAGTCTGGCTGTTATTCCTCAGGACCCCTTCCTGTTCAGCGGGACCATCAGGGAGAATCTGGACCCACGTGGGCGAAACCCAGACCAGCAGCTGCTGGACGTGCTGGACCAGTGCCACCTCAGCGCTGTGGTCGACAGGATGGGTGAGATGCCGAGATTAAAGCGTTATGAGGAAGTTTGTAATGAAGCGAGACGAGGAGACGAGATGACTCAGTGAATTCATGAGGATCACAGAGATGCTTGTTCAGCCAGGGTGTGTTGCTTTGACTTCAGCCACCTGACCAGAGCGTTTTAATACTCACTACACCTTCATCATTCCTGTCTGGTCACGTGACCGGCGACAGGACGTTTGATTTAAAACATCAGGTGATCTGAACGGGTAAATCTACCACATGGTTTAATATCCAATCACCCACCTGTTGTCAGTGTACATAAAATAAGCTCAGTGAAGGTATGAGCTACTTTCATCTTCCTCCTCTCTCTCATGTGTTTTTATTTATCTTGGCTGTTTGAAGGGAAGCTCTCTATAAATGTGATGGGATTTAGTTTCACTGTGCCCGCACCTCAGCTTGACTTTATCCTGGTGGCTTTTCACAAAAAAAATCCACCTTCAGTGATCCAACAATGAATGACAAAAGGAAGAAACTAGATTTGTTCAAAGTTCGGTTTCTCAAAATCTGTCCAAAGTAAACCCTCTTCGCAAACAATCAAGCAATAAAGGATCTCTGAAAAAATTAAATAAACCCAACATGTCTGTCACTGCAGCTGCTAGCTGTTAGCTGTGTCGTCTTCAAAGTGATTTACTTTTCCTTTGTTTTCATTCGGATTGAAACTGAAGCATGCTTCCTCTGCAGCTGTCCTGGGAAATATTTTAAGAGCCACTTCACACAGTTTCATCCAAAAAACCTTCAAAGTGATGTATCAGCACATATTAGAAATGATGACGTCACATCCAGGCGACCTCTCTGACGTGTTGTGTGTGTTTGTGTGTCAGGTGGTCTGGACGCTGAGGTTGGCGAGAGAGGAAAATGCTTCTCGGTGGGACAGAGACAGCTGCTGTGTCTGGCCAGAGCTCTGCTGACCCAGGCCAAGGTGAGACCTCAGCTGTGTTATCATACTGAAACTCACCTGACTGCATTTAATATGGACGCAGCTGCTGGGTCTGAATGTAGGAGAGTGTCATAAAGATTGTATGTAGGCTTGTAAGATAATAAGCCACTTGACTTATTATCTCAGAAAACCGTTTGCTGATGAGTTCATGGTCTCAGCCTCTAGTTTCAAGTCTTCTTCAACACACCTGGATGTTCATTTTGTAAATTATGGTCCCCTTTAGAGTAAAATTGACTTTGCTCTTTGACAAGTCGCTACCACACCAGATCTAATCAGGATATTCTCCCCAGTTCCACCCTCTCGTCCACATACGGTCACTTCTGGCTCCAGAAAAACCAAGATGGCGACGTCCGTAATGCCAGGGCTCCTCGACAGCTGCTAACATTTAGCTCACCTGGGTGCAGCTCGCCAGTTCAAACAAATCAAACGGGCGCTCTGAAAAGCACAAATCCAAAAGCAAACAATGGTCGAGCAACTACTTTGTCAGAAATACAACAGAAAATCAAATAGTGTTTCTGTTTACAGTCAAACCGCTGCCTTCCATCCCGCCATGAGCTGACCACGATCTGATTTCATGCAGTGAGAGTAGTTTTCCACGCTACAGCGGAGCTAGTTACCTCCATGAAGAGCTGCAGGTGGGCAGGATGACGCCCGCATAAATAATGGGTTTAAATAAAGTTTATTATGTATAAAGCTTTGAAGCTTCAAACTGTTTGCCTTGTTTTGTGCAGCTGTCAGTGTGAACAGCACCAGTTACATGCTTTTACTGTGAAGCAGCAGCAGCAGCAGATCTTAGCATTAGCAGTAAAAAAAGAGTAGAGATTAACCTGTGAGGCTGAAATCGGTGAGATAAATGAACAAACTGTCTCAGGATTACATGCTGTGATTCCCTCGGGTGTTTGCAGCCAGTTAATTATTATTAAATATTGTAACTGAATGTGCGGCCACACCTTTACCTGATGAGCAGCTCTATTTTTATGACACTGTGTTGTTTGTTCTCACCATGAGAACCTGATGACGCTTAACTTTTTAAAACCTTTTAGACTGACAGTCACACACAGCACACTTTTAAACTTCAAAACACTGTTTCTTTACTCTGACTGACTGTTTAACAGTAACCCTGCTATTATTGATTTCCACTGACTGAAATATGAAATGCTCTTTGAGAGTGCTTTGCCGGCCTCCCTCTTACCATCACTCCCAGTAATTCCTGCTCTGTTTCTAATGGAAACACTGAGCTCAGGGCCCCATTCACAAACACTGAGAATCCTCTCAGAGCTGAAAAGTGATAAAGGAAACTTCTTGGAGCAACTCTGAGCGAGGAAAGGACAGAAACTTTAATCTCAATGAGGAGGCGTGGTTGAGCCTGTTGCTAGGTGTGGCACATTTTTTTCAACGTTGTGATTGGCTGAACAACAAAAGAAATAAAAAATAATGGACTGTAAACAACGTTGAACAGCTCTGTTGGATAAACTGAAGCCATTCAGTGAAAGAAGTCTACAAAATGTTTGAAATCAGACCTACATGCAAAGTGACCTCTTCACATGTTATTTATTTGCCTACATGTCGTCACCACGCTGGTGATTTTAATGGACCTGCTTAATCTTTCTGATATTGATCTATGATCATTCTGTTGATGGAAGACTGCAGCTGAAACTGTTGTTGTATTTTTAGTTTTTTTTAGTTAAGTTAGCAGTTAACATTTTTAGGTTTTTTTAAACATGTTTGCAGGTTTTTTTTAATTTTATTTTTTAAAAACATTTTTGTTTAACATGTTTACAGGTTGTTTACAGGTCTTTTTTAATTAGTCCTAATTTTAAGGAAAAATTCTTAACAAACATCATAATTCTCAGAGTTTCGTCCCGAGCAGCAGCCTCTTACCAGGAAGCCTTATGAACAGACCCTGAACACAACACTGAATATAAGACTGTGTTTTCCCGTCCTGCAGCTCCTGTGTATCGATGAAGCCACAGCCAGCGTGGACCAGAAGACGGACAAACTGCTGCAACAAACCATCAGAGAGAAGTTTCATGACAAGACCGTCCTCACTATTGCACACAGGTGAAAGAGCTGCTGTTGGAATTATCTTTGAAAAAATCAGTTTCCAATCCGGTCAGATTTTCAGACTGATTTTGCATAATGACGTGTTGTTGTTTTCTAGTCTTTATCTAAACCGTCATCTAATGTGGAAATGAAACCTTTAATTTAAACTCTTGCCTCATTCTTCATTCTTTGTTTTGTCGTCAGGATCAACACCATCATGGACTGTGACCGGGTGCTGGTGATGCATGCTGGGAAGGTGGCGGAGTTTGACACCCCGGCTGCTCTCTGCCAAACTGACCAGTCCATCTTCCACCGGCTGGTCGGTTCGAGAGGAGAGTGAGAGGGCGAAAACAAAAAGACACTCAAAGGAGGAAATCTAAAGATTTATTTTTATATTTTATTCTGAGAACTCGCTGCCTTTTTCAGCACCGTGCTGCTGAAAACCACTTTTACAGAAAACACACACTCTTCTGTCGAGCAGAGAAGCTCCAGGATAATGTGCTTTATCTGAACCAGCAGTTTGGACGTTCTGGCATTTAGTTTCTTTCAATAGGTGATTTTAATGCTGAAACAGCATTAATAAAAGTTTCCTGAACTCATGAATGTTGAGTAAAAACTACACTTCCCTGAAATTACTTTTTTTTCCCATTTCATTTTATTTTCTTAACAATGAAGCAATAATTTGAAAATGGTAGATTAACAGTTTTTACTGCTAAGATTTCTTTTAATTTATTACTACAAGCTGTTATATACTGTTGTATACTCAACCAGTACAATGTAACCTGACATTATGTATTATTTTGCTGTGAAGCTCCAGAAATGTTTTGTGGACTACGAGACTTCACCTGACTTTCATCAGCATGGAGGGAGGAGATGATGACTGAACTTACATTTTTGGGTGAACTGCTCCTTTAAAATGTGAAAGGGAAGAAATATAAAATGCACACTCATTACTGAATCTTAGACTGTGGAAATCATTTTGGAGCCACAAAATGCTTTATACTCGCTTTTTCACATTCGCAGTAGTACTCCCTGGTCACTTTACAATAATCAGATAGTTTTCCTGTACTTACAATTCTATGGTTAGTTTTTTTATTTTTTATTTTTATGTACAAAGAGTTTTACATGAAGGTCTAAAATGTTGGAACAAAGTGGATTTCAGGTACAGTTACCCGACCCTAGATCTGCTTGAGCCACCTCAGCTCCGAGGAACATCGAGTAAGCAATATTATGAAAATCCGAGTCAGATTTTCGTGTCAGTCTCAGCTCAGAGAACGTTAAGTTTATCATTTATCTGTGTAACTTAATTTTACAGGAGGTTGTATAAATTATGACGAAAATATGTTTTTGGTGTTCCTCAGGGAAGTTGTCTGGGTCCCCTGCGGTTTTTGTTGTACGTAAGTTCCTTTAGAGATTTTTTTGAAACACTGTATGCTGATGATGAACGATTCTACATTTGTGTTGAGTTGAGTTTTGTCCAGTTGTGTCTGTCTGTAGGCACTTAATAAATTATTTTTCATAAGTTCTTTTTTCAGGAAATGTTAGTTTTTTTTATTAGCATTCATTAGCATTACCATAGAATATCCTTATAGTTTCTTTAAACGTTAAAAGACCTGTGCTCAGCTGTGCTCCTACATTTTCTCTACTCTGGAACATTTTTATCAAAAGATACTAGAAAAACCAGAAAGCATTTTCACTGAACAAGTCTGTACTTCTGCTTCATATTTCTTTATTTTTATTTTATCTAATTAATGACAGTTTTCTCTTTTTAATCAATACGATATTCTCATCAATGTTCAGAGCTTCATTCATAAAGTTCATCATCATTAGCACAAGGAAAGATCACAAGGTCAGAGGTTTTGACCGGGACTTTTGAATTTTAAACCTGGGTTATGTCTTTGTCATTTTGTTTTTTGTTTCCTGTTCTGTTCATCAAACCAAAAATATATTTTTACTAAGAGTGTGTTTTTGTAACAAGCACAAGGACTTTGTATAACCAGAGGGAATGTTTTCAGAATGAATTATCGATCTTCTCTGTAAATGTGGTTGTGGTTATACTTTTCTGTTCATCCGTTACAAACTGTCATGACTTTATTTACTTGTGTCATATCTTTTAACTAGTTTGCTGTATTTGGATGTTTGAGGGACAAACATTATGTGAACTAGAGCTGCAACTGATAATTTTGTTTATCATCGATTGAGCTTTTATTTTCTCGATTAATGGTCTGGTTTATCGTGATAGATCGGTATAGATGATAATGATGTTATTGAAAGTGGCAACTGACAATTTTCCCCCCCTAGCGTTTCCAAGTATTATTGTATTATTGTTGGCGTCACTGTAGCAAAGACAAATGGATTGTTTCTGTTTTCTCAGAGGCATAAATAAGAAAAACAAAAGGACAAAACTTGACTTTATTTAATCATTTAGTCAGTGATAGAAAAGGATCGCCAGTTAACCTTTGTTTTCCCAGAGGCAGACAAACCCGAATGGTGATAACGAGGTTTAAAGGGAACCAATCTAAACACCGATGGTTTCATTATTTTATGTTTATTACATTGTGCAGTCAACATTTACTTCATAATACTATGTTGAGCAGAAAACTTGCCTATTGCCAGCTTAAAAGTGAAACATTGATATCATGTTAATAATACACATATGATAATAATGTGCATATAATTCAGCATACATTCATAAATTAACTAAAGCGATCAACAGAATAGAAGACTTCTGTTTATTGTCTTGCAGAGATATCTACTGCACGTAGCATGCTAACCAGCTAGCCTCAGGCCTGGAAAACCGCTTTCCCCCCAGCAGTGTAAAGACCAACAGTCCCCAAGTAGTCAGGCTAGCTGCACAGCTAACTAAGCTGGCAAGCTAATAGTAGCTCAATCATGGCTGTATAAACAGAATACAGTTAGCAGCAGTTAGCAGTTCTTATTGCACCTTTTAATGCTGGTTGCCACCCACCGTAATACAGAAAAGAGAAGAAGACAATAACAAGCAGGGATGTGCATTTCAAGCAGTCGATAGTCACCAGGAACCATTCGACAATTATTCAATTCTTAGAGTATCTGCTGTTTGATATATTGATATAAAGATATTTTTTCAGACGACATCATAGTCGCATGAACCCTTCGAATTTTTCAAATATAACAGCTATCCAAATATTCGAAAAGGAGACACAAGTTAGCCCATCAGTGTGGGAATCTTTTTGATTTGGTAAAAGCTAAAAATTTGACTGATAACTTTATTTTTTCTCTCCAAAGTTTCTATAGATATCACAATAATATTGTTATTGTTATTATGTCATCCTGACAGCTCCAGTTCATGACAACTTAAGGAAAAAGTGAAAATGCCACTCACTGTAAATGAAGACACCCCCAAAATATTACATTTAGTTTGACTTGAGATCAAGAAAAGAAGCAAATTCTCATGTTTGCAAACCTGAAACCATCAAATATTTTGTATTTTTGCTTGAAAATCTACGAAACAGTTGATGGATTATCAAAATAGATGTTTCGATCGACTGATTGTTGCAGCTGTAATGTAAATATGAAATCAAATATTGATGTAAAGATCAAATTGAATGTACCAACAGTATCGCTACATGCATTAAACAACATCCGAGCCACTGAACTGGACTTGATCTGTATGCAATGTGGTGATATGTTTAAAATATTTACATCTAAATGTCAATCTTTTCTCAAATTTTTTTTTTTTTTTGTAAGCACTCTGTAGGGATTGAGCTTTAATAAATAAGTCCAGTTTGTTTGTAATAAACTTTGTTGTTGTTTTATTTCTGCAGGTTTGCCTGAGAACAGAGTTGTTCTTATGTAACGTCGGAGCCACAGCCTTCCAGGTACAATTACATAATGACTGTGTGAATGCGACTGAATCTGCCTTTTCTTTTCCACCCAGACCTCAGACCGCAGTCTCTGGGACCAACAGGTGACTGTAATCAGAGTGACTCACGCAGTGAACGCCTGCCGCTCCCTTGGCTCAGGTCAGCATTTTTCTCATGTTAACAAACTTCTCATGTTGTTTCGGGGAGTGTTTGGTCTATGTTTTTTATGCTCTGTCTCGGTTCCTGAAAGTCAAGGTCCTGAGTTTAATCCTGGGTTTAATATACACACATATGAGTGAGTGTGTGTATTTACACTGCATATGTGTTCACGTGGGAAAAGACGTGTTGACGTTTGAGGAGAAGCGCGTCAGAGACTTGAGGTGTGATCTTGCCTCTGGGGGTGTGTGTTTGTGTTTGTATGCATATGAGCCGCGGGCGTGTGGTAGTCAGGGTGTGTTTGCAGCAGGGTGTGTGATGTGACTGCGTGTGTTTATGTCTTGACAGTTGATGGAGGTGGGACGTTTAAAGTGGAACCTGTTTGTCTGCTTCGAGTCAAGTATTCGTCCACCTGAGCGACGCGCCTCTCCTCAGTCGCAGCCTGCAGAGCAAACAGCATGGACTGACTGAACTCTGAGCTGCAACTGTTCGACACAACTTCAACAACACGGAGGCCAGAACAGCTGCCCGATGGACCCCGAGGTCAGTTTGATTTATGAGGTTTATTTCCAGCTGTGGGCTCCGTTCTGTGTGGGCTCTGCTCCTTGAGGTGGCAGGTGTTGGGCAAGTTTCAGGTGCCGTCATCCAGGTAGTTTCTGTCAAGTCTCGGTCGCACTTTATGATAACCATCAGTAAGATTTATAGTTAATTTAACTGTGAGGTTTTATAAACTTCTGTTGCAACTTTACAAGAAACAGTTGCTTAATTTATTAAGCAAATTACTAATTACTAAAGCTGAATTAACTATACATTTACCATTTATTAATGCTGGTTATCATAAAGCGTTCACATGAACTCTCAGTGCATCATGTTCAGCATGTTTCTTTTAATTTTTTGCACAAAGCTTTCTGTTCCTCCACTATCATAATTACATTTTTCTAAAAAAAAAAGAACAAAACATTTTTTTTCCATTTAAAAAGTCATGTCAGCTCATTTCAATGGACTTGCATTGCTTACACTCGTCTGCACGTCGATGTGTGCATCCTATTATTATTATTATTACAGACTATAAATGTGCTGATGGCTCACACTGATGTGTTGCTAATGAAACAAAACTGACCTGAGAAGCACTTTATAATTGAGTACTTGCTCTATTTCACTGAGCATTTTCCCTTTTATAGCTGCAGGCATGTGCACTTTGGCTCACGTGTAAAGTGTTTAATGTGTAACTTTCAGGCAGTAAATCAGCGGCTTCCTTTGGAGTCGAACTAAACGCCCAAAATGTGACTGATGCACAAACTGTAAATGTAAATGGAGGATATATAAATTAGGTTTTGATTGATTAAATATGTCATTGTTGTTTCTTTTTATACAATCACATCCTGATTTAAATGTCTTGTGGAGATTTTGTGGCTTACGTTCTGTCACTGCTTGACATTTTAAACACCTGACAACATATGTTTCTAAAAACTTTGCTCTATAATTGACTTTAATTTGATTTAAAGCAACATTATGTTACTTTTTTGACTTAAAATAGCAGCTTCAGAATCATGCTGATGGTACAGTGTCTTGTGTCAGGGTGAATGATGTCTCTCGTTTCTGCTCTATGAAGGATCACAGCGTTACACACATGTTTACTTCAGGATACAAGTTTTCAACACATCACATTGTTATGACATAATGAGTTTTGTTTGTAGTCGGCAGCTACATTACATCTGACAAACTGTTACAGACCTGGGGTTTGTATGTATGACAGTGGTGTTGCAGTCAGACACTGCTGATCGCACAAAATGCCAGTTTCTACATGATGTTGCTGAAAACTGGATTAACGCAATCTTTACATTGTTTATTGCCTGATCACATGGCACAGTGATGGTGCACGAATGGAGGAGAAATTCTGTGTTTTTTAAGATCATATAGGTTGAATTTTACATGTTATCATTAAAGGAACAATTCACCCAAAAATGAAAATTCAGTCATTATCGCCTCACCTTCCCGCTGATGGAAAGTTTCGTAGTCCACAAAACATTTCTGGAGCAAAACAGCGTTGTAACATTCTCGTAAACAACTGAAGTAGCTGAGGACTTGTTTTAAAAAGTAAAAAACAAATAAAAATGTGTCATCCAAATCTCTAGGAGCACAGAGATCCCAAATTGATTTGTTAACGTTATTTGCACACTTTTTTCCTCCTGAAATCTTCACTGTAGCTGCTAAGCTAAAAGTGTTTAACACACATCTAAAGTGGGATCTCGGGGGTTGAGGAGACTTGGACAAGCTGTACGGAGCCGTTTTATGTTTTTAACAAACATGTTGCGACTCTGTTTTACTGTGAAGCTCCAGAAATGTTTTGTCGACTACAAAACTTCACCTGACTTTCCATCAGCATGGAGGGAGGAGATGATGACTGGATTTTAAGTTTTGGGTGAACTGTTCCTTTAAGCTGACTTTTTTTTAATCTTAATTTACATACTTTTACTTTCGATGTGTGGACTCGTATAAACTCAGGTGGTCATTCAAGATAAAGCGCAGTTTCATTCATCCAGCTCGTCTCTGCATGTCATTTAACACGATCTTGATAAAACATATTAGTGTCTGGATTCACTGCAGGTCTGCCAGTGATTAGCACAAAGTAGTGGGTGTGGTTACTTTTGACATTGTGTTCTTACTTAAAAGGAAACACCCAACAGCAGAACACTTGTTCCCTGTACTCTGGATAAACCTGTTCCCGGTTTTCCTCGATTATTGCCCAAGAGCTCTGAGGCCATAACTCAAATACCTGAGAGATGCACCTGCTGAGTCACCTGCGGGTCACTCATCTGAACTGTCTCTCTGGGCTCATGCACGAATCTCACAGTTTAATATATTTATCTTGGATCTGGATTTACTCTTGATGTATTCAAAAGCACTGAAGAACTGCTGTATATCATGCTTTTATAATAGATAAATCTGTTTACTGAACAGTTTCTTTTCTTTTTTAGGTTTAGTCAAAGGAGATTTTTCAATGCCGTTGTGACCGAAACAAAAGGATCATGGTAAGAAACACTGACCATTGTTTTAATTCTGTATTAAAATGCTTCCAGTTGAGATGTGCTTCTGTTTTGACCACTTCGACTGTGAAATGTCTTTATTTGCAGATGTCACACCGCAGAGGAAGGAGTCTCTCTGAAGCCTTGACCCTGGAGCGATCAGCGGAGGGCGGGTTAGTTGTATCCGGCATCAACAGCAGTGACTCAGCCAATCAGGGACTGAGGGAAGGTACAGTATAATAACCCTTTTAAGTATTGCCTTTGAATGTTTTATAAGCCAAAAGTGGAATGCAGCTTGCAAATTCGAGGAAATCGTTGTCTATTTGACTTTCATCCGAGGTTGTGTTAATCTTTTAGACTGAGTGAACAGAAGAGACAGTTTATAATGTGATAGCCCTGCAGTACATGCTGTCTTACTTAAAATGTCCAGTTGTAGTTTGAGTTTTTTGATGAGCAGTATTACACTGCATTAAATTAAAAGCTGTCTCTCTCTGCACACAACAGAATACAGTATACACCTTTCAGTATTCAGTCCAGCACAATACTAACACAATTTGACCCGGAAACCCTGATCTCAGTGCCGTTTTTCTTTTTTTAGGAGATGAAATTACGGGGGCAACAATCAATTTCAATAATCTATCAAAAGACGAGGTCCTGAACGTACTGAAGCTGATGGAGCCGTATGACGACAAGATCCAAGTCCTCACGAAGAACAACCGGAGCAAGAGTGTTGGAAATCTTGTCGAGGGTACCAAAAGTCCTGAGACAGTAGGTGGAATACAGATATTATCAAGTCGCACTCAATTGATAAAATAGTTTATGATCATTTTCTTGTACCTTCGTCTGTTTCTGGTCCACAACACAACCCACACATATGTGTTGAAATGTTTGAAATGCATGTTGCACCAAAACAAGAGTTCCTATTTGTTTTTCTTGTAATTTAAAAACTTTTGTAATGTTCAACGAAGAGCTGCTCTTGTGCTGCAATCTGCATTACATTGATCGTCATTTAAACACTGCTAAAATTGATCCCCACCCCAACTGCTACACAATACTTACAGCCAACCTTGATATCACGGTTACATTCTAATCACCAAGTTGTGGTTAATATTTCCAGATGCTGAAGGATTCCTACAACAAACTCTACAACGCCAAAATCAAGAAGTTCATGAGAGGTGAATTGCTTGGTGAAGAGAGCAGTTTTAATGGGGAGGTTGCCGCCAAGTCACCCAACCTCAAACACGACACGGGGTTGCCTCGCCTCGGAGTTGACTTTGGACTTCTTAAAAACAAGACTTTGAACACAGATGTTGATTCTGATTCACAATCTAATGACGCCGGAGAGTTACAATATGGTAGCAATCTGAACCTTCCACCAATGGGTCTTGGCTTGAATGGGACTTCTGTCATGGGAGCTCAGGCACCAAGAATGAAAGTCAGTGCTGACAGTCCAGAGTTTACCACTCCAGACTTCCATCTGTCTGGAACATTACCAGAGGGTTCAAGTGTCAACACCACTGCTCACAAGTATTCCAAGAAACTGAAGAACCCAGATCTAAACGTGGACAATCCTTCAAATTATACAGCATTACCCAAGCTCAGGCCTTCCGGGAAGTCCACTGACTTAGACCTGGCAATGTCAGGTGTTGATGTACCACAGCTTGATCTAAGTGGGCCAGACATTGGCAGGCCTTCAGGGGAAGTCAAAGTGCCTCTTAAGAAAGCACAAATTGATCTTAAATCTCCAGATTTAGACATAGATGCCCCATCTGGTAAATTCACACTGCCCGAATTTGGGGCTAATGTTAAAACGCCGGACCTAAGTCTCAAAACACCAAAGATGAAAGGTGGGATTCGTGCTCCTGATATGAATCTACCCAAAGCTGAGCTAAAAGGCCCAAATCTAGCTGTTGACACGCCATCGGTTGACATTCGAGGTCCATCTGGACAATACCAGGCTCCTAAGTTTACAATGCCCAAATTTGGTTTACCAGAAATTCCTGTTCCACATTTTAAGGGAGATCTAGCAGCATCAGATATGCAGTTGTCAGCACCAGATCTCAAAGCTGGCATTCCAGATCCAAATGTGGATTTTCCATCTGGAAAATTTAAAATGCCTGGCTTTGGGCTATCTGGGCCTAAAGTTAAAGGCCCTGAATATGACTTAAAAACTCCAGACATGGATTTGTCCACTCCCCAGTTTAAAGGGGATATCAATTTGCCTGGTTTTGATCACAAAAACCCAAAGCTTGACCTTGATACCCCAGATGTGGATATTAATATGCCTTCTGGTAAATTGGACATTCATGGAGATGCTCCCTCTGCCAAGCTTAAAAAGCCAAAATTCAAGCTCTTTGGCACATTACCAAAGAAGAAGGATATGGATATCAATGCAGGGATGAAAACACCTGACCTAACTCTGAAAGCTCCAAACATAAAGGGTGGCATTGATGCTCCTGATCTGGACTTACCAAACATGGACCTTAAAACTCCAAAGTTAGATGTGAACACACCAGATGTCAACATTGGTTCACCCAAAGCAAACTTTAAGATGCCCAAATTAAAGATGCCTAAATTTGGTCATCCAAGCTTGAAAGGACCTGATATTGATGGCAGTATCGATGGTCCAGACATGGATATTAATGCACCAAACGTCAATCTCAAAGGTCCTAAAGCTGATTTAGACATGCCAGATTTGGATATTTCTGGGCCATCTGGAAAATTCAAGAAGCCAAACTTAAACCTGCCTGACTTGAGGCTTTCTGGTCCAAAGTTAGATGCCCCTGACCTGGACCTCAAAAGACCTGACCTAGATATATCTGGTCCCAATCTCAGTGGCAGTATAAATGCACCAGACTTAAACATGCCAAAGCTTGATCTCAAAAGTCCCAACCTGGACCTCAATACCCCAAAGCTCAACTTAGACATGCCATCAGGTAAACTGAAAGCACCAGAGCTTCATGCTCCAGACTGGGATGTTAAAGCTCCATCAGGCAAGTTGAAAATGCCCAAATTCAATCTTTCAGGTACATTACCAAAAGGACCAAATTTGGACCTGAACACAGATCTCAAGTCACCAGATTTAAGTCTGAAAGCTCTAAAGATAAAGGGTGGCATTGATGCCCCTGACTTGGACTTACCAAACATGGACCTCAAAGCTCCAAAGTTAGATGTGAACACTCCAGATTTCAACATTGGTTCGCCCAAAGCAAACTTCCAGATGCCCAAATTGAAGATGCCTAAATTTGGTCTTCCAAACCTGAACGGACCTGATATCGATGGCAGTTTCGATGGTCCAGACATGGATATTAATGCACCAAATGTCAATCTCAAAGGTCCTAAAGCTGATTTAGACATGCCAGATGTTGATATTTCTCAGCCATCTGGAAAATTCAAGATGCCACACTTGAAAATGCCTGACTGGGGGCTTTCTGGTCCAAAGTTAGATGCCCCTGACCTAGACCTCAAAAGACCTGACCTAGATATCTCTGGTCCCAATCTCAGTGGTGGTATAAATGCACCAGACTTAAACATGCCAAAGCTTGATCTCAAAAGTCCCAACCTGGACCTCAATACCCCAAAGCTCAACTTAGACATGCCATCAGGTAAACTGAAAGCACCAGAGCTTCATGCTCCAGACTGGGATGTTAAAGCTCCATCAGGCAAATTGAAAATGCCCAAATTCAATCTTTCAGGTACATTACCAAAAGGACCAAATTTGGACCTGAACACAGATCTCAAGTCACCGGATTTAAGTCTGAAAGCTCCAAAGATAAAGGGTGGCATTGATGCCCCTGACTTGGATTTACCAAACATGGACCTTAAAGCTCCAAAGTTAGATGTGAACACTCCAGATCTCAACATTGGTTCACCCAAAGCAAACTTTAAGATGCCCAAATTGAAGATGCCTAAATTTGGTCTTCCAAACTTGAAAGGACCTGATATCGATGGCAGTTTCGATGGTCCAGACATGGATATTAATGCACCAAAAGTCAATCTCAAAGGTCCTAAAGCTGATTTAGACATGCCAGATTTGGATATTTCTGGGCCATCTGGAAAATTTAAGACGCCAAACTTAAACCTGCCTAATCTTGGCCTTTCTGGTCCAAAGTTAGATGCCCCTGACCTGGACCTCAAAACACCTGACCTAGATTTTGCTGGTCCCAATCTAAGTGGTGGTATAAATGCACCAGACTTAAACATGCCCAAGGTTGATCTCAAAGCCCCCAAACTGGACCTCAATACCCCAAAGCTCAACTTAGACATGCCATCAGGTAAACTGAAAGCACCAGAGCTTCATGCTCCAGACTGGGATGTTAAAGCTCCATCAGGCAAATTGAAAATGCCCAAATTTAATCTTTCAGGTACATTACCAAAAGGACCAAATTTGGACCTGAACGCAGATCTTAAGTCGCCAGATTTAAGTCTGAAAGCTCCAAAGATAAAGGGTGGCATTGATGCCCCTGACTTGGACTTACCAAACATGGACCTTAAAGCTCCAAAGTTAGATGTGAACACTCCAGATCTCAACATTCGTTCACCCAAGACAAAATTCAAAATGCCCAAATTTAGGATGCCTAAATTTCATTTTCCAAGCCTAAAAGGACCTAAGATCGGTGGAAACTTAGATGGTCCAGATGTTGATTTAAATGTACCAAATGCCAATCTCAAAGCCCCTAAAGCTGATTTAAACATGCCAGATGTTGATATGTCTGGGCCGTCGGGAAAATTCAAGATGCCAAACATGAATCTGCCTGACTTGGGGCTTTCTGGTCCAAAGTTAGATGGCCCTAACCTGGACCTCAAAACACCTGACCTAGATTTTGCTGGTCCCAATCTCAGTGGTGGTATAAATGCACCGGACTTAAACATGCCCAAGGTTGATCTCAAAGCCCCCAAACTGGACCTCAATACGCCAAAGCTCAACTTAGACATGCCATCAGGTAAACTGAAAGCACCAGAGCTTCATGCTCCAGACTGGGATATTAAAGCTCCATCAGGCAAATTGAAAATGCCCAAATTCAATCTTTCAGGTACATTACCAAAAGGACCAAATTTGGACCTGAACACAGATCTCAAGTCACCGGATTTAAGTCTGAAAGCTCCAAAGATAAAGGGTGGCATTGATGCCCCTGATCTGGACTTACCAAATATGGACCTTAAAGCTCCAAAGTTAGATGTGAACACACCAGATGTCAACATTGGTTCACCCAAAGCAAACTTTAAGATGCCCAAATTAAAGATGCCTAAATTTAGTCTTCCAAACCTGAACGGACCTGATATCGATGGCAGTTTCGATGGTCCAGACATGGATATTAATGCACCAAATGTCAATCTCAAAGGTCCTAAAGCTGATTTAGACATGCCAGATGTTGATATTTCTCGGCCATCTGGAAAATTCAAGATGCCGCACTTGAAAATGCCTGACTGGGGGCTGTCTGGTCCAAAGTTAGATGCCCCTGACCTGGACCTCAAAAGACCTGACCTAGATATCTCTGGTCCCAATCTCAGTGGCAGTATAAATGCACCAGACTTAAACATGCCCAAGGTTGATCTCAAAGCCCCCAAACTGGACCTCAATACCCCAAAGCTCAACTTAAACATGCCATCAGGTAAACTGAAAGCACCAGAGCTTCATGCTCCAGACTGGGATGTTAAAACTCCATCAGGCAAATTGAAAATGCCCAAATTCAATCTTTCAGGTACATTACCAAAAGGACCAAATTTGGACCTGAACACAGATCTCAAGTCACCGGATTTGAGTCTGAAAGCTCCAAAGATAAAGGGTGGCATTGATGCCCCTGACTTGGATTTACCAAACATGGACCTCAAAGCTCCAAAGTTAGATGTGAACACTCCAGATCTCAACATTGGTTCACCCAAAGCAAACTTTAAGATGCCCAAATTAAAGATGCCTAAATTTGGTCTTCCAAACTTGAAAGGACCTGATATCGATGGCAGTTTCGATGGTCCAGACATGGATATTAATGCACCAAATGTCAATCTCAAAGGTCCTAAAGCTGATTTTGAAATGCCAGATTTGGATATTTCTGGGCCATCTGGAAAATTTAAGAAGCCAAACTTAAACCTGCCTGACTTGGGCCTTTCTGGTCCAAAGTTAGATGCCCCTAACCTGGACCTCAAAACACCTGACCTAGATTTTGCTGGTCCCAATCTAAGTGGTGGTATAAATGCACCAGACTTAAACATGCCCAAGGTTGATCTCAAAGCCCCCAAACTGGACCTCAATGCCCCAAAGCTCAACTTAGACATGCCATCAGGTAAACTGAAAGCACCAGAGCTTCATGCTCCAGACTGGGATGTTAAAGCTCCATCGGGCAAATTGAAAATGCCCAAATTCAATCTTTCAGGTACATTACCAAAAGGACCAAATTTGGACCTGAACACAGACCTCAAGTCACCGGATTTGAGTCTGAAAGCTCCAAAGATAAAGGGTGGCATTGATGCCCCTGACTTGGATTTACCAAACATGGACCTTAAAGCTCCAAAGTTAGATGTGAACACACCAGATGTCAACATTGGTTCACCCAAAGCAAACTTTAAGATGCCCAAATTAAAGATGCCTAAATTTAGTCTACCAAACCTAAAAGGACCTGAGATTGATGGCGATTTTGATGGCCCAGACATTGACATCAATGCACCCAACTTCAACCTCAAAGGGTCCAAACCTGGCTTTGAAATGCCAAATGTTGATTTTGGCAGCCCATCAGCAAAACTTAAAAAGCCAAATTTGAAAATGCCTGACGTGGGATTTTCTAGTCCAGAGTTAGATGGCCCAAACTTTGACTTCAAGTCCCCTGATTTTGATGCCAAATTACCAGATCTGAACATAAAGTCAGACCTGAAAGCTCCAAAGATAAAAGGGGGAATCGATGCCCATAAATTGGGCTTACCAAACATGGACCTTAAAGCTCCCAAGTTGGATATGAACATTCCAGATGCCAATATTGGTTTTCCTGATGCAAACATCAAAACCCCCCAAATTAAGATGCCAAAAGGCAATGTTGACATAAATGGGGACCTACAGGGACCTGACCTGAATATCCCAAATGTAGGCGTAAATGGTCTGAAAGGAAAATTAAAAATGCCAGGTTTCAATGCACCAGACCTCAGTCTCTCTAGACCTACGATAGAAGCACCAGACATTAATCTTTCAAGGCCTCACCTGAAAGGCCCTGGTTTAAGTATGCCAGATGTTAACATGAAACCACCACAGTTGAAGGGAAATATCACAGGTCCAAATGTTAATGCTCCAAACATGGACCTCAGCATGCCAAAAGTGGCAATGCGGAGTCCACAGCTGCGTCTCAGAAATCCAGATCTCAACGTTGATGATCCTTCTCTAAATTTCAAAGGGCCTTCTTATAAGAATGGCAGATCAGATATCACAGGAGTCAACATGAAAATGCCTGCCTTGGATATAGATAGAGATGTCATGCTTCGTCACGCTGATAGAAAGCAACCAAGGACCAAAATAACATCTAACTACCCTGTGGTGGTTGCTCATGTGCCCCAGGATATTGATTACAGCCGTGCCGATCTCAACATCGATGATTTCACAGGAAGGGAACATGTGCCTAGAGCCAGAGGTTCGAGAGTGGACCCCCAGGTATCACCTAACTACAGGCCAGTAAGCTACCCATCAGGTGGTGATGTTAACATGAGGGACCCCAGACATAGCAGAAGAATTCCTCCTGGTGACGTTGACATATATGCAAAGCCTCAGAAAAGAATGCAGCCTGTGCCTAATATACGTTTATCACATCTTCCTCAAGATCCAAGAATAAGAGTACCTGACGGTTCAGATGGATACTATGTCACAGTTTTCCCCAATCAAGCACAAAATCAAAGAACGCCAACCCGTAAATACAACACAGGGGGCCCCGACTTTTATCCAAGAAACATGGATCTTGAAGTTCCAGGTGCAAGTGACCAAAAGGGGTCAACGTTCTTTTTCTCAAACCTCATGTAGGTTTCAAACCACAGATTTTTCCATAAACTGTACTAAATGTTTGTTCTAGTGTACTTTGTATATTGGGTGTATTTATTGTGACTTAAGATGTTGTGTGTTATTGTGTCATTTATTGTGATTTTGCGAATTATGTCACTTTCTGCCTTACTAAGGTTGTATATAAAGTTCATCTTGTTGTGTTGTAATCATGCAAGCTACATTACAATGCAGCATTCGTGCACTTGTTTGATATTTATATTCAGGCTTTGCCACATTTCGTAATTTAAAGTATTTGTACTGTACAATATTTTTCTGAAAAGGAGGTATTGTTTCTACGCACAGTAAAGTTCAATTATGGGAACCAAAACCTCCAAAATCCCCAAATTTTCCCTCTTTGTGGATTTTAGGGTCATTTTTGTCGTATGTGGTATATTGTGGTATTTTTGTGTTATATATTGTCAACTGGATGTTAAAATATCCAAGGCTCTGCAAATGTTTATATCATCCCGTGTGTATATACCTTTGAAAACACTCACTTTATTTTATATTTATCGGGGATGTATATAGTTGAGTATATATATTTTTACATCCATTTCTGCTTCGTTATTTTTGAGCAATAATATAACAGATAGTAATGAAATTGTTTGTGCCTTAGGACATTTTTAAGGGGACCATGAAGCTGTCCAAATTGGTTACAATGGACACGCCATGTATAATTGTGTTGTTATATTGCACGAAAATAAACATGAAAAATATAAACAGTATTTGTTTCCTCATTCATTTTGTGCCACTTTACTGAGAAGAAAAGAACATTTGAGCTGTTTTATCAAATCATCATTCAAAACAGGATTTAAAGGATAACTACCGTTTTTTACAACCTGGACCTTATTTTCTAGCAAAATATATGATCATTTTAGGGCTGTAACGATTCATCGAGTTACTCGAGTTACTCGATTACAAAAATTGGTCGAGGCAAAAACTCTGCCTTGAAGCGTCGTTAAATTCCTATGACGCGCAGGGATCTTGAATGTTCCACACGGACCATTGTTACTACTGCGTAAAGTGCCGTACACGGACACAGAGAGCCCTCTCCGTCGCCGGAGAGCCTGACGGAGAGCCTCTCCGTACTCTCCGGGCGCATGAAAGATTTTTTAAGTGTCCGTCACTCCGTCGAGGGGAAACGGAGACGGCAAGGGCTGTGATTGGTCCTCTAAACTCACGTCCTCACGCTGGTTCTCCAGCAGCCCGGGGGGGATTGCATTGCGTATCCGCCACCACGACGGAGAACTGCGAAGGCTCGAGATGACATGCCAGAGCAGAATCAGTTTGTGCGCGTTTAAAAAACGTAGATATGATATCTGCTTTACAGACAGTTGAGACCGACATGACATGTTCTCTCTCTCTCTCTGTCTGTCTGTGTGTGTGTGCACGTGTGTTTGTTTACGTCGGTCCGGAGCTCCTCCCTTCGTAAAACAGAGCGGAGGAGAATTGTAGATGCGCGACGATGAAGAAATTATTAATTAAACGAACACGGTCCGGACCGGTTCTATAGGAAAAGTGACCTTAAATGACTTCTGTTGTGATTTGGTGCTATGTATAACATAAAATTATATATAACACAGCATGCGTGCACACACATAGGTTGCTAGGTTACCATAGCAAATAGGCCTATCCCAGAGATTATATATTACTTGTTAGTCGGTGGTTAGAAGGTGCAATCCCTTTTTGTAATGTTGTATAAGACAACACTAAGGCAAAATGGCCGTTACTATTTAAGTTTGTATTGATTCATAGTGTTACATGTTATACATGTTTTACAGTAAGTTGAAACTGTATTGTTATTTAATTGTTTGCACTTGCACTAAATGGGTAAATTGCAATAAAGTTTTGGAGCCAAATGTTGGAGTTGTAAGAAATACCTCTGTTTTTTTAAGAAATAAAAGCCAAATGGTTGATCATTTTACAGCCACATCATTTTCGTCATGCATTATTTGTTTTGGTTGTTTAAAAATGCAAAAAAAAATATATATATACGATTAATCGATTAATCGATCGATAAAGTGCTAGATTAATCGATTCCAAAAAGAATCGATAGCTACAGCCCTAGATCATTTACTCACCCAGATAACTTTGGTGTCATTCGGCGTCGTTCGGACGAAATTAGATCCAGTGTAGCGGCGATATATCCATATAATGGGAGAGACGGGGCAGCAACACACAGCCTCTATGAGCATTATCTGCCACGAAACTAGTTCATTTCACCAATATTTTGTTATGATACGCTCGTGCAATTCCCCTCTGAGCCCGGGCTCGTCTGTTGTCAACATCCGGGGTCTGTAGGTTGACCTACTACCTCTGACCTGGAAGATGTCGTCTCTGAGCTGCGCGCGCCCCCGCGACAGCGCGGCTTGTTTACCTGTAGCTGCTACTGCTAGCTTGACCCCGGATGTTGATAACGGACGAGCCCGGACTCAGAGGGGAATAGCACGAGCATATCATGACAAAATATTGGTGAAATAAACTAGTTTCGTGGCAGATAATGTGTTATATAGAGGCTGTGTGTCGCTGCCCCGTCTCTCGCATTATATGGATATATCGCCGCTACACTGGATCTAATTTCGTCCGAACGACGCCGAATGACACCAAAGTTATCTGGGTGAGTAAACGATCATATATTTTGCTAGAAATAAGGTCCAGGTTGTAAAAAACGGTAGTTATCCTTTAAAATCAATAACAACTCGACACCTGACAACATGCACATTCAACATTCAGAGGCAGATAAAGACTCACAATGCCCCTTTGTCTTTAAATGTTTCAAATAGTCATTTGAATGTTGATTTCTTTTAATTTAACATTGTGTTAGAAGGGTTTTATAGATCAAATGTAAACAGATAATATATTTTACCGTTAAGTCTGTTTTAAAACAATACTTTCACGCTCACTCGAGAAAATCAAGTTTGTAGTCATTATTGAGATGAGATGTAGCAGCCACCTGATGACTGTAAAGCCACTTCCTGAATGTGACACGTTCATTATAAATCCACTGGGGGGCGACATCTTGAGGCCTAATCATGAGAACTAGGTCAGAGGTCAGACTCATTCATGCCTTCACCTGCAGTCCTTACAGTGTCATAACTGAGCAAAAGTCAAGAAATCATGTTACAGTATGACTTTAGTAAAAGTGGAAGTCACTTATATGAATAGCACTTCAGTCAAAGTCTCAAAGTATCTGATATTAAATGTACTGAAGTACCAAAAGCAAAAAAAAGAGATGTTTTATTTAATCTGCAGATTGAATATATTTTAAAATGTGCTGCTTCAGCTCTGATACAGCTGCATCAGTAAAGACAGTAACTGAAGTTATCAGATAAATGTAGTGGAGTAAGAGTTACATATTTATCTGATATGAAGCAGAGTGGAAGAATAAAGTATTAGAAGTCAAACTGTACATAGTTACAAAGTAAGTAAATGTACTTAGTTACATTCCTTCACTGGGCTGTAATTACAAGTAACAGTCCTGCATTCAGAAAGTTACTTCAGTAAAAGTACAAACAGAAAAACTATCAGCAGTAAATGTTCTCATACAGGATGTGAACTTTCACAGTATTATGATTCTAATTATGATGTTATGAGAACTTAAAGTACTTTTAATTCATGAAGCTGTTTTTCTGATGGTACGTCCATAAAGTCTGACTCTGAATGCAGGACTTTGACTTTTAATTGAATATGTTTACATTATATTTCTTCTTTTACTTTAAAGGATTTGAATAATTCTTCACAGTCGAGTTAATGTAGGAAAAACTTAACATCACCACAAAACACTTTATTCATTGATCAGTTTTACACTGAAACATTGTACATAAAGCAACACGTCATGTGCAGATAAATACAATAAATGTGACATCATCGACAAAAGTGAAAAGACATTTAAAAACAAAAGTAAATATCAAGTTTGACATTTGATCTCCAGTCAGAACCAGATGAAGTGTGACAGAACAGATACGAGAAGAAGGAAAAAGAAAAACACAAACAAGAAACTTCCAAACACACGATGCTGATGAGGCTGATGAACAGCTTCATCACATCAGTGCAGATTAAAACATCTGGACCAGAGAAAGTCATTATTGCTGTTGTGTCTGAGCGTGTAAGACAAAGACACTGTGAGTCCAAGTCCTCACTTTGAATAACTGCGTGTCTTTTGGGTTGAAGTGTGGGACATGTGTCTTTGCAGTGGTTTTAAATCTGCCCGGTGACAGACTCACTTCACTGTGTGAGAAGGCAGGAAGCTGCTGATGTCACAAACAGAGAGTTTTCACCATGGTTTGACCTCTTCATCACATGTGTATATATGTATATATATATTAACTTCACTGCACTTTACTGCTTTTTGCACTCTGGTTAGACTGAATTACAATGACGATAAAGTTGAATGAATCTCATGTGTTTTCATTATTAGTCTATATTAGTCTCATGTACAACACACACCAAGCATCTGGTTTTTATTAAAATGTGACATCCAGCGGTCACATATACTTCTCTTCTCTCTTCAGATGCACTTTTAAAATATTGAATACATACATGCAGTTTCTGTGTGAGTGTATGAACACTGATGGTGAAAGTGACTGCGATGCGAGAGGCGCCAGCTAAAATCTTGTCTAGGGCACCAAAGTGGTCAGAACCAGCACCGTCAGTGGGAAAAGGTGAGGACCCAAACACAGAAACACAAGGGAGGCAGGGAGGATAAGGAACAAAAGCAAGCGTCATTAAACCAAAGCCGAACAACCCAAAAACCAGAGAAACCCAAAAAACCAAGAAGAGGAAATTCAAAAAATACAAAGTAGAAACTAAGAAAAAGCAAAAGTACAACTCACGAAAAACACGAGGAATAAAGCAGGAAAATAACAGCAGGAACAAAAAGCAGGAAACACACCACGGGGAGAAACGAGGAGACGCTGGAGGAAACAGGCTCAAGTGAAACACGGGAGGAAACGGGCTCGGATGAAACACTGGAGGAAACGGGCTCGGATGAAACACGGGAGGAAACGGGCTCGGGTGAAACACGGGAGGAAACGGGCTCGGATGAAACACGGGAGGAAACGGGCTCGGATGAAACACTGGAGGAAACGGGCTCGGGTGAAACACGGGAGGAAACGGGCTCGGATGAAACACGGGAGGAAACGGGCTCGGAGGAAACACGGGAGGAAACGGGCTCGGATGAAACACTGGAGGAAACGGGCTCAGGTGAAACACGGGAGGAAATGGGCTCAGGTGAAACACGGGAGGAAACGGGCTCAGGTGAAACACTGGAGGAAACGGGCTCGGATGAAACACTGGAGGAAACGGGCTCAGGTGAAACACTGGAGGAAACGGGCTCAGGTGAAACACGGGAGGAAACGGACCATCTGACAAAGACTATATACACACACACACTAACGAGGGGAGGAGCTGCAGGTGGAGTGAGGCGGGGAAAGGACAGGTGAGGGAAAGGAACGGAAAAACACCTGAAGGAGGGAAACCAGAACACTGGAGAACGGGCCAAAGACAACACAAGAGCAGAAAACACCTATAAAACACGCATAATGACACAGAAACGACAGGACCGAGACACTTAGTATAAGAAAGGCAGGAAAAAAGAACAAGTGCACAGAAATATGATCCAGCAGTGATGAGAAAGATCCTTAAAGTGCAGACTTCAGCACTCTGACATCAACCTCCAAGATTCAGGATGAAGTGAAGATGAACAACAGTTGTGTCCTTCAACAGTGAGCAGGTGAGACACAAAGAGAAACAGAGAGCCACAGACTTTACACTAGTTCACACTAGTTTAACCTGTGCACCAGGCACGTGCACACATGGGGCCCAAGGGGTGCTTGAGCCCCTGCCCTTTTTGCCCCGTATTAAAAAGTGCCCTTTTTGTGTGTTTTTGAATGAATAAATAAATTCCTGTTGTGCATAGGGATGTAAAAATAAACAGCAGTATACAGTGGTGGCCAAAATTATTAGAACACCTGGCATATTTAAGAGGTTTCACTTGTGAATTTGTTGAATTGGCCATTAGAATACCCATAAAACGCATGAAATATCTACAAAGTCATCATTATGCTCTATAAACCATAGAATAGTGCCATCATAAGGTGATTTAGGTCATTTTCCTTACAAAAAACAAGCTAGGCCTATTTCACTGTCAATGTCACACAATCATCATCTATCTATCTATTGTACATTCAAAGGAAAGCCTTTGGCTTGAGTTGCAGAAGGCATGGGATAGCATCTCAGGAAATATAATGACACTATGCCAAAGAGATGTGCTGCTGTAATTGCTGCAAAAGGTGGACAAATATTAAAGTTAAAAGTGGATAAAAACAGTAGGACTCACTCCATCTGATATTTGTTGTGCTCAGAGCAACCATCTGCATGTTTCATGAACATTATGAAATGAAATCATGTTTTGGAGGGGAAAAAAAGGTCAATATTTTCTGATCTGTCAGGTGTTCTAATAATTTTGGCCACCACTGTAAAAACGCCACCTTTATCTACCGTACGCATTTCCTTGTAATACGGTGTTGTATGTGTGTTGAGCCTAAAGCCGCTTCTGTCCGCTGCGGCTCCGCTCGTCTCTCATAGAGGGGCGAGAGAGAGAGAGAGAGATAAGAATAATCTAATATGACAGCTGTCTGTGTAGGCTGTTTATCTTGCCAAAAATCTTAAACGTCTTCCAGATATTGAGTTTATTGCGACTTTGCTGTTGTAAACATTGCTGCTCCTACTAACATTCACAGTAGTAATTTCTTGGTTTTGTCACATTTTTAGATGTGTAGCTTGTATTTCTAGTTTGCACTTGCCCTCCCATGATTTTCTTTTTGTTATGCAAGCTGTGTTAATGTGCAACCTTGGAAAAAATATTATATTAGTCTTAGCCTACCAGTTTGGAAGTCATGACTCGGTTTCGGGAAGTTGGGAAATTGGTCTAGCTAATATAGGTCTCAGGCTACGTTAGCTGTGTGTGTGTGTGTGTGTGTATGTGTATGTGTGTGTGTGTGTGTGTGTGTGTGTATGTGTGTGTGTGTGACCAAGCAGTAATGATACTGTACCATTTTATATGCTGACTCACTGTAGGGTTGCTTTAGTAGTAGAAGTACCGGTAGTAGTACTAATAGTAGTTGTAGCTACAACTACTACTGCTACTACTACTGTAGGCTAATAAAATAATAATAATAATAATAATAATAATAATAATGCATAAAATGATTAATAATATAACAATTTCAGAGGTTTTATATGCTGTAGGTTATCTGAGTTTGAAATATTACCATCTGTAATTAAACTGGATTCGTGTTAATTATGCCTGCAGCACGTCTTCCAAACCTCAGTATTATGATAATGTGAATAAACTGATGTTGACAATAATTTGACACAAAAGTTTTTTTCACAATTGCATATCACTCACAGCTACACAGGATACACAGCTAAGTAGTTAGCTTTCTATTAAATTCACGCCCTTTGCGCATACTACCCTCTTCTGACTTTGAGCCCCTGCCCCTCTATAATCATGTGCACGTCCCTGCTGTGCACACTTTAAATGACTGTACATTTACACAACGGATCAACAATATTGGATTTCTGCCTTTCAGGCGACGCTGTTATATGCACATATTTGTCCCACCTGACTGCAGAGGACATCAAGTCTCTCTTAACGAGTAATTAACTCATTATTGTGTCTGCTCCTGACGTGACGGCTCCTCGGCAGATGCAGCAGAGCAGTCCAGATACACTAATGACACTCTGTCACATCCAGAGGAACACAGGGATGATGCTGGACTGGACAGTGGAGCTGATCTCAGAGCAGTTCACACTGCAGCACTGACATCATCTCCACGTGTTGTGATTGGTCTGTCAGTCACTGCTGGATGAAGCTCTCCTCTCCGCCCAGTCAGAGCCTCTCCACCCACCAGCTGATGGTGCTGCTTCAACCTCTCTGGATCATCAGGACACAGCTGATCCTCTCACCATATCAACTCTGACGGCTTCCACCTGATGAGAGAAGCAGAGAGACAGCAGAAGTGATACATGAGTGTTGACAGAGACTCCCTCCATCAGCTGTCAGTCAGTGATATAAAGACCAGCAGGACTTCAGTCCTGTTCAGACCACAAGTGGAGCGGCTGTGTAGCGTAGCCAGCTTCCTTTCAGCTCTCATGTTAACGTGTTGGAGTGAAGCTCACAGACCTGCAGACACATCAAGTGTGTTTACTCTGCAGGTTTCACTCAAGTACACAGTGAAATAAACTGCTCAGAGTCCCTGAACGCATCATCACTGCAGAAACACTTTGACGATGATTGACTGCTGTTAGAAACCAGAGTCTCAGTCACACCTGAATATTTCATCTGCTTTAAATATTACAAATATGTAAATATGGAGTCTGTTGTAAAAACATCTGGATCAAACTAAAGACAGATGGACATATAAATATTTGATGTGAAAGCTCCTACATGTTCATACAAAGACTGAACAGTCAACACCAGCTGTGGTTACTGGACTTCAGCAGAGGTTCTGGTCTGTGAGGAGACCACATGGTTACTAAATGTAACCGTGGTTCTCTGAAATAAGAGTCAGTGATGTGCAGGCTTCAGTCAGAGCGACCTGTACGGTGGCCCTGAAGGTCCAAACACAACCACACTTCAGATCATGGAAAAGGTGGGACGGTGTTCTTGTTTGTTGTTGGACAGAACCAGAGTCTCTGGTGACAGTTTGATGTTTTGTGGGATGTTGTTGTGTTTTGACCTTCAGGGCCACCGTAGACCTGAGAGCTGTGACAAAGATGGACTGATCAGCTGTTCAGTGTTGAAATGAGAGAACAAAGATTTGATGCTGCAACAGTTTGATGGATGAGGACCGCTGTCTCTACACATCCTGTGATGCTGTCAGCTGTGATCCAGCTTTACTTCCTGTACACACGAACACAACAACAACAGTCGTCTTCACTTCAACTCAAACACACGATCACAACAAGCTTCTGGCTCGTCTGATTGGCTGACTGCTCCCCCTCTATCTCTTTCTGTCCAATCCTGAAGCCTGTCTGCTGGATCTTTACTTTGATACTGACTGTGTTTATTACAATACTGCTGAAACCAGCATGGACTGACTCCAACTCTCTACTGACCTCAGAGTCTCCAGTCTACAGTGTGGACTCTTCTTCAGGTCAGACAGCAGCTTCACGTCTGAATCCTGCAGCTCGTTTCCTCTGAGGTCCAGCTCTCTCAGATGGGAGGGGTTGGACTTCAGAGCTGAGGCCAGAGAAGCACAGCTGATCTCTGACAAACTGCAGCTCCTCAATCTGAATAAAGAATAAATGATGAAACGTCACAATTTAAATATTCAGTCAGTATAAACGTCGTGAATTATTCATGTTGTTATATGAAGGTTTTAAATGTGCAGCTCAACATTGCTCTGCCACAGTCAATGGACTAAACCACAGAAGAAGAAAACAGACTTCAGCATGAAGATACTCAGTGTGGATCAGTATAATATCAGCCTGATGTCTGCAGTTTAGTGTCAACACAACTTTCACATCATATTAATCTGAGCACACAAGTAAAAAATGGTGTCTGACCTCAGAGTCTCCAGTCGACAGTTTGGACTCTCCAGTCCAGCAGAGAGAAGCTTCACTCCTGAATCCTGCAGCTTGTTGAGACTCAGGTCCAGCTGTCTCAGATGGGAGGGGTTGGACTTCAGAGCTGAGGCCAGAGAAGCACAGCTGATCTCTGACAAACTGCAGTCTATCAATCTGAATAAAGAATAAATGATGTCAGTTTAAAAGACTTTAATGTTCCTGCTTGAAATCATTCAGTGTTTAATCATCTGTTCAGAGCTATAGAGAATAAAAGTGTTGAATGTTTGATGTTATATTAGATATGTTTTAAATATGAAGCAGAACAAGATGCTCAGTGTGAATCAGGACAGAATCTATGTGGTCAAATCCCCTTCAGAGCTGATGACATGAAAACTAAGATTTAAACAGTTTGAATACTGTTTTCAAAGTATTAACCACGGTTTAAAAGAAATATTCAAATGGATTTAAACATGTGAGAACAACAACAGTATGTGTGAGATAACTGTGTCACACTTATAATTCATCAGCAGTGTAATATTTTCATTGTTATTAAAGTTTGTCTTCAGAGTTTCACACATTCAACACGTGCAGTGTGTTGAATCAGAGATTACATCACACTCATGTGTCTTTTGTCCAACGTGACTTCAACATCATCCAACCTCCTTTTTTCAAAGATTCAACGCTTTCTTTTCAGAGATTTAAATCTCTGCGGGGGGCCACACCTCTCTGATGTCAGATTAGGGGGTCTGTGGCCAACAATTTCTGTCACTTTACAAAAGTGACAAACAAACATTAACACCTTCCTCACTCTGTGATTGGTGAGCTGAGTGCAGGTGAGATAGAGCCCAGGTTTCAACTTCTCTCTCAGCTCTTTTTCATTTGTTACACAACTATTTCTGTCACTTTGAAATATGAAGTGAGTGAAACACCACCAATGTCTTCCAGGAGAGAACATGTGAGAAGTTACCTCCATATTTAAACCATTGTTGAGCCTCCAGCAGCTCTTGGCTCCACCTTTGGCTGTCTGAAACAGCTATGAACACGTTTAGCTTCACTGATGCACACTGATCCCAGGCTAACAGGTGGAGTTAACACACTGCAGACCACTGATTGGTCAGTGGGAACAGCCAGAGTCGTCTCGTCCTCCACGCTCTGAAGTAACATTTCACTTTCTACCTTCTCAGCAGTCTTCTGTCTCGCTGCCTGCAGCCTTTCTCAAGTAAAGCTAGTTTCCTCGTTGTGATGAACAACCACACGTGTGTGCTGTGTGTGGAGAGTGTGTGATCGAGCAAGAGAAAGAGAGCAAAACATGTAAATTAATTACATTTTATAGATACACAGAAACACGTGAACTGACCCCAGAGTCTCCAGTCGACAGTTTGGACTCTCCAGTCCAGCAGAGAGAAGCTTCACTCCTGAATCCTGCAGCTTGTTTCCTCTCAGGTCCAGCTCTCTCAGATGGGAGGGGTTGGACTTCAGAGCTGAGGCCAGAGAAGCACAGCTGATCTCTGACAAACTGCATTTCATCAATCTGAATAAAGAATAAATGATGTGAGTTTAAAAGACTTTAATGTTCCTGCTTGAAATCATCCAGTGTTTAATAATCTGTTCAGAGCTGAAGAAGGTTCAGAATGTAGACGTTTAGAAAATGAAGCTCCAAACACCTGAACCCAACAGGATGCAGGTTCAACACTGTCACATACACAAAGTGAAACAGAGCTCTCATTAATATTAATGACAACGTGCTGCTGCTTCAATAAAGACGTAGTGATGTCACCTCTTGTTTGTGTTTGAACAAAAGTCAATTGACAGTGAATAGTAACAAAACAAGGTTAAAGGAACATTACACTGAATTCACTGGTTTGACTTGTTAAAGTTTCATTCTGAACAAGGTCAGTAGAAAACCACATGTTTATTTATTTTTTATGGCTATTAGAATTTTTATTTTAAGTTATTTATTGGGACATAGTTGTCATGTGATTCATTTTAAGTGCACTAAACTACAGTAAGAACACATGAAGAAGGTACGTAATAATCCTTTAACACTGAAATAAACAGAGACACTGTTTTCCAATGAAGAGCACATAAACACATGAGAGGAGGTGTGTCTTCTGTCCAACGTGACTTCAACATCATCCAACATCCTTTTTTCAAAGATTCAACACTTTCTTTTCAGAGATTTAAATCTCTGTGTATCTGTGTGTGCTGTACGTCAGGCAGTAATATACAATGATGTAGTGTCACCTGTCGCTGTGTGTGTGTGTGTGTGTGTGTGTGTGTGTGTGTGTGTGTGTGTGTGTGTTCAGACTGTCAAACTTTAAACTGAGTTGTTGTGATTTGAGCTCAGACAAACCCAGAAAACAAGTGAACTGAAGGAAATGTAAAACTTCTGTTATGATTTAAATGTTATAGATCTACACAGAAACGCATGAACTGACCTCAGAGTCTCCAGTCGACAGTTTGGACTCTCCAGTCCAGCACAGAGAAGCTTCACTCCTGAATCCTGCAGCAGCTTGTTGTAACTCAGGTCCAGTTCTGTCAGATGGGAGGGGTTGGACTTCAGAGCTGAGGCCACGACTTCACAGTGACTCTCTGAGAGTCCACAGTAAGTAAATCTGTGATTACAGATAAAAGCACATTAAAACAATAAAATGTGAGACTTTATTGTGAAAACAGATTCATACATGTTGCATCACAAAGCACAGGTGGTCAGCTGGTCAGCCTGAGCTGGTCAGTCATTGATCACAAGGTTTGTGGTTTGAAACTTGAGCTCCTTCTGTCCACGAGGCCCCAGACTTTCCCTGCCTGAGGAGATCAGAGGGGCTGAATCGCTGCCCCATTTTATATCAGCCCCCAAAACACACTGAATAAAGCTGCTTTTAACCCTGATGTGGATGTTTTTATCTTCATGTTTGATTCATTCTGGTGTCTTTATATTTATATTTGTAATTGTCGGGTAAAACTTGCTTTTTCTTGTGACTCTTTCATTGTGTTGCTGTTTAATGTGTGTACAGCACTTTGTAACTGCTTTTAAAAGTCTTATATCAAGAAAATAAATCAATAAATGAACCTCCTGAGTGTCCTTGAGCAACATGAACCAAACTGATGTTCAGGACAAAGTGTCCAGATGACTGTAATGTAAACGAGTCAGATTGAGTTGATTTATATTCATGAAGCTTTATGTAAATTCACTGTAGGTTGTAACTGCACTCGTATGTGTTGACCTCAGTTATGTGTTTGTGTGGATTTTGTTCTTTGATGCATTTTATTCTGTCGCTCCGTCTGCTTTTCACCTCCCATTAAATTAATTCAGCATCTTCTACTGCATCAATAGTATAATTAGTACTAAAGATTGAGTTATCATCATTTGATGGGTGATCATTTGTCTCAGGTGGAGTTCACCTGGCTGAAGGAAATGTTTTGGAAAGTAGACGACTACATGTCATTTCATCTCTGAGCTTGGTGATGATCATTGATTCAATCAGCAGGTTTCATACTTGTTGAGGAAAACATGTGTCGTGTTGAGGTTTTATATGATGCATGTGTGTAAAGTGTTTGTCTTTAATACTGAAGGCTTCAACTTCACCAGGATTTTTAATGTTCATCACATCTGGACTTACCGAGCCTTTCTACAGTTCCTCACAGCTGGAATCAGTCTCCGTTTTCCCTCCTCTGATGTTTTGTATTTCAGTGTGTCCAACTCATCCAGAACCTCCTCTGACATCTGCAGCATGTAGGCCAGAGCTGAGCAGTGGATCTCAGAGAGTTTCTTCTCTGATCTGTTCTCTGACTTCAGGAACTCTTGGATCACCTGATGGACTGAGTGGTCGTTCATCTCCGTCAGACAGTGGAAGATGTTGATGCTTCCGTCAGGAGAGATCTTAGGACTGTTCATCTTCTTCAGGTTGTTGATGGCTCTCTGGATGATTTCTGGACTGTTGTCTGTCTGACCCAGCAGGCCTGCTAAGAGTCTCTGGTTGGACGTCAGAGAGAGTCCATGAAGGAAGCGGACAAACAGGTCCAGGTGACCATTCTCACTATTGAGGGATTTCTCCATGGCTCTCTTCAGGAAGTCATCCAGGGTTGAGGGACTCTGTCCACCCAGGAAGTCCTCCACCACCTTTGTGTTCCTGTTGGCGAAACAGTGGAACATGTAGACTGCAGCCAGAAACTCCTGAACGCTCAGATGAACAAAGCAGTAGACTGTTTTCTGGAAGATCACACTCTCTCTTCTGAAGATCTCTGTACAAACTCCTGAGTACACCGAGGCCTCTGTGACATGAAGACCACACCGCTCCAGGTCTTCTTGGTAGAACATGATGTTTCCTGTCTTCAGATGTTCAAACGCCAGCCTCCCCAGCTTCAGAAGAACTTCCCTGTCAGCCTCCGTCAGCTCCTGTGGACTCGTCTCACGTCCCTCATCGTACTTCTGCTTCTTCCTCTTTGTCTGAACCAGCAGGAAGTGTGAGTACATGTCAGTCAGGGTCTTGGGCAGCTCTCCTCTCTGGTCTGTAGTCAACATGTGCTCCAGAACTGTAGCAGTGATCCAGCAGAAGACTGGGATCAGACACATGATGTGGAGGCTCCTGGAGGTCTTGATGTGTGAGATGATTCTGCTGGACAGATCTTCATCACTGAACCTCCTCCTGAAGTACTCCTCCTTCTGGGCGTCAGTGAAGCCTCGTACTTCTGTTACCCTGTCGACACGTGAAGGAGGGATCTGATTGGCTGCTGCAGGTCGGGAAGTTATCCAGACGAGAGCCGAGGGAAGCAGCTTCCCCTCGATGAGGTTTGTCAGCAGCACGCTGACTGATGACTTCTGTGTGACATCAGACACGACCTCATGGTTGTTGAAATCCAGTGAAAGTCTGCTTTCATCCAGGCCGTCAAAGATGAACAGAAGTTTACAGACAGCGAGCTTCTCTGCTGTCACCTTCTGTAATGTTGGATGGAAAACATGGAGCAGCCTGAGAAGACTGTACTGCTCATCTCTGATCAGGTTCAGCTCCCTGAACGAGAGCAGAACCAGCAGACTGACATCTTGGTTTTCGGAGCCCTCTGCCCAGTCCAGAGTGAACTTCAGCACCGAGAAGGTTTTTCCAACGCCAGCGACGCCGTTGGTCAGAACCACTCTGATGCGTCTCTGTTGGTCAGGTGAGGATTTAAAGATGTCGCAGCACTTGATTGGAGTTTCACTGAAGGTCTCCATCTTGGAAACTGTCTCCAGCTGCCTCACCTCATGTTGGGTATTAACCTCTTCACTCTGTCCCTCTGTGATGTAGAGCTCAGTGTAGATCTTGTTAAGGAGGGTTCCACGTCCTGTTTCATCACTTCCTTCAGTCACACGTTCACATCTCCTCCTCAGACTGATCTTATGTTCATGGAAAACCTCCTGCAGACCAACATTCACTGAAAAAGAGACAAAAGTGGGAGACAAAAAATACAATGTGACAATCAGCAGTCAGTGGTCTTTTCATTACAGATTAAAAACCATCAGTATCAGAACATGTTTGTTGTTTTCTTTGTCTTTCTTTCCACCTTAACGTCGTGGAGAGGTTTGTGTGTCTCTGTGGTCCTCAGAGCTCTGTTGTCGGGGGCATTAGCCCCTGGCAGGGTCTGGCTAAGCTAATTAGCCCCAGAGGAGGAGCCAGACTGAGAGTGATTCAAAGAGCCTATATGAATCAGCCACAAAGGTGCTGCAGCACCTGAACCAGGAAAGAGACATCAGGGCACCTTTCTGGAGCTAAACCTGGGAGTGGAGGTCGCTGGTGAACATCTGGTGGCTGGCCTTTGACTACATGGAGACGCCACCCTGTGGGCTGACTACCAGCAGGGACGGGCATTGGGGTCGGGTGTGTGCCAGTTTCATGCAAAAGAAGACAGGTGTACTGATTCCTGGCATCCTAGACTGGTCCTCAGGACAGGGAGTGTCTCCTCTCATGGGGGAAGGAACAGGTGCTGGTGCCGGAGGTGGGGCGGTACCAACTAGATCTAGTTGGGCTCACCTCTATGCACAGCACTGTTTCTTGAACTCAACTCCTTTGCTTGAGGGACAACATCTCAGGTTGGCCCCTGTAAATGACCACCACCTGCACCTCAGCCCGTCCACTACACTCTGCTGCTGCTAACTGCTTGTTATTCCCTCACTACAAGGGAGGACCAGCTACTGCTCAACTAAATCCAGACTGTCTGATGTCCTGGATCCACAATAGTGACACAAACTCCCCAGTGACATCAGAACAGAAGAAACTCGACACAACTTCAGACTGAAAACTCTCCTTCAGACTGAAAACTCTCCTGTTCAGACTGAAAACTCTCCTGTTCAGACGGCACCTTGGTCCATAAAAACAATCTCTCTCTTGATCTCTTATTGCTTCTAATTGTAGCTCTTGAACCATTTCAGCATAATTGATGAACGTGATCTACTCGTGTTGTCTCCACATGGTTCAGTCAGTTGTTTTCAGTCTCTTTGGATAAAAACGTCAGCTAAATGAACGTATTGTAATGAAGCAGGTGACATTTGAAGCTGTTTAATGTGCTGAAACTGAGCAGCTAATTAGCTCTCTGCTGCAGCCTGAAAATAGATGTTAGCAGTGCACTTTTCCTCACTGGATGTTTGTTTGGTGGCTTGTTCAACAAGTGGATCTGCAGGACGAGGTGTGTGTTTGTAAGTTAGAGGAGGAGGAGATGTTAGCAGGAAAGCTAATGTGGACTGTTGTTTAAAGTGCTGTTTTGTCTCAAGCTGCTGTCTGACACTTCTCCATCTCCATCTCTGCATACAGAGAACAAACAGCTCTCTGATTGGTTAATGTGTGACATAACAAATGTATTAAAACAACAAGTAGTGTGTTCAGACATGAAGACATCAGCAGACAGATATATAGTCTTACTTTCTCCACACTGGGGACAGGAGGAGTGTCCTGGTGAAGCAGACTGGTCCCAGTGGCCACAGTCTGATGGTCCAGGTTCGTTACTGAAGACTGGAGGATGACCTTTGGACCAGTCACTCTTCATAGACAGACAGCTGGATACTGGAGACTCTGCTCTCTGTCTGTTGGACTGAACTCTGCAAACACCAACATGTTTGTATTGATATCACATGAATCTTTGAGAAAAGTCTAATTACCAATTCAAAGAGGGATCAAACTCCATAAATAAGAAGTTTAACAACTTCTATTTGTCCTCTTTGATTAGATTACAGCTTTTTAGGAGACTGACAGCTGCCACAGATAGTAAGAGGAACATGAGCCGTGAAAAGTCTGTTAGATTTAGGTAGAAAATACATTTTACATGAACTTTGAATATAAAAATACAAAATCAACAAAACAAAGCACGGCAGTGAAAGAGGTAACAGAAAAAAGTCACTTAGATGAGTTAGTATCAGGTGTCTTACTCTGAGTCTGATGGTCCAGGTTCATTACTGAAGACTGGAGGATGACCTTTGGACCAGTCACTCTTCATAGACAGACAGCTGGATACTGGAGACTCTGCTCTCTGTCTGTTGGACTGAACTCTGCAAACACCAACATGTTTGTATTGATATCACATGAATCTTTGAGAAAAGTCTAATCATAAATTCATAGAGGGACAAACTCCTCCTGTCCATAAATAAGAAGTTTAACAACTTCTATTTGTCCTCTTTGATTAGATTACAGCTTTTTACGTGACTGACAGCACTAAGAGGAAGATGGGACGAATGATCTCTCTGTCATGAGTCCCAAAAGGTTTGTTAAAGTTAGTTAGCAAATACATTGTTGTTGAAATACACCAACACAACATGAACAAAACATGTCACTGTGAGAGGGAACTGAAAAAAGTCACATAAATGAGTTAGTATCAGGTGTCTTACTCTGAGTCTGATGGTCCAGGTTCATTACTGAAGACTGGAGGATGACCTTTGGACCAGTCACTCTTCATAGACAGACAGCTGGATACTGGAGACTCTGCTCTCTGTCTGTTGGACTGAACTCTGCAAACACCAACATGTTTGTATTGATATCACATGAATCTTTGAGAAATTCTCTGATGAAAAGTCATTTAAGAAGCTCTAAATACACAAACGACTGCTACTGTTGATAAAAAGGAGCTTTCAAAGTTTCTATTTGTCCTCTTAGATCAGATTACAGCTTTTTAGGAGACTGACAGCTGCCACAGATAGTAAGAGGAACATGAGCCGTGAAAAGTCTGTTAGATTTAGGTAGAAAATACATTTTACATGAACTTTGAATATAAAAATACAAAATCAACAAAACAAAGCACGGCAGTGAGAGAGGGGACAGAAAAAAGTCACATAGATGAGTTAGTATCAGGTGTCTTACTTTGAGCCTGATGGTCCAGATTCATTACTGGACTCTGGAGGACCTTTGGACCGGTCCCTCTTCACAGACAGACCGCTGGATACTGGAGACTCTGCTCTGTCCTCCTCCTCCTTCACACAAACACTCATCTTCTGCTCTGAAGTCAGTCTGAGAGGTGAAACAGTAGCTGTGAGCTCAGGACACAAGAACCAGGAAACAAGTTTGTTCAAGAGTCACAAGACGGAGAGAGCAGGAAGTAACACACACTCTCTCTCCCCTTCACACACACATTATACAGTATAATAAAAGCAGCCAGAAGTCCACCTGCTCACTTTTCTTCACACCTGTGCTTGTTTTCTTGGGTTACTGCAGGTTTAAAGAGGATTATTCAGCCAATCAGGACTTTGTGTCCACAGATGAATCAAAGTGTTGAGTTCACTCCAACATTTCTTTCCTCCACAGTCCACAGGGAGAAAACTGACTCACAGTAAGTAAAGTCACAGTAAATAATCACAATGTGTTGTTAACACTCACCCTGTCTCAGACTGCAGCTGCTCTCCTTCTGCTCTTCGTCTTAAAATGGAGTCTGACTGAATACTTCCACTTTCAGGGTTCCTCCTTTTGTGTTTGTGTGTGTGTGTGTGTGTGTGATGACGTCCTCACTGGTCTCATGTTCTTCTTCTGACTTTATGACTTTTAAGGTGCATACCGCCACCTATTGTCCCGGAGTTTGTAGCCTGGAGATGATGAAACTGAGCCTTTCAGATATCTCAGCAGATGTTTGACAGAAGTCCGCCGCTCTTCTGTTGGCTCAGAAACATACTGCGACAGTTTGCTGACAACAAAACTCAGCTGGGGTCTTGTACATGTAGTTAGATAGATCAGGCTGCCAGCTGCCTCTCTGGATTTTCTGACGTCACTCATCTTTTCTGCATCATCAGTGTAGTTCAGTTTCTGGTCACAAGGTGTCGCTCTAGGTTCACAGTTTTGCATGTTAAACCTTTCAAGTGCTTTTTCAACACATTTCTTCTGTGACATTGTTACACATCCATCACTGAGCTCAAAGTCAACGCCAAGAAAACGTCTCAGTTCTCCTCAGTCTTTCATTTTGAATCTTGCTGTGAGCGTCTCCGTCACAACTTTTAGTGCATCTTCATCACTGGCAGCAATGATTACATCATCAACCCATATTATTATGATCACCTTCTCATTTCCTGTTTCCCTTGTGCAAACACAATGATCAGCAGGGTTTTGTACTAAATGCTTGTCACTTAGATAATCATGTAGCGTCTTGTTCCAGTCTCTGCCGGACTGTTTCAGCCCATAAAGTGACTTCTCTGGCTTATACACCAACTTTCCGTCTGTGCTAGAGTCCACTTCATATCCTCTGTTGCTCCATGAACATCTCATAGTCTATTGGGGCCTTCTGACATCCATCTGATGCTGAATCAGGTTTTCCTGTGCTGCTTTCTGCATTAACACTCTGACACTCGTCAGGTCAGCAGTAGGAGAAAATGTCTCAGCGTAGTCCAGGCCCACTTTGTGACTCTACCCTGTAGCCACACTGATAGACAACATATTTACTAATGTTACAGACAACAATGCAATAAGTGGATTACTGATCAGTGACGTCAGTGAGCAGCTACCAGTGTTTACAGTGTGTGACAGTGACGACAAGAAGGAAAAGCAGGACATTAAACTGGAGCACAGACGAGTCAGGACAGAGGAGTCAATGAACGCTTTAAAACATGAAGTACTAAACAAACCTGGGAAATATTATAGGAAGAAGAAAACCTTGACAAAGCACATGAAGAGTATTCACATTGTTGTCTGATAAAAACTGTCCAAGAAAAGAAATCAATAAAAAACAGACATATTCAGACAGTCATGCAGTGGCGGCTGGTGAAAAATATTCTAGGTGGGGCTGTGTGTGCCAGAAGCTTTCGGTAACGATCCCAATGAACCAAAAGAGTGTTTTAGGGATAAACAATAATTATTTAATTGCCCTTTAGAAATCAACAGTTTGACAGATAATGACAATGATATGAGACGTATATTAGTGTTAGATGTGTGTGTGTGTGTGTGTGTGTGTGTGTGTGTGTGTGTGTGTGTGACCTTGGTGATGTGGGATGTTGCCTGCTGCATCGTCAGGTTCAGCTGATGACCGTAACAGTGTCCGTAGTGGGCACTCCCGTAAACGTGTTGACCCTCGCGCTGCACGCCACCTGTGGCTCCTCTCATCACGGCAGCTCCGTCAGAGACCTGGGCGATTAGTTTCCCCTGTTGTCCCTCAGGAAGAAAAGTCTTCAGCCTTTCCAACACCGCAGTGGCGACTGTCAGCGGTCGTTTGGAGGCTGGATGAACTCGTTATTCAGGCGGTCAGTGTAACGCAGCACAAGCACCAGCTGACAGTGAGTGGCAGTGTCTGTTGTTTCATCTGCCTGGATAGCGAGATAATCTGCCCTTTTTACTTCCTCGGGAATGCAGTCTCGAAGAACCGGCAGCATGCAGTCCTCTTCGGGGTGCCTTTACGGACAGTGGCGGTCTTCAGCTGCTCCTCTAACACACCGTCCAGCGACGCCGCCAGATCGACTGATCCCGGGAAACCGCCGGGGTTGTCGGAGGATGCTGTCTCATCGTGGCCTCGCAATGCCAGCTCACAAGCTCCACTGAATTTCACACAATCAATGATCTTCGATAAAACATGTCTGTTCGTGTCCACCTCTTCATTGTGTTTTCTCACCGCAATCCCGTGTCCTTCATCCAGCTAGCAGCTATGCTAGTCCTGCCTAGCATGGCTAGCTTGACAGCGTTGTTCATGTGTACCTTCGAGCATTCATGTTTTTTAATCCGCTCTGATAAAGTTTTAGGTCTCTAACTCCTGTTACAGTCCATGTAGTATCTGTCCCCGGCATTTTAAAAAGTAAACACGGGAAGCAGAATACTGCATTAGCAACACTACATCCAGTTAGCCAAGCCTTCCTGTCATACAGCTCAGAGAGAAGCTCCTCTGGTACACTTTACCTTTCTCATGTGTCTGCTGTGTTAAACTCAGACCGGGCTTCTCAGGTCCAAGTTCTCTAACACGAAGTTTCCCCCTAAAGTTCTGCTTTCGAAAGGGTTCAGCAGAGACTTTACACAGTCTGTGGGCAGCTGAAGCCCTGTGTGCTCTTGTTCTTGTCTACTTGACGCCGCCATCTCGATTTCAGACGCGTGTTTCTCGTTGCTAGGATACTTAACCGTCCCGAGCTTATCGAATTTGACGACGCTAATTGGCTATGACCCGTTGCTATGTGTGTTTCTGTCTCAGCAACAGTCAGCCATTGGCTGAGCGGCTGCAGCGCTACATGGAGTCTAACAGTGTCCAATAGCATGTTTATTTACATTTAGAAAATATTCTGATTGATCCAATAAATATAACGGACTGTAAGAAATACATCTGAACTCTTTGATAGTTGTTTTGTAATAAATACATGTTTTGAGCGGTCGGCTCGTTGTGACGTCACTGGTGAGTAGATGTCCCTGTTGTTCAGAGATTCAGCTGTTTTGTTTGTTTCATGTTTGTTTTGTTATTAGTCTGAGTGAATCTCACTTTTCCCTTGTGTTGGAGCATTTTGTATTGACGTGGGGCGGACTTACCATTAGGCAAAACTAGGCGGTTGCCTAGGGCCCCAAGTTCCTGAGGGCCCCATAAAAGTCCTCATACACTTATGGTTAATACAGTTATTACTTATTTGCGCACATTAATTATGTTTTTGATTAAAATCCTCTCGCTAAAATGCCAGCAGAATGCTAATCGTATTATGTGTGTGTCGGCCCCCCCTTCAGTCTCCACTACATTGGATCAGTCCACCTTACTGCGCATGTGCAGAACGGATCCAGGAAGACAGCAGCAAAACGAAAACTGACGGCGCGAAGTGGCGAGAGAAGAAGAGGAGAGTATAGAAGAGACAAGTAAAGAAAAGAGACAGATGAAAAGAAGCTGCCCCAGCCGAGCTGACAAGAGGAGAGAGAAGGAGGAAAACAGAAAGCTGATCTCCAAGCTACAGAAAGTGACGACTGTCTTCACTGCGGCTGCGGCAGCAGCGGCAGCAGTAGTGGCTAGCAGCGGCAGCGGCTAGCAGCAGTAGCGGCAGCAGCAGCAGCAGCAGCGGCAGCCTCAGCGGCAGCAGTAGCAGCGGTAGCGGCAGCAGCAGCAGTAGCAGCAGCAGCAGCAGCGGCAGCAGTAGCGGCGGCAGCAGCAGCAGCAGCGGCAGCAGTAGTGGCTAGCAGCGGCAGCGGCTAGCAGCAGTAGCGGCAGCAGCAGCAGCAGCAGTAGCGGCAGCCTCAGCGGCAGCAGTAGCAGCAGCAGCAGCAGCGGTAGCGGCAGCAGCAGCGGCAGCAGTAGTAGCGGCAGCAGCAGCAGCAGCAGTAGCAACAGCAGCAGCAGGAGCAGCAGCAGCGGCAGCAGCAGCAATAGCAACAGCAGCAGCAGGAGCAGCAGCAGCGGCTAGCAACCCACACCCGGCAGGTACAACAACGCACATTATAAATTTTTATTAGCGAATATTAGCATTTTTGGCAAATATTAGCATTTTAACTCAATAGCTTCCAGGTCATGTGATCAACTGACTCAAAATCATATTGAGATCATGTAACTACACTGGCTGCATGAGATACGCCTCTTGTTTTTACGTTTTACATCTCTAAATATTTTTTATTAATTTCTCTTATTTTTTGTTAACTTTTGTATGTAAATATTAGCATTTTAGCTCAATAGCTTCCAGGTCATGTGATGAATTGACTCAAAATCAGTGTGGTATCATGTAACTACACTGGCTGCATGAGATACGCCTCTTGTTTTTACATTTTATATCTCTAAATATTTTTTATTAATTTCTCTTATTTTTTATTAACTTTTGTATGTAAATATTAGCATTTTAGCTCAATAGCTTCCAGGTCACGTGATCAACTGACTCAAAATCATATTGGGATCATGTAACTACACTGGCTGCATGAGATACGCCTCTTGTTTTTACATTTTGCATCTCTAAATATTTTTTATTCATTTCTATTATTTTTTTTATTAACTTTTGTATGTAAATATTAGCATTTTAGCTCAATAGCTCCCAGGTCATGTGATCAATTGACTCAAAATCACATTGGGATCATGTAACTACACTGGCTGCATGAGATACGCCTCTTGTTTTTACGTTTTACATCTCTAAATATTATGTATTAATTTTTATGTGTAAATATTAGCATTTTTAGCAAATATTAGCATTTTAGCTCAATAGCTTCCAGGTCATGTGATCAGTTGACTCAAAATCAGTGCGGGATCATGTAACTACACTGGCTGCATGAGATACGCCTCTTGTTTTTACGTTTTATATCTCTAAATATTTTTTAATAATTTTTACGTGTAAATATTAGCATTTTAGCTCAATAGCTTCCAGGTCATGTGGTCAATTGACTCAAAATCATGTTGGGATCATGTAGCTACACTGGCTGCATGAGATACGCCTCTTGTTTTTACGTTTTACATCTCTAAATATTTTTTATTAATTTTTATTAACTTTTATTATTTTTTGTATGTTAATATTAGCATTTTAGCTCAATAGCTTCCAGGTCATGTGATCAGTTGACTCAGAATCATATTGGGATCATGTAACTACACTGGCTGCATGAGATACGCCTCTTGTTTTCACGTTTTACATCTCGAAGTATTTTTTATTGATTTTTATTAGCAAATATCAGCATTTTTAGCAAATATTAGCATTTTAGCTCAATAGCTTCCAGGTCATGTGATCAATTGACTCAAAATCAGTGTGGGATCATGTAACTACACTGGCTGCATGAGATACGCCTCTTGTTTTTACGTTTTACATCTCTAAATATTTTTTATTAATTTTTATGTGTAAATATTAACATTTTAGCTCAATAGCTTCCAGGTCATGTGATCAATTGACTCAAAATCATGTTGGGATCATGTAACTACATTGGCTGCATGAGATACGCCTCTTGTTTTTACATTTTACATCTCTAAATATTTTTTATTAATTTCTATTATTTTTTATAAACTTTTGTATGCAAATATTAGCATTTTAGCTCAATAGCTTCCAGGTCATGTGATCAGTTGACTCAAAATCAGTGCGGGATCATGTAACTACACTGGCTGCATGAGATACGCCTCTTGTTTTTACGTTTTACATCTGTTCATAATTTTTTATTAATTTTTAGGCTATATGTAAATATTAGCATCTTAGCTCAATAGCTTCTCAATAGCTTTAAACACAGTATCTCTGCTTTAAATATCCCACATTTTTATTTTGAAAACAGGAAGTCGGTACACGCTGTAGCCGTCTTCTCCGTGTGTTTACTGTAAAGTCTGCAATACGGGTGCACTTGAAATGTTGGAGTGGCTGCGAATGTCGAATATCCAACTTAAAGTCTTGTCATGATGTATTTTCCAGCTGGCCCAAGACGGTTTTTTAAAGAGTTTTGGCTTAAGAAGTCGCCCCACAAAGGAAGACTCTTTCAGTTTATCACAAATATTAGCATTAAAGGTATAATATGGAGAATGAGCAGAACACCGCCATCTAGTGTCTCGAGGTCGTAGTCGCAACAACAAAAAATTATTCCAGCAGTCGGGTTGCCAGGTTCGTGATTGGTGAAACGCAGTCATGTGACAGAGCCTGTGTTGGAAGTGTCTCCATCAAAACATAAACAAATGGAGTAAATGTAGCTCGTTACTACCCACCTCTGCAGCCAGAACAGAGCAACATTCATTTACAAGTTTAATACGCGGATCGGACCGGGTCGGGTCTTTACTCTGACACCAATGAAGCAGCTTGGAAACTGTTTAAACGGGCGATCGTGCGATGCAATGAAGGAGTTTAACGGCTTCAAAACGCACGCCGAAATGGCTACGTTTCTCCTCGACCGGTAAGCTAACTTTCATGTTTACTTAGCTGTAACGGCTAACGCTAACGGTAACTGTCAGTCAAACTGCTCTGCAATATGGTGCGATTTGCCGGAGGGGATGAGTTCAAACAGGCTTGAACAGACCCGGCCCAGTAGCCTACAGGAGGCCGGAGTCTGTTCGAGCCTGTTTGACTGACAGTTACCGTTAGCGTTAGCCGTTAGCGTTAGCCGTTACAGCTAAGTAAACATGAAAGTTAGCTTACCGGTCGAGGAGAACGTAGCCATTTCGGCGTGCGTTTTGAAGCCATTAAACTCCTTCATTGCAGTCCATTGACTCTATGCTTGGCCTATGTTGACCCTCGACTTTGCCCTTCTCTGGTCACTCAGCTGCTGAGATAAATAACGCCGTCTTCTCTGAGGCTCCCAAACAGCTACATTAGCAAACTCCATCTCACCCAGTGCCAGCCTACAGTAGCTGCGCCGGAGCAACTGGCAACCCGCAATTTACAGCCACTATTGGCTGGTAAAATGTAAACAGAACGTGACAGAAAGTCATTGTCGAGCCCGTCAAAAATTTTAAAAATATTAATTTAGACTAAAAAAAAAATTTTTATGGAAAAGCAATACTTTCATTCTGTACCCCTCAAAACGCCCCGTGGATGTATTATTTTAAAAAAAATATTGCTTTGAATAAAAATTCTACATATTCAACCTTTAAATCATCATTTTGAGGGTACATGGTTTTCACTGGGCTGGAAGGGTTTGAAATATGTAACCAGCAACGTAAATGATGTACAGTAGTGGAGTAGAAAGTGCAGTATTTGCCTCTGAGATACAGCGGAGCAGACAAAATTGAAGTTGCATGAAATCCTAATATGTCTACGTCAGCACTTGAGTAAATATACTTACACTTCACCACTGGGTAAGAGCCTCATACTGTGTTTGTGTGTGTTTGTTTTCAGAATGAGGGAGAGAGAGAATGTGAAAAAGGGACAGGAAGAGAGGGACAACAGGTAAAACAAATAATACATGTGTATTCTGTTAAAACGTATGTGTCTGTATAATTGACCTGTGGTTTTGTGTGTTGTCTTCTCATTTCAGAGGGCCCCATGCCTGCCTTTGCCTTGGGCCCCACATTTCTTAAATCGGGCACTGGTATTGACTTCCTGTGTGTGTGTTTTGTGTCTCACGTTCAGATTGTGTAATGCCCGTGTTGACCAGTAGGTGGCGCTGTGTGGCTGCAGTAATCAGAGCTCATTCACTGTATGTACAGATCAGCAGATGTCTGTCTGAAGGCAGCTGGAGAGGTTCGATCAATATAATGACACTGATCATATTTGTTACTTTAACTGATCAACACATCTTTGCTTCAGCAGAAATGAGTAATGAAGCATTCAGAGAGCTCAGCTGACACTTTATAGCTGCTGACTGTGTTGGTTTGAGGTTATTCTGGTACCAGTGATGCGTCTGCTGTTGGAGAAACACGTGTCTGCTCTGAGTTGTGCTCAGCTCACACTGCTCACTCATCTCTGTCTCCCTCTGCTGACACAGATTACCTGCAAACCATTTCAGGTGTCCAAGTTTCTCTCTGTGTTTTCAAACATATGAAAAAGGTTTATTTGTCCATTTTCTGGCCTTTATTGTTAAACAGGTGTCCAATGTGACTGTGGATGTGATCCAGAATGGTTCAAAGGGCATTTTTCATTTCAGATCAACTTTAATTTTCCTTTTCTGAGCAACAAACAGGAGAATAAGAAGACAAGACAGTTGACAACAATGTTCATTTTGGACCACTTGAGGATTGAACCCACAACTTCTGGAACCAAAGACTGTCATCTATCGCTCTGAGCTAATTGGCAAGTGGCAATACAACAGTGGCTTCACAAATTGAGTAAGCCATTCACTGTTGTGCAGGCAGATTTGAAACCACCGTAAAAAATTCAGTTATAAAGACAAAAATCTGAAAATACACATATTGCAGCATGGAGATGTTGGTCATTTTAAAAATGATTGATTTGCTCCATAAGTGAATAACTGGTGTTTAGCTATGTCATCATTGCATTGACTCCAGTTGTTCCCATGAAAGAAAAATTAAAAATGCTGTGAAAAATTCAGTTTTTGAGGCTCAATTTTTGATAAATCAAAGGAGGAGAGAGGAAATAGGTTTAAGAAGTTTTACAGTTTTTGAAAAAAAACTGAGTGATGAACTTCATAATTTTTAATAGGTTTAAATGTACAAAAGTTTCTTCAATATTGAGGCTACAGTTTGATGAAAGTTCTGAAGCTGTAGCAAGTATGGTTGATTTGTTATGAATTTTCAAAGGTTTGAACTTTAGACGCTTGCTGTAGCACCACCACCAGGACTATTGGCTTGGGTTTACAGCTGAGGTAATCTGGCATGAGACTGGACCTTTGTGCAAAATTTGGCTAGCTTTCTTCCATGGTCCAGTCCAAACTATTTGTTTTTATTTAATTTAGAGGCTTGCTGTGATGCCACCGTCAGGACAATGGTCTTGATTTTCATGTTGAGGACATCTGATATTTTGATCTGTCGTCATCATCATCATCATCATCATCATCCTCCTTGCTGGGTCTTGAACCCCCTGACACCAAGCACCAGCTCCTAACTCACTGAGCTAATTGGCTGGAAGTGAGACCTGCTGTGTGGCTTCATTTGTTGACCCAGGGAGTCACTGTCTGGGCAGCTGTTGTCAAGGCAGATTTCAAAAATGGTCAAAATGTCAGAAATTCCTTTACTTAAAAAAAATCTTATAATACATAAATTGCATCTTGACAGCATGGAAATGTTGGTGATTTGTTTTTAACTTAAAGTGTTTTGCTTCATAAGAGAAAATTTGATGTTTAAAAATGCCACTCTTCCATTGACTCCAGTTGTTCCCATGAGAGCAGAATTCAAAATGTTCTCAAAAATTCAGTTTTTGAGATAAAATTCTGATATTTGCCAAACTCCATCAACCATGACTGCAAAATATTCTCAATTTTTTTCAGGAAGATTGAAAATGTATTTAGCAAGAATTTGATAGTATATGTTTATAGTACTGTTTACAGTCAAACATTTTGATGCACTGGAGGCTTAATTTTTGATAAATCAAAAATCCGAGAAACAAGTTTTGTGGAGGACGGTTTGAAGATGCTCTCTAGCAAGTTTGGTGACAATTGAGCAAAAATTGTGGGAGGAGATAGGTTTTATAAGTTTTACAGGTTTTGAAAAAAACTGAGTGATGGACTTCATAATTTGTAATGAGTTTAAGTGGACTAAAGTTTCAGCAGTATTGGGGCTACAGTTTGGTGAAAGTTTCAAAACTGTAGCATGTACTGTTGATTTTGTAGGTATTTTTAAAGTTTTTAAATTTAAACGCTTATTGTGCCCCCCCCAGGAGGAATATTGACATGTCCTTGGAATTAAGTAAATCTGGCATGGGGCCGGACATTTCTGCAAAGTTTGGTGAGTTTTCGCCCATGGGAAGTATGACTTCCTCGGAAGAAAGAAAGAATTCCTAGGAATACAATAGGTTCCTGGCAGCTTAGCTGCCTCCAGCCTTTATAGGCAGGTCAGTAGGTGCTTCTCACAGTCGAGGATCCTTCCCTGAAATGAGATGAGTTGTTATCTGGAGGCTTTAAAACAATCTAAGGGTTACTACAAATTCAAACTACTATGCAGCCTTTCAACACACCTTTAAAAAAATGAATAAATATCTAAAATGCTATGATGTAGCCTGAAATGGACACTTGCTGCTCATCCAACACTTCTCAGCCTTAGCCGTTTGCTATTTTATCAGAATAAGGTGCCGTGGCTCCCAGATTTTGGGAAGTATGCAATACCAGTTAATATTGATACTAATCAATCGCCATTGCTCATCATTCTCATGTAATAGAGCTAACGTCCCTGTATTATCCTAACATTACTCCCTGCTTACTGGTTGCACTACACTCTCCTGCTCACTCTGTCCCTCGGTTTCCCTGTCAAAGCCTGCATCATCTCTGGCTGCTCCTCTGCTGCCCGCTGCTACCGTGTCCACCTCCGACCTGCTGTTGCTGCAGCACTGCTGTCACAGAGGACGTGGAGGCTGCAGCAGCTCCTCCAGCTGACATGTCTGTGATCTTTGCACATTTTGCAGCATCTTCAGTGAGATTCATCAATTTCCAGTGAAGGCAAGTGAGGACATTTTCTTTGGTGCTCTGATCTACTGGGGGGGAAAGTCTTGCCAGGATAATTTTTCTAAGCTTTTTTTCCATCGTGTGAAATGTTTTATTCAAGGTAACTTTTTTATTTTTCAAGGTGAACATTTTCTTTTTTCTTTTAAGGGTGTGAACAAAAATTTAAGGGTGAAAAACTTTTTTTTCCCCACAGTGATTTTTTTTTTAAGGTGAAAATATTTTTGAAGTTGAAATTTTTTTTGTGTAAAAATATTTTTTGTTTTTGTAAAAATATATTTTTGTTTCAAGGTGAAATTTTCTTCAAGATGATTTTTTTTTTTTCATAGCAAGAATTTTTTTAGGGTGAATTTAGTCTTTCAAGGCAAAATTCCTGTGTTTCAAGGTGCAATTTTGTGTTTCAAGGTGACTTTTTTTTCATGCATGCCAAAAGTGGCAATGCGGAGTCCACAGCTTCATCTCAGAGACCCCCAGGTATCACAAAACTACAGACCGGTAAGCTCCCCATCAGGTGGTAATATTAACATGAGGGAGGATTCCTCCTGGTGACGTTGCAAAGCCTCAGAAAAGAATGCAGCCTGTTCTGTTATGGATACTACGTCACAGTTTTCAACAATCAGGCACAAAATCAATGAATGACATCTGCATGTTTACTCTCATGACTTGAGAACTGTGGGAAAAAGTTTTGCCAGGAAACTTTTTAGAAGCTTTTTTACCATCTGTGAAAAAAAAAGTCTGATATTTTTTTTCATGTGAAACGAAGTGAATTTTTTTCCAATGTGAAATGTTTTATTCAAGGTGAAACTTTTCACTTTTTTTTTACACCCTTAAAAGAAAAATTTCACTGTCGCGAAGAAGAACATTTCACAGTGAAAAGTGGTGGTGTGAATTTTCTTTATTTTGTCAGTGACATTTTTTTTTTTTGTAAAAAACACAAGCCTGTTCAGCAAACTCAGACAGGAGGTTCTGTAGTTGTCTCATGTATTTTCTGTGACAAAGACATGCTCATGGAGTAACTGTGAAAGGTAGACAGCCACAAAGTCTTCGTGGAGGGCTCGTTCGGGAATTGAACGCAGGACCTCTCGCACCCTAAGCGAGAATCATACCCCTAGACCAACGAGCCTGCTGTAAATGAGCACCTCACAGGCTCTTAGTCCAAACAGAAGCATTGGAACGTGTGCAGACAGCAATGCACAGACTTGTGCATTGGGGAATCGAAACATACATTAAACACATGCATGGCTGAACACAGGGGGGTCTATTCCCCAGATCGGGCCCCTGTAGCTTACGTTGCCTGAGAGGTAGGGGATAGTCTTTCAAGGACATCAGTGTATTCTGGATGGGAGTCGTTTACACATGGAAATTTGGTCTCATTGACAACTGTACGACAATCATTTACAATTGCACGGGGCAATTGTAAACAGAGCGCCGCGGCTTGCTATCTGAACGACACCATCGGTTAACATGGGGGCGCCAAAATGAAAATGACTCCACTCCTCGGCGCTTCGCAGCCGCGTCCTGTCTGAACCTGGCGTGATGGCTCGACTGGGATTTGAACCCAGGAAGAAGTGGGAATCATACCCCTAGACCATGTTTTTTTTCAGGTGCAAAATGAAGTGTATTTTTTCCAAGGTGAAATGTTTTATTCAATGTGAAACTTATTTTTTTTCACGGGGGAAATTTTCCTTCTTTTAAAAAGGTGTAAAAAAAAAAATTTCACATGATTTTTTTTACACCTTTAAAAGAAAAAACAATCACAGTGAAAAAGTGACTTTTTTTTTCAAGTTTAATTTTTTTTTTCAAGGTGAAAATGTTTCCTCAAGGTGAACACTTTTTTGAAGTTTAAAGTTTTTTTTTCAGGGTGAAATGTTTTTTAAAGGTGAAAATAATTTTTCTTTTTAAAGGTAGAAATAAATTTCACGGTGACAATTTTATTTTTCATGGTGGCTTTTATTTTTCACGGCAAGAATTCTATTAAGGTGAACTTTGTTTTTCAGGGTTTTTTTTAGCCTGTACAAAAACATTAGACATGAACTCCACATAATGGTAGAGGAAAAATAATAGGATCTTAAATAAATGATAATCCAAAAAATAAAATATTTTTCAAAGTTTAGTACTCACCCAACAGTTGACATATAGTTATTACTTTTATTTATTTGTTGGAAAGGTGCTTGTTATTTATTTTTTATTTTAAATTTCAACCAAGCTCATATACTGCGGTCACGCCAGCCGCCGATTGAAAAAGCCCCGTCAAGCCAGCCGCCGCTTAGTATCTGTTGCGCATCTATTACTGCAGTTTGGCCAAGTGCCCAACTTGGCCAAACTGGATGGGAAAGCAGTTTTTTATACCCGGTGCAACGGTTAAACATGAGGGAAATTATAGGTTTGCTGATATTTTCAATGGATTCTTGTTCAGAGTGATCCTGACTATCATTATGGAAAATATCAAGACATTTTACTGTATGGTTTTATAATAAATTCAATTCAAAATCCCTCCCAGTGTCAAAGTTCATCAATGCGAATGGATAATTTCCTGCTTTTCAAAAATGTATTAAAATTATTCCTTAAGAGGTTTGCTAATATTATCAATGGATCCTTGTTCACAGTGATCCTGACTATCACTATAGAACATATCAAGACATTTTACTGTATGGTTTTATAATAAATTCAATTTAAAATCCCTCCCAGTGTCAAAGTGCATACTGGCAAATGGATAATTTCCTGCTTTTCAAAAATTAATTTAAATTATTCTATAGGAGGTTTGCTAATATTTACAATGGATTCTTGTTCAGAGTGATCCTGACTATCATTATGGAAAATATAAAGACATTTTACTGTATGGTTTTATAGTAAATTCAATTCAAAATCCCTCCCAGTGTCAACGTGTATCATGGCGAATGAATAATTTCCTGCTTTTCAAAAATGTATTAAAATTATTCCTTAGGAGGTTTGCTAATATTTTCAATGGATTCTTGTTTACAGTGATCCTGACTATCATTATGGAAAATATCAAGACATTTTACTGTATGGTTTTATAATAAATTCAATTTAAAATCCCTCCCAGTGTCAAAGTGTATCATGGTGAATGAATAATTTCCTGCTATTCAAAAATGTATTAAAATTATTCCTTAAGAGGTTTGCTAATATTTTCAATGGATTCTTGTTCAGAGTGATCCTGACTATCATTATGGAGAATATCAAGACATTTTACTGTATGGTTTTATAATAAATTCAATTCAAAATCCCTCCCAGTGTCAAAGTTCATCAATGCGAATGGATAATTTCCTGCTTTTCAAAAATGTATTAAAATTATTCCTTAGGAGGTTTGCTAATATTTACAATGGATTCTTGTTCAGAGTGATCCTGACTATCATTATGGAAAATATAAAGACATTTTACTTTATGGTTTTATAGTAAATTCAATTCAAAATCCCTCCCAGTGTCAACGTGTATCATGGCGAATGAATAATTTCCTGCTTTTCAAAAATGTATTAAAATTATTCCTTAGGAGGTTTGCTAATATTTTCAATGGATTCTTGTTTACAGTGATCCTGACTATCATTATGGAAAATATCAAGACATTTTACTGTATGGTTTTATAATAAATTCAATTTAAAATCCCTCCCAGTGTCAAAGTGTATCATGGTGAATGAATAATTTCCTGCTATTCAAAAATGTATTAAAATTATTCCTTAAGAGGTTTGCTAATATTATCAATGGATCCTTGTTCACAGTGATCCTGACTATCACTATAGAACATATCAAGACATTTTACTGTATGGTTTTATAATAAATTCAATTCAAAATCCCTCCCAGTGTCAAAGTGCATACTGGCAAATGGATAATTTCCTGCTTTTCAAAAATTAATTTAAATTATTCTATAGGAGGTTTGCTAATATTTTCAATGGATTCTTGTTCAGAGTGATCCTGACTATCATTATGGAGAATATCAAGACATTTTACTGTATGGTTTTATAATAAATTCAATTCAAAATCCCTCCCAGTGTCAAAGTTCATCAATGCGAATGGATAATTTCCTGCTTTTCAAAAATGTATTAAAATTATTCCTTAGGAGGTTTGCTAATATTTACAATGGATTCTTGTTCAGAGTGATCCTGACTATCATTATGGAAAATATAAAGACATTTTACTTTATGGTTTTATAGTAAATTCAATTCAAAATCCCTCCCAGTGTCAACGTGTATCATGGCGAATGAATAATTTCCTGCTTTTCAAAAATGTATTAAAATTATTCCTTAGGAGGTTTGCTAATATTTTCAATGGATTCTTGTTTACAGTGATCCTGACTATCATTATGGAAAATATCAAGACATTTTACTGTATGGTTTTATAATAAATTCAATTTAAAATCCCTCCCAGTGTCAAAGTGTATCATGGTGAATGAATAATTTCCTGCTATTCAAAAATGTATTAAAATTATTCCTTAAGAGGTTTGCTAATATTATCAATGGATCCTTGTTCACAGTGATCCTGACTATCACTATAGAACATATCAAGACATTTTACTGTATGGTTTTATAATAAATTCAATTCAAAATCCCTCCCAGTGTCAAAGTGCATACTGGCAAATGGATAATTTCCTGCTTTTCAAAAATTAATTTAAATTATTCTATAGGAGGTTTGCTAATATTTACAATGGATTCTTGTTCAGAGTGATCCTGACTATCATTATGGAAAATATAAAGACATTTTACTGTATGGTTTTATAATAAATTCAATTTAAAATCCCTCCCAGTGTCAAAGTGTATCATGGTGAATGAATAATTTCCTGCTATTCAAAAATGTATTAAAATTATTCCTTAAGAGGTTTGCTAATATTTTCAATGGATTCTTGTTCAGAGTGATCCTGACTATCATTATGGAAAATATCAAGACATTTTACTGTATGGTTTTATAATAAATTCAATTCAAAATCCCTCCCAGTGTCAAAGTGCATACTGGCAAATGGATAATTTCCTGCTTTTCAAAAATTAATTTAAATTATTCTATAGGAGGTTTGCTAATATTTACAATGGATTCTTGTTCAGAGTGATCCTGACTATCATTATGGAAAATATAAAGACATTTTACTGTATGGTTTTATAGTAAATTCAATTCAAAATCCCTCCCAGTGTCAACGTGTATCATGGCGAATGAATAATTTCCTGCTTTTCAAAAATGTATTAAAATTATTCCTTAGGAGGTTTGCTAATATTTTCAATGGATTCTTGTTTACAGTGATCCTGACTATCATTATGGAAAATATCAAGACATTTTACTGTATGGTTTTATAATAAATTCAATTCAAAATCCCTCCCAGTGTCAAAGTGCATACTGGCAAATGAATAATTTCCTGCTTTTCAAAAATGTATTAAAATTATTCCTTAGGAGGTTTGCTAATATTTTCAATGGATTCTTGTTTACAGTGATCCTGACTATCATTATGGAAAATATCAAGACATTTTACTGTATGGTTTTATAATAAATTCAATTCAAAATCCCTCCCAGTGTCAAAGTGCATACTGGCAAATGGATAATTTCCTGCTTTTCAAAAATTAATTTAAATTATTCCATAGGAGGTTTGCTAATATTTACAATGGATTCTTGTTCAGAGTGATCCTGACTATCATTATAGAAAATATCAAGACATTTTACTGTACGGTTTTATAATAAATTCAATTCAAAATCCCTCCCAGTGTCAAAGTGCATACTGGCGAATGGCTAATTTCCTGCTTTTCAAAAATTAATTAGAATTATTCCATAGGAGGCTTGCTAATATTTACAATGGATTCTTGTTCACAGTGATCCTGACTATCATTATAGAAAATATCAAGACATTTTACTGTACGGTTTTATAATAAATTCAATTCAAAATTCCTCCCAGTTTCAAAGTGCATATTGGCTGGATACTGTCCTCATGATTTAAGACACAGGTTTGCTCATTTGTTTTCTTTATTGAAAACCCCAAGAAAGTCTTTAGTAACAAAAAATAAAATCCAACTTTCAAGCCCCCTTTCAAGTGTAAATCTCAGAAAGGGCTGCATCAACTGTACCAGTCCTGAAACCATATTAAAAGGCATGAATTTGGGGAATAAAGAGCAAGTCAACAGTAACCAACTCCAAAAGTGGAGGACAGGATGTTGACATGAGGAGAGAAATACACAAAGTTAGAGATAAAATCAACATATTGAACTCGATGAAGACTCAAAGTGTGTCACAGTAAACATACAGAATTGTTGAAATACACAAAGCAACAAACAATACAAACTAACAGAATACAGACGAGTGAGATCGGATGAAGCGATCAATGCACTAAAAAAGGACAAAACTGGGACATAATATACCATAAAAGAGACATTGATAGTGCTTATGAAACATTTATTACTTTGTTTAAGTCACTTTATGATAAAAACTGTCAAATCAAAGAATATAACAGAAAACAAATAGATACTAAATGTCCATGGATTAGAAAAGGGATTACAAAATGCCTGCAAAATAAAAAAATGCACTATACAGAGGTTTCATAAGACAGAGAACTAAAGATTCAGAAAATAAATACAAAAAGTACAAGAATAAGTTAACTTATATTATAAGAGCAAGCAAGAAAGATTATTATAAGAAATTATTAGATGATAACAAAAACAAAATATAAAAATAATATGGAGTATATTTAATGGTATTATCAGAAATGGCCCAGGGAAAACAAACTACCCTAAATATTTTATTGATAAGGACAAAGACAATTATAATATGGAGGATGTAGCTAACAGCTTTAATCATTTTTTTGTAAATGTTGGACCAGACCTGGGCAAACAAATCCATGATCCAGGGGCATCTGGAGAAACTCCTGAGAATGTATTGGAGACAAATCCCTATCATTATTATGATATTATTATTATAAAGAGAGTGAGTGTGAGTTCCTCCCCAGTAATCTTTCAGTGTACTATGGAGTGTGTTTAGGGAATTGAAAATGTTGCAGTGACGCTCAAAGACAAGGATCGCCTACAGCAACCTCCTAAGGAATGATTTTAATTAATTTTTGAAAAGCAGGAAATTATCCATTCGCCAGTATGCACTTTGATACTGGGAGGGATTTTGAATTGAATTTATTATAAAACCATACAGTAAAATGTCTTGATATTTTCCATAATGATAGTCAGGATCACTGTGAACAAGAATCAATTGAAAATATTAGCAAACCTCTTAAGGAATCATTTTAATATTTTTTTGAAATTGAGGATATTATCCATTCGCCTTGATGCACTTTGACACTGGGAGGGATTTTAAATTGAATTTATTATAAAACCATACAGTAAAATGTCTTGATATTTTCCATAATGATAGTCAGGATCACTGTTAACAAGAATCCATTGAAAATATTAGCAAACCTCCTAAGGAATAATTTTAATACATTTTTGAAAAGCAGGAAATTATCCATCCGCCTTCATGCACTTTGACACTGGGAGGGATTTTGAATTGAATTTATTATAAAACCATACAGTAAAATGTCTTGATGTGTTCTCTAGTGATAGTCAGGATCACTGTGAACAGGAATCCATTGAAAATATTAGCAAACCTCTTAAGGAATAATTTTAATACAATTTTGAAATTGAGGATATTATCCATTCGCCTTGATGCACTTTGACACTGGGAGGGATTTTAAATTGAATTTATTATAAAACCATACAGTGAAATGTCTTGATATGTTCTATAGTGATAGTCAGGATCACTGTGAACAAGAATCCATTGAAAATATCAGCAAACCTCTTAAGGGATCATTTTAATACAATTTTGAAATTGAGGATATTATCCATTCGCCTTGATGCACTTTGACACTGGGAGGGATTTTAAATTGAATTTATTATAAAACCATACAGTGAAATGTCTTGATATGTTCTATAGTGATAGTCAGGATCACTGTGAACAAGAATCCATTGAAAATATCAGCAAACCTATAATTTCCCTCATGTTTAACCGTTGCACCGGGTATAAAAACACTGCTTTCCCATCCATTTTGGCCAAGTCGGGCACCCGTACCGTAAGTGCAGTAATAGATGCGCAACAGATACTAAGCGGCGGCTGACTTGACGGGGCTTTTTTTAATTTACTATAAAACCATACAGTAAAATGTCTTGATATTTTCCATAATGATAGTCAGGATCACTGTGAACAGGAATCCATTGAAAATATTAGCAAACCTCTTAAGAAACATCACAGCTGACAGCTCGATGCTTCTGACCGTCGCTTAACAGTGACGTTTTGATGCGCTACGTCATCAACACGCGTCAACCCAGCTAACCGTCGCGCAACGGTTACGTTTGACGCGTACGTCATCAACGCGCGTCAACGCACCACACACGGAACCGCACCGCGACCTTTCCTGCAGCAGACACACACCGATCCCGTTTATAATGTGAATGGAAACTAATTGAGGAGTAAACTGTGTGTGTCTGCGCGCGTGTAAGAAAGGTGCGCCGACATGTTTCGCTGCTGTGTGGTAGTTTGTGGCAGAGGAGCCGTGAGGAGGGTGAGTGACAGTTAGCCTGCAGCGGATTAGCATCACAGTTACATTAACGTGGTGACTGACAGTCATGACTCCGGCTGTTATGAGCCCAGTTACAGGGTGTGTTGTTTTTCTAACCACCTGACAGCTACAGCTGATATAGATATTTATTTCCACTGATGACCTCAACATCTGACTCGTTAATGTCTAATAATGATGAATCTGAGTGCTTTTCAGGGAGAGAATATGAAGAAGAGGAGCAGCTGAATCTTCATCAATATGATCAAGAATAAGAGTTAAACCACGAGATGCTAAATGTTTTAATTAGTCCTGAGAAAGAACATGACAGTTTGGGCTATCAAGATTATTTTAACTACAGATTAATCATCTATTATTTCTTTTATATCAATATTTTCTCTTGTCCCTGTAAAGCACGTGTAGCTTTGTTAATAATGCTGGAAAAAAATTTCCCAAAGCTGAAGTGATATATATCAAAATATTCCAATCATAATGATTAAAAACAGAGAAAAGGAGCAAATCCTCACTTCCTTTTTTAACAGTTTTCCTGATAAAGTGCTTAAATCGTTTTGCCAAATTGCTGCAGATTCATTTTCTGACAATCGATTAATATAATAAAAATAATTGTTTTAGTGCTGAAGTCAGTTATGAAGTAAAAGCAGATATTTGAAGGCTACATCGTATAAAAGTTTTCACGTTTGATTTTTTGACACAATAAGAAAGAAATCACTGCGAATGATCGTCGCTCGAGGCTTCAGTAACTTATGATCGTGGTGTGTCTTTATTTTACCACGTGTCCACCTGTAGGAAATGTAAAGGTGGCTTCACTGTAGTTAATCAGAGTGCAGTGCTGGATTAAGACACCATCAGAGGGTTTGGCAGTGTTTTTCTCTCCAGCTGCTCCACTAACCAGAAGCTCTCTCCCCTCAGTTCGCCTCGTCGTTCGCTGGTGAGAGCGCTCTGCCTCCAAATCTACTGCTGCCTACGAACCTGGTGGATCCCGCCAGATTAAGTAAGTCAAAACAACTGACTTCTGTTCATATGAATTCAATCTAAACTTGTTGGCTGTGTGTTGCTGCTGTTGTTGTAAAGTGTGCATTATTATCGAGTCATCCGTCACTGACTGCTCTCCCCTCCTGCAGAGCGTCCTCCTCCTCCTGCGGACAGCTCCCTGCCCGTCCTGAGGAAGTGCGATGCCGTCGTTCCCGCTCACCTGAGCCCCGTCCACACGTGGGTGGAGACCCTGGAGAGCCGGGACGGCGAGCCGGTGGGCTTGGCTCAGCTCCACCCGGATGTCTTCGCAGTGCCTCCAAGGTAGAGATGAGCTCATATTGTCAAACGCTTCGATATGAAGACTGGAAAGGAGAGTGTGTTAAATGTATGGAGTGTTAATCAGTTGTGTGTTCTCCTCTCAGGCTCGATATTCTCCATGCGGTGGAAACTTGGCAGAGAAATTTCAAAAGAATTGTGAGTCATCACTTATTTTTAGATGCTGTAATTTCTGTTTCTTCATGTAATGTTAGATGTATTTGGTGGGGGGGGTTTAGTACGGAAGCCCTGAAGGGCAAGTGAAGAAACTCTTTGTCTGGAGCTCTGATCTGGTTTTCTCTCTTGTGTTTATGAGAACTTGGGAACAGTTTTACCAGGATAATCTTTCTAAGCTCCTTCATCTTTTTCCACCTGTGAAAACAGGCGAAAAACATTTTCTCCAATTTTTTTTTTCATGTGTGAAACAGTGAATCTTTTTCATGGTGAATTTTTTTTTCAAGGTGAAATTTTTTTTCAAGATGAATTTTTTTTTCAAGGTGAATTTTTTTTTCAAGATGAATTTTTTTTTCAAGGTGAATTTTTTTTTCAAGGTGAATTTTTTTTTCATGGTGAATTTTTTTTTCAAGATGAATTTTTTTTCCAAGGTGAATTTTTTTTTCAAGGTGAATTTTTTTTCAAAGGCGATTTTTTTTTTTCAAGGTGATTTTTTTTTTCAAGGCAATTTTTTATTTCAGGGTAAAAAAAAAAAAATTCAGGGTGAAATTTTTTTTTCCAAAGTGAAGACTCTCCTGCCAAAACGTACTGCTCACTTAGTTTAACATAAAAAAATCTCCTGGAAAAATAATTTAAAATCACTTTGTTTCTCACCTGAAATAAATTGAAAAAATTCCAATATTTTTTTTCCCAACTCAGTTTCACACATGACAACATTGCGTTTTCATTGGTTTAAATTTTTGAATTTTTTTTTCAAGATGAAATTTTTTTTCAAGGTGATTTTTTTTTTGAAGGTGAAATTGATATCGAGATGAATTTTTTTTCCAAATTGATTTTTTTTTTTTTTTTTCAGGGCGAATTTTTCTTTTTTTGGGGGGGTGTTCCACCCGTGACACATTCCCGGCCAAAAGACAAAAAAAACCTGCTAACACACAGTTAATGTATCTTGTGAGAAATCATGAAAACACGAATGTCTTTATTCCTAATTAGAACATGAGGTAGTCGTGCTCTTCAGCCTCTTGTGGTCAAAATGAGTATTACACTTTACACACCTTACAAAAAAGACTCCTGCCAAAGCGTACTGCTCTCACACATGGCAACATTTCTTTTTCATTGGTTTCAATTTTTGAATTTTTTTTTCAAGGTGATTTTATTTTTTTCATCCACCAGTTCTCAGTCATAAATAGAGAGAGAAAACAATTTAGCTCAGACTACATTACAGGCTGAAACCCAACCAGGTTCAATGCAACCTGTGTTTTCTGAATGATAAACTGTTTCTGACATCAGTCAGCATGAGCAGTGAGAATCGTGGCTGAACACAACAGAAGGTCACACACAGGATCTCGGACGTGACGCAATGATGGCTTGACTGATCTTTGTTTTGATCCGTCAGAGCCACGCCAACACAAAGGTCAGGTCGGAGGTCAGAGGGGGAGGCAAGAAACCATGGAAACAGAAAGGAAGCGGACGAGCGCGTCACGGAAGCATCAGATCACCGTTATGGAGAGGAGGTGACCACATTGTTTTTCTCTCCATTCGTCTGCTTCATGTGTTTTCAATCTTTTATTCAGATGTAAATGAATTCTGTTTCAGTCTGTCGTCTTCTGAAGTGACACAAATCAGATCTGTGACAGAAATCTGATGTTTCCACCTCAGTGGTTTGATCTGGAGGTCAGAGGTCTGACAGCTGATGTGTTTCTCTCAGGTGGGGTGGCTCACGGACCCAGAGGACCGACCAGTTACTACTACATGTTACCCATGAAGGTTCGAGTGCTCGGACTCAAAGTGGCTCTGAGCTCCAAGATGGCTCAGGTAACTCAGGACAGTCCCTGAAAACAAATCAGCTTTAACTCCTTCAGTTCTGTGTGAAATTAATATTTTATTAGTTTTCAGAGGCCTAAAAAAATATCAGTTCAAAATACTTAAAAAAGGCAAATGCGAGATATGGACAGAAATCGAGTAGGGCTTCGATATTTTGTTTAATCAATGAATCTGGAGATTATTTAGATTAAAAGATTTATTTTCAAGGTGAATTGAAATTGTAAGTGAAAAATAGTTGTTTGTTCTGTCCGACCTGCAGCCCACATCCTGAATATAATCAGTTTACTGTCAGATCAGACAACAGACAAAATCTTCACAGTTCAGAAGCTTTTTACACTTTTTTTTTTTTTTACCCAAAACTGAAGCGATCAAAATAATCAGTCAAAATAATTCAGCTCGTTTCAGCTCTAATCTTTTTCTTTTTTTTAACTTGAAGTGTTGACCTGCACGTTGAACAGAATATTGTGTATCTTCTCAGGACTACCTTCACATCGTGGACTCTCTGAACATCCCCACTCCTGACTCCCAGTACCTGCTGGAGCTCATCAAACAGAGACACTGGGGACAGTCGGTGCTAATAGTCGACGTGTGAGTGCGACTTAAATAAAAACGTGTATTTCCTCTGCGGTTCGCTCAGTGCTGAAGTTGTTCTTGTTGCTTTCAGAGCTGAAGAGATTCCTGAAAACATCCTTCAGGCGACAGCAAGTTTGAAGACGGTCAACATTATTCCAGCCATCGGTAAGTTGACACGCAGCACCTCTGCAGCTAAACTAAAACTTTTTGAAATGTAACACTAAATTTTAAAGCTACCTATAACTGCTTAACCATAATTTAAGATCACTAGATTTTTTGTGTGTAATCCTGCTGACAACCCAACCGACCAACCAACGGACACGTCTCTTCTCCGTCAGGTCTGAATGTCCACAGCCTGCTGAAACATGAAGCGGTCGTCCTCACGCTGGACACGATCAAGTTTCTGGAAGACAAGCTGCTCTGGCACGACGAGCGCTACACACCTCTGTACCCGTTCAAACTGCCCTACTCGGACCTCCCGTAGAGGACACGAACCAGCTGTAATATATTCACTGACTGCAGTGAGACAGATGTTTTCTTTATGTGTTTATTATGTAAAAAACAAGTCATCAATAAATAATGCCAATGAAAAAAAAAAAAAAAAAACATTGCAAAGTTTTATTAAAAGTATCTAAAAGGCATGTGGAGAACAAAAGGCCTAAAATCGATGGCTGTATTTGTACGGGACGAGTCCATGAGCCAGATCGTTCCTGATCTCCCAGCGCAGCGCCGAGCGCCTCTTATCTGTTGGCACGATGTAGGTGTTGGGCAGGTAAACTCTCCGAGGCTTCGGCTGCAACACAACAACACAAGACTTAATGGACCTCGACAGTGAGTCCCTGCTGAAAACTGTCAGACGTGTTCAGGCTCATTTATGCTCCACGTTACATACAGATCCGTTCTACATAGTGTGGTCAGATTGTTCAAGTGAGACAAAAGGAGGAAGTCATAAAAATGGTGGAGCTTTTTGAGGAGAGGTCATCAGTTAGTGAGTTTTAAGCATCATTAACATCCGTCTGTATGTTGCTCTGCAAGGGGACAGAGACAAAGTGAACAGCTGGGAGGAGATTGGACAGGAAGTAAGTGGGAGGCCTAAACGGCGCCCTCTAGTGGTTGTATTGCCTAACATCCATACCAACGTGAAGGATGCATGGAAGAAACGTGGGCAGCCACTGTTGTATCGTTTGAAACAGATCTATTTTCGAACATAAATGAGCCTTTAGTCCACAGAAACGATGGGAGACGTTTGTGTTACATTTACACGTTTGTTGTCGCACTGTACAGACTGAGGTTTGAGAGACAGATGATCGGAGCAGTGATATTTCTGTCTTGTAAAGTTGTTGTTTGGATACAAATGAAAGCAGGTGAACATGCGTTGCTGTTGAAAGATCTTTCGTCATGAGTTCTTAAAGGAGCGCAGAATAGTTCTGATCACTGTTTTATATTGGTGTAGATGTGACAACAAAGATTTGTCAATAAAAAACATGATACATACGGCTTGAGGAGAATATTTGGGAGAGTACTTACTGGTGGAGGCTGGTACGCAAGTCGTTCCTGAAATCAAAGGAAAACTTTTTAAAGCAAAACCTACAAAAGTTGTAACTTGAACATCTGAAGACAGCAGATAGTAGAGAAGTGTATGACTTCCATGATAAGTGTCAAAACTGAACACTGTGGAGAATCATGAAGTACGACTGCAGCCGACACTAAGAGGAGAGCTTCCAGGTAAATATTTGGACACAATATTTGTACAGAAGTAGTTTCACACCTTTATCTCCAGGCGGACGGCTTTTCTGTCCTGCTCTCCAGGAAGTTTAAACATGTCCCACAGCTGCTTATACTGGAAATACCTGCAGAGACGAGGAAACCACCCGACCAAACACGTCAACTGTCAGACTGAATGTGAATCGAGGAAGACAAATGTTTGTGTTTCTTGTGGATCGAGTTAATTTATGTTTCCCAGGCAGGAGTCTGTTTGTAACTCACTTGGCCACTGGGTCTGTCTTCTTTCTTGGTTGCTGATTCACCACCGGTCGGATGACTGAAACAAACATTTGTTGATGAATTATAAAACAGTTCAGTGTCATTAAAACAATAATAAGACTTGGTACATTAGGTCTGTGTTGACTTACAGGACTTGTGTTTGGGCTTGATGTCACCGGCTCTTTGAGCTCGAGTCTGTGCAAACAGGAACGACAGTAAACCGACGAGTTGGTGACAATCAAAGACATTAAATCAGCTCCAACTCTTCAGACTTTGTTCTGTACCCGACACAAACAATCTGGGAGACTACATTACCCACCATGCCTCTTATGTAGGATTCGAAGGCGCTCATAGGGACTCCGTCTGACTCCGAGCTCTGGGTGTCGCTCTGACCGGTCACGTCTTCGGTCTCCGTCTCAAAGTCGTGTTGAGCCGACGTGGACAAATTAAGGTCCGCCAGTCGCTCCTCCAGACTGCTCGCTGCGTCTGCACACACACGCACACGCACACACACACACACACACACACACACACACACACACACACACACACACACACACACACACACACACACACCACAATCAGAGAGATCATCAGGATTTGTTCTTCAATACAAACAGAAGTTAATCAATCGGATCAGTTTTCCAGCAGGTGAGAGGACTCAGACCAGTAAACTAAAGTCATAAAGTTGCTTCAGATGTTTATTGTTTACTGCTCGATCTATAATTTGGGGAAAACTCACATTACACATGTTAAAAAGGAAAAGTCATCTCTTCCCTCCATGCTGATATAAAGTCAGATGAAGTCTCGTAGTCCACAAAACATTTCTGGAGCTTCACAGTAAAACAGAGTTGCAGCATTCTGCTAAACAACTGAAGTAGCTGGAGACAGCATGGAGAAATGTTTTGTGGACTACGAGACTTCACCTGACTTTACATCAGCATGGAGGGAGAACTGTTCCTTTAAGCATTTAATAGTTGCCTGTTAGTATGCATATTAGTGACAAATTGGCTCTTTATTAGTCATTATAGAGCACTAATTAGTTTCCCTCTATAACCTCGTAATTATTGATAGTAGGACCGGGCGACGTATACAATATATATGTCGTCTCGTGATAGGAGACAGTTTATCATCTAAGAGTTTGTAAATCGTGTTGTGAAAGTGTCTGTTTCTGGTTCGACAGTAACATGTTGTAATTTTTTTAACTCACTAGACACATTTTTGATAACCTTTTAAATTTGAATAATCTGATTTGGGTTAATATTTTGTGAAAGTACAAATACTCATCCCAAAAATATTGTCTCAATATTGAGGTATTTAGTCAAATATCATGACATTTGATTTTGTAGTCCAGTTAAAACATTTATGAAATGCTTTTAGGGTAGATTTCAAAATATCGAGACATACAGTATGTTGTTTATGCGACATGGCTTACAAATATCGCAGTTATTATTTTAAGGCCATATCGCCCAGAAGGAAAGGAAGTTATTGTACATGAATTAAGATCTTAATAGACTTTGACCAGTAAAGGTGGTAGTCACATAGAAATAGTCATTCTGTCTGAACACTTCATAAATACAGAAAACTGAATGTGTTAATAATGTTGGAAGAAAAACAAATGGCTCGACTGTTGTCCTTTAACATCCTGATACTAACGATGTGAACAGACAGACGGCATTAATATCTCAAACGGTGAGACAGGAACCCGTTTACCCTTCTTCGGTCTCAGGTTTCCTTCCCACTCCTCACACATCTCGTCAAACGTCATCTGGCTGAAATTCACTTTGGAGTCGATGAACTTTATGTCTTTGTTGCTCGAAGACTCGTCCGGATCAGACTCCACTTTGTCCTCTGGTTCTTCGAGGTCCTGCGTTTCTTCTTCTCCTACTCTTTCATATTGTTTCAGCCCTCCAACATCAACACTGTGACCCTCCAAACGCTTCTCGTCCAGCAGGAGTTTGTCTTCAGCTACAGAGGCGTGCTGTTGCTCCTCTGCTGTTGCATTTGTCGCCTCATTTTCACACGCTGCATGTAGATCTTCAAATTTCTCCTCATCCGCCGGTTCTTCATCGTCTTCTGGTTTCATGTGTGTGATGTCCACCTCTTCATTCAGACCATCATCATCATCATCATCATCACAACACACCACGTTAGCTTCAGGCTCAGGGTCGTCTAACACGCTCAGTGGACGAGTCCCGCTGTAGTCCACCTCTGTGGGTTCGATGTCAAACCCGCCGAAGCTGCAAAGCGACCGGTCGTCATCTTCATCGTCTTTGGTCTCGGACAGATCTCCTCGACTGTCCTGATCAAACTCTGTGATGGTGTGGTCGTCTCTGTAGTCTCCTCCCTCCTGCTCCTCCAGTCTGTAGGTGCCGTAGCCGGAGGTCATCAGACTCGGAGCTGGACTGTCACAACTGCTGCTACAGTTTTCTTCTTCTTCTTCCTCTTCCTCCTCTTCTTCTTCTTTTTCTCCTACTTTCTCATCATCTTCTTCTTCCTTCTCTTCTGCTTCTTCTTCTCCTGCTTGTCCTTGTTCTTCCTCATCTTCCTCTCCTTCTGTTTCTCCTACTTCACCTTCTTCTTCCTCCTCCTCCTCTTCTGCTTCTTCTTCTTCATCTTCTCCTACTTTCTCATCATCTTCTTCTTCTTCTTCCTCTTCTGCTTCTCCTTCTCCTGCTTGTCCTTGTTCTTCCTCATCTTCCTCTCCATCTCCTTCTGTTTCTCCTGGTTCTCCTACTTCACCTTCTTCTTCTTCGTCATCATCTTCCTCTTCATCATAATCACCATCACCATCATAATCATCATCATCATCATCGCTTCCACCTTCCAGACTCTCCTCGCTCATGTTGTCCTCACTCAGCTCAGGCTTGTCTTCCCCTGAAGCCTCCTGCAGAGACTCCTCAGCAGCGACAACAGGTTTGGAGTTTTCCTCGCTGATCACTCGCTCAACCTCCACCTTCTTCTTCTCCTCCTCTTCCTCGTCTGCCTCGCGCTCTCCATCGGACCAAAAAGAAGAGTTGAGAGAACTCTTGTCACCGTCACTTTCGTCGTCAAACCGATTGTTGTACATTTTGTACATGGTGGCGACTCTTTCTCCTGCTGAGGTGAGTGATGTGTGGAGGCAGAGGGCTTAAGGAGAGAGCTAAGAGGATTAAAGCTGATATCCAGGAGCTTCACCCTCCTCTCGAAACAGAAACAGCTCCAGCTGCTGGTGACCAAAGGCATTACATCTCTGTGTCTTTGTGTTTATTCCCTGTTTTTATTTGATCCCACGATATTTTATCTCACGGCTGGTTTCCATTTAAGAGAAACGTGACAATAAAGATTTAAAGCGAACTTTTAACGTGATTTTTCTTTTCCTAATTTGTTACTTTGTGGTTCTTATTTTCAGCAAAATCCTATAAAATAAACAGTTAAAATAACTTATCATTAAAGGATGATATTGGGGTATTTGAAATGCTGGATCTCCAACTTTAGCACACGGAGTCAGCATCATTAAAACATATTATCAGGGAGCTTATACTCGTTTTAATTCTTTGTTTTATTAAGTTTTACTTCAGTACTTTTCTTTTATGTGACTGTTATTGGAGTTACCTTCTTTGTGCCGTTTCCATGAATTGTCTTTTGTGACCTTAAAGTCCTGAATTAATAATATTCTATAATGATTTTATAATTTGTTGATGTTGTGTGAAGCACTTTGTAACCTGAGTCTGATTTAAAGTGATCTTTAAATCAAGATCATTATTAATATTATAGAACGAAATCTCTAAACAGATGATCAGAAGTTAATAACTGTGTCACTGTCACTACCTGAGTCTTCACTGTAGACGGATTCATCGCAGACGAGAGTTTGTCCTTTATGTTTCCTGGTGATGGAAAAAGAAAAAACACCATTATTGTTACATTTGCAGCAGAGATGATGAAGAACGAAGGTCCAGTTCCAGCCGTCACAGAGGACTCGTTCCCGGCCTGATCCACTGATGACAAAATATATTGTTTTAGATTTATTTTTCAGACAGTTGTTGTTATCCTCGTGCAGCGTGTGAGTCAGTGAGCAATTATTTTGTAAGTTTTCAGTTTACATTTGTGTCTTTTTCAATGTGTCACACATTCCCTGTTTCTGTTAACTCCTGCTGAAATTAATCATGTAAACACAGTCATCAAGTGTTTCACAGTTTCTTTTGTTTTATGCTTTTCACTGTCTGTAAATATTATTTTTTCCCCGCTATTATTCTGTCTCACAGGTCTACATTTATTTTCCTCTTTTCTTTAAAATCTTTAGTGAACTGAATTTGGCAGACGAGCCATTTTAAACTGAATCAGAAATATCTAAACTACTTTGTTTGACCATGATGCACTTGATTTAAACACATTCAGGTCATTGATTGCAGTCAGACACTTGATGTTTTGTCTGTTTTTATAACCCACTCATGAGAGAAACAATATTTCATTCTGCTCTTTTTTAAAGATCAAATGTAAAAAAAATTCAACCTGAAACGTGACAAATAAACAAATAAATGAATGATTGAAACAACAGCTGAAGATTAAAATTACCTCAGGACTTTCCTCTTGATGAAGCGTCTGTCCTGGGTGTCAGGAGAGGATGTGTAGCTGTCAGTGAACGGTGGGTCGAGGGTGTCGTCCGGATCCGGTTCCACCTGCAGCCTGCTGGGAGCACCTGGAGGCAGCTGGTGCCTCGGAGCCACTGAGTGCCGAGCATACGGGTCGAAGTGTCTCCGCTGCTGTCCATAGTCTCTGTTCTGACTGGTGGTGGGCACCTGTGTTAAATCATACATAGAATGAATCAACATGTGTCTGATTAAGATTAAAGTGTGACGATTTCAATATTTGTTTGTCCAGTTGAAATGTGGAGATTTGCAGAGATTTCAGAAAAAACAACACAAATATAATAGAAATAATAATGTGTATTGTAATATAGCCTTAAAAACACTGCACTATTATTTAAGGCCCTGGTGGTTAACACTTACCTCTCTGTTATAGTCCGACGGTCCAGCATGTAAGAAAAACCCTTCACCAGAGTTTCCAAAGTAGTGCTGACCAACTGTGAAGAAAAACACATCATTCACCAGATAACACACAGGCGAATCTGACATTGTTGTGACTGATGTGCTTTTTTTTTTTGGATAAAGGTGTTATTAACATGTAGTTCTTATTATCCCGCAGTAAGACATGTCCCTGACCTTTCTCTTTGGTGTAGGCAGGAGGACTCGGCCGAGAAGTGGCTGTCTGAGACTCGGCTGTGTTTGTCTGAGGGGGCGAGGCGAGGCTTCTCCCTCGTCCACGTTGAATCAGTTCATCAACACCTGACATAACACAAAGAGAAGCTGTGATCCTTTAGGACGAGGGAAAACCTGAAAATCACCACTGTTGACGTTTTTCTGGTCTTCAGTCTTTCGTTGAGATATAATCATTGAAGAGTCTGACAACAATATGTTGACATGTAATTATTTTTTAACATCCACAACATTCACGGTCTCAAACAAGCTGAAAAACACAAGTCAGGCTTGGATGGAGGCAGAGAAGATGGATGTTTAAGGGTCTCACCTTGCTTGACTTCGTGCACCCTGTGAACTGGTATATTTCTGTAGCCCATGACTGCCAGTTGTCCTTGAATTTCCTCCTCTGTGAAATCCAGGATGTCCATCATGTCCTTCGGTTTCGAGTCAGTGAGGTAGCATGAATCCTGAAGGGGGGAAAGGAGGAATGAGGCGACTTGTAGGTGGTTTGATGTGGGTGTTTTTTGAGTTTATGCTTCAAGGATTTCATTTTGGCTTCCATAATTTTATTGTTTTATGTCTTTAGTATTTTGATACCACATTTGGAAATAATTACACTTTTTGTGTTTTGTGAATATTTTTGGTCAACTTGTATTACATATCCCAATAACCCTAACTAAGTCTGGGTATTCTCAATTTAGCATTGTTTGGATTCAGTAAGTTTCTAAGATAAAAAATTGGATAAAAATCAATGTCAAAAAAGATATATGTTATAAACAGTCAACCTTAATTCATACAATATAAACACCTCTCAGCTGTGAGACATGAAAACTCAACAGCACCACAAACTACAGCCGCCAAAATGACAATAAAGTTGAATCAGCACTTTCTAAAACAGACTGAACACGTTTAACTTTGATGGAGGTAGCATACACTGCAGAGCTGTTGTTTTAATTAGCTGACAATCAAGTGCAAATCAACAAATAACGAGCAGACGGTTGTTTCAAAGCGAACCCCATTCACTCAAGCGACAATTTTACAAACTGGTAAACTGTTAGATTAAGTAAGAATGACCGTATCTAAATGCTTAATATGACACAAAGCCTATATGATGATCTCACTAAAAGCTGAAACATGTTAAATTAATCGCCACTAAATGTTGGTACTTGATATAAAAGTATAGTTAGCTAGCAACGTTAGTACTATACGAGCGTTGAACCCATTTCCAGCCAAATACAATTAGCTAGTTGTGGCTCATGACGGGCCGATTTTACCAGTAGATTATAGACTTTAAGTTGGCTAAAAGTTTAGTTAATAAATGCAGTTTAACAGTTTTTTATAAGCAAGCCGATCTTAAAGTGACAGATTTCTGAAGAGGGTTCGGTATATCCTTCTCAAACGCAAGCTAGGCTAACGCTATAGCAGCAAAACAAGCAGTAAATATGAGCAATGTTAGCTACAAACGGACGTTTAATGTGTTTGTTTCTCACCTGAGAGAGGGCTGTGGCTGTTACAGTGAATCCATTAAAGAAACATTAAAGGTGAAGTGTGCTGGTACTGGTCGTGTTGTCTTGTTTATAGGTCCACAAACGCAGCACCAAGACAACAGTCGGCCGTTAACGGGCTTTGAAAACGACGCCTCGAAGAAAACTTCCGGTCTTTTTCTTCTTCGTTGTTCTTATTAGCGGTTGTCATTCTGGTAGTCTAGCGCCACCTGCTCTGCTGGAGGGTGACAGGAGCAGTTTGGCACTAACAACCAGTGGTGAGGGAAGTATTTACATCATTTAGTTAACTAACTTAACCACAGTATAAACATAATATAACAAATACCAAAGTATCAGCAAAAATAAATAAATAAATAAATAAGATGAACAACTACAGCACTAACATGTGACATTAACACATTAATGCAGCGATAGTATTAATCAAAAACATCAGATATAATAGGAAAACACTGACAGGGAACATTTTACTGCACTAAAAGTACTTTAACTTTTTGCTCTTTGAGTATATTTAGTGCAGCACTTTACTTGTAGTGGAGTATTTTTATACTCTTATCAGGAATACACAACAAAAGTCTCCATCGTGAGGCCAGGTACAGGACAAGTATCTGTCATGGTCAATTTCCACTGTCCTCTCATGCGTCAAAGGTTATTTAATTTCAAAGTAAAGGTGAGTGAGGTGAGAACACCCCACCCAGTCTGTGTGGGGGAGCCTTCCTCCTCCTCCTCCTCCTCCTCCTCCTCCTGCCGAGCCTCAGCTTCTCATGAATAATCAGGACTTTCTAACATCCTCCCCTTCCAGCAGGCGGTGGGGTTTCAGTCAGGGGGGAGTCTGACAGGTGGACCGTCCGTGAGCCCCGTCTAATCTGGGAAAAAGGGACTTTTGGCGTCTTCCTCGGCCCTGGGAAGATCATGGCTCTCTCCAGGATCTGTCGAGAGTCTCTGCTGGTGATTTTACTACAAATCGTGCTGATTTGCTCGGCTCAGGTGAGAGATAGGTGCTCCGTCTTTTCTCTGCTTCATCCTGTGATATTCCTGTAGATGCTCTTCAGGCACTTATAGAGAGCTGACTCTACTTTATACTGTTTTATATCCTGTGTTTTCTGATTATGTAGAATCTGAGATTTATGATTCTGCATCTTAACTGTATCTTATAATATTTTTAATCTCATCGTATCATATTTTATATTCCTGCTGGACCTTTCAGATTATCTGTGTTGCTCTGAGAGGAGTAGATGTTGTTCATTATACTTTTAGTTCTTCTTTTTCCCTATTTTATTTACATATTATCATACTAACTCTGTATGTTTCTACACTTTAATGTGCTTAAATTAAATCTCCTCTCATCTCTATAACATTTTTTAGGGACTGAAGTGGACTTTAAATACTTTCCGGTTTTGGTTTTGGATTTTCTTTCACAACGCGTGTTTGTGTTACATATTTTTTTTATTGTTCGAGCTGTTTATAAAATCTGGTTGGTGATATTTGGTGAATTTAAAGCCAATTTCTTAATGAAGTTTATCTTAAAAAAACATTGTCCATTCATCCCTGCGTGCACACCTGGTACCAATAAGGTCCAGACAGCAGCAGTAATCAGAACACAGGCCGTTACTTAGGCGGTGTAATGGGACTATAATGGGAAACCAGGTTTAGTTTCATGACCTTTCCCCTCACATCACCCAAACAATGAGACTCTGTGTGAGCGGCCCGTCACACCAGCACCACCAGCAGCAGCAGCAGCGGTGGTGGAGGTGGAGGTGGATGATATTTAGAGATGAATTTCAGTGAGAAAAAATCTGATGTGTGTGTGTGTTTGTTCTACAGAGGGGCCCGGTCGGTCCCAGAGGCCCCGTGGGGCCGGCAGGAGTATCTGGCGTTCCCGGAGTGGACGGCATCGATGTGAGTCGCAGCTTCATCTCAGTTATAAACTTCAGATGTGGGTCAAAGCTGCGGATCAGCTGACTTCTGGGTTAATCAGCTCAGTGAAGCTGCTTTTCATTGTTTTCACACAAGAAGGAGAAAAAGCAGCAGTGAAGTCCAACGACAGTAAAAACATCTTCACATGACTTCATCCTGAACACATTCACCTTCACTGTCAGCTGTGATGTGACACTCTCCAGACCATCTTCTCTCAGATGAAGTTAAAACTACAGTCAGGTCATTTCTTTACTGAAACTTAAAGATGAAATGTTGCACGATGGGCTGAGAAAAGATTCAGCGACTGCTTGAAGTTGAAGCTTCAGTGTTTAATTCACGGTTAATTAAACTTTTCCTCCCAAACTGTATTCAGGAAACTCAAATATGTAACATGTCTGAATTGGCTGTTTTTCTTTAGTTCCTGAATCTGCAACAACAGGATCATTGTCAGAGTTTTAGAAATACAACAATCAGAGTTCAAGTCCCCGTCAGTGCACCCAAAATAAAAACTTTGCTTCAATTTAAATGTGTTGAGGAACAAGAATATGAGGATAAAAACCCGGCAGTGAAGTGATGGTCAGCTTAGAAGAGCTTCATGACCCCAGAGTGCTGAGTGGTCGATAAAACCCTGTGCAACAAGAAAACTCATAATGAAAAGTCTTCGATTGGACTTTTTGATGTTGAATAATCATCTGAACATGTTGTTCATGTGTCCTCAGGGCGACAGAGGGGAGGACTCCACAGTGAACGGAGGACCAGTGAGTGGACTTTAACTTTCTCCTTTCTAATACACAAATGTTCAACGGACGCTTTAAGATTCATGAACCAAAATCAAACTTCTGCTTCCAGGGCGCTGATGGAGACGACGGCAGAGACGGAGCTCCTGGAGCTGCAGGCCTTCCAGGCGCAGATGTAAGTGAAACAACATGTCGAGAGTCTCGTCGGGGAACAGACTGGTTTCTTCTGCTCAGACAGAAAAAACACAAATAACAAAGAGATTGTGTTTAAGTTTGAATCAAGCGGCTCCTTTAATCCAGCGGATGAGAGTCTCTCTGTCTGACCTGACTCTGTGAGATCTGAGATATTCAGATCTGCTGCTGTGTGAGCAGTTTGTCTTGGCTTCCACTGGGTTTAAAAAAATAAATCAATACGACTATTTAGGGGAGAGTCTCGAGTGGCTTCCTGACAGAAACAGGGGTCTTTTTGTGTGAGGTGGGGGTGGTCAGGGGTGTGCAGGGGGGCTCGGCTGGCCAGAGACGGCTGACAGGACTGAAGCGTACGCTGGGAGAGGTGGTGGCAGAATGGACTCAGTGTGTCGGCAGCCTGCTGCGGCGACGCTGCTGAGAACAGAGCAGCAGATTCATGAGAGGAAAGAGAGGAAAGGTTTTAAAGTACGGCAACATTTACACCAATCAGACTTTAAGAAATCGAAGAAGCAGAAGAAGCAAAAAGACCTGATTCTGTAAAATAGTTCCAGATGCAGTCCGAATATATATTGATTATCTGAGTCTCCATCTTTCTGAGGGTGTAGACGACTTGTGGCTGTGATTTTCAAGATTTTAGCGTTTTTCGGTTCTCCTCTTTGGCTGATGCTTTAAGCTGGAGTGTTGTGAGGTTTTTTATGGAGGTGACAGGTGAGGGGAGGAGCTAAAGGATGGAAGGAAAAGGCCACGCCTCCTCATTATTATTAGATTTCTCCACAGATGAACGCAAGCAGAGAAAGTTTCATAACTTTGACAGCTGTATATAATCTGATACAGTTGCATTGTGGGTAATGTAGGCTCCAGGTGTTGAAAAGCAGTCTGCTGGCCTATCTGCTGGACTCATTATAGACAGTTTAAAAACAAAATGATCAAAATCGATACAGCAGAACCGGAGATATCACTTTTTTTACTCCACACATTCTTCTTCCTTTTCAAACCCTGCCGCCTACATTACCCACAATGCCACTGAGTGATATCACTTGAGGCAGTTTATCAGATTACATGCAGCAGACACACATGAACACAGAGGATCGGCTCCGTCAGAGAGGAACAGAGAAATGTCCTTGTTTCCTGAGTCAGAGCTGCAACTAACGATTATTTTATTATGGATTAATCAGGCAGTTATTTTAATCGATTAATCACTTTTTAATCGGGAAAAATGCTCATCACAATTTCCCAGAGCTCAAAGCATCATCTTTCTTCTTTTGTCCAACCAACAGTCCAAAAACCCAAAGACTTCATTGACCGTCAGAGTCCTCACATTTCAGAAGCTGGAACTGGACAATGTTTGGCATTTTTCTGACAATAGCTGGAAATTAATTTTATTTTGATTGACTAATTGATACAGCTCTGAATCAGACCAGAGCCCAAAGCTTTACACAACACAATGGCCTGAATGCGACCCAAAACCTGAAACTTAGCCTGGATCCGTTGGGTTCAGGTCGGGTAGAAGAACATAAGGATTGAGATAATCTGTCTGAACTGCTGGCCTGTTTACGACTGATCTGATTTTCTTCTCAAGTCTTTGTTTGTTGCCACATCTGGCTCTGTTGTAGCTTGTTGTTTGTTGTTGCAATGATCATAACCAACAGAAACAAAGACCAGAGCTGAGACCCAACAGAACCGACCTGCTAAACTGCTGATTTGACCTGAAAGATATAATTAGTGAGACTCAATCCAACCTGATGGTTCAGGTCCACTGTAATGAAGACCTCGTCCTGATGTTGTTACGTTGGTTAAGACCTGTAAAGAGGTTCTGGCATCATTTTCTCTCTAACAAAGTATTAAACACACTGATGTTAAGTTGTAAGACAGAACCTGAGTGTTGTTGTCTGCAGGTTTCCATTAACTCATGAAAATCATGTCGTGATTAACTTAGAAGAATTAATAACTTGAAACTTTCTTGATTTTACAACCGGTTTCACATATTTTATCAGTTTTTTTCAGCGTTCACTGTAAAGAATTTATCTTAAAGTGTTTTTAAAGTGTTTTGTGTCATCTTTGTAGGGACCTGTTGGACCTCCTGGCGATCCAGGCACATCAGGCCTCAAAGGGCCAAAAGTAAGTTTGACATCAACACATTTAAATAAACTGATGAACTGAATGGATGAATGGATGGATGGATGGATGGATGAGCTGGTGGGCGAATCTTTTCTTTAAGGCCGAACTCGGAGCATCTGTGTATAAATATTGTTCCTCCTGTTATTTCAGATTTAACATTTCTGTTCTTGTTTGTTTTCAGGGAGATGCTGGTGCACGAGGGCCTACTGGGGAGCCTGTGAGTACAAATATTAACCTGAATTTAACTTCCGCAGGTCAAAACATCTCAGACCCTTTTTACTTAAAGGAAAAGGTCACCCAAAAATGATAGTTCAGTAATTATTAACTTAACCCCGTGTTGTAAAACAGCGTAGCAGCATTCTCCTTAACAACTGACGTATGAAGGCAACATACACACTGTGCTTGAGTCTCAGTCTGACACTGTCAATCTGTTATTTCTCTCTCACAGGGTGTCGGACCTGACGGGCTCGATGTGAGTACAATATCACACTTTATACACGATGTGTTAAAGTGGTAAAGTCCTGGTTAGTGGTTCAGTTTAAAGGCTTTTAGTGGGGATACTGCACAGAAAGGATTGTGCAAAAAAGAAGAAAATACAAATCATTTGGTCTAATTTTTGCCTTTAAAACCTAATTTTAAGAATTTAAAGATGTGTTAATATCTTTGTAAAGTACTTGTATTTTAGTATTTTTAAGTACAAGTACCCCAAAATTGTACTTAAGGTTAGATTTTTAGAAGTTGAAAAGTTTTTATTTTTCTCGCCTGTGTACTTCCTGTTTTGGATCGATCATCTCATACTGACCTCTTCTGTGATGTCACTGTGTACTGACCACACCCACGAGTACACTCTGACATCACAGCAGGCAAGGTGACAGCTTCCACCACCAGAGGGCAGCAAAAACAAGCCTTACAGATGGTGTAAAGTTACTCTTTAACGTGGCTGTATTCATGTGTCCCAGGCTGTTACACACTAATTAAACATAATCTATGTCACAGTGTCGGGGCGTCATGTAACAGACTGTTCATCATACCTTTCGTCCACAGGGTATCCCCGGTACAGACGGACTGCCAGGTGAACTGGGCAAAGTCGGAGCACCTGTGAGTACGCTGACCACTTCAGCTACAGCATGTAGAGCCTGTCAAGTTTAAATTAACGTAAAACACGACAAACCTAATCAATAAACACATCCTCGCCATCTATCTCTACCTGTCATAAGAACATAAATATCTAAGGTCCAGTGTGTGGGAATCTGTTTCGACAGTAGCCCAGAAAGGACAAACTACAACCTCACCATAAGATGCTAATAAATCCTACACACTGGACCTTTAATAAGAATAAAAAATAGAATAAAAAGCACAGTGATTCAGGTAACTACTGATGTTTTTGTCCGTGTACATTGTATTAATAAAGACTTCTTTATCCCACACAGGGAGCGAGAGGCAAGAGAGGTCAAGTTGGGCTTCCAGGTGCTGCCGGGCCACGGGTAAATACAAAACATCTGTCAACACTGATGTTAAACTTTACCACACTGATTATTAACGTTGAAGGAGAAGTGTTATTTATTTACATTCACTGTGGCAGGTGAGTCAACAGTCAACTCTCAGTGAGAAACACTGTGTAACACAGTGGGACGTTAGACAAAGACAATCACTTAAAATCATAACCTAAAGTAACATTTTAAGCTGAACCACCTTGTGTTGTCTCTTCAGGGTCCTCCAGGTGTGTATCAAGGCGAGGACCTGGTAAGTTTGCCCCCACAGCAACATTTACAACCATTTCAACAAAAACTGCTTTCTGCCTTCACAAATATAACTTTATATCAGCGCCCCGGTCGCTGTCAGTGGAGCCCCCTGGTGGCAGGGCTCTTCCATGACCTCAAATAGGCTGTTGTGTTTTTCAGTGTCCCAACGCCTGCCCCTCCAGTCTGACCGGACATCCTGGTCTCCCCGGCATGAAGGTGAGTGAAATACCTCCTGTGCTGATGTCATTTCCTCTCTGTGACATCGTCTGTGTGTTTATTTCACATCTGTAACTCTTTTTAATGAGACTGTTTTGCTAAATTCTTTTAAAACAGATACATTTGTCTTGTTGTTCCTGCCTGTAGGGCCACAAAGGGGTTAAGGGTGAATCTGGTGAGCCTGGAAGACAAGGACACAAGGTAACGTCCTCTCCGTTCACACTGTGCAGCTTCTGTGATCGATTACTGCAGCAGATAACGTGCAAACACGTTTCTCTTGAGAACTGTCTGAACTGAAACTGATTTATTCATGTGCTGTCGAGGATGTGTGGAAGTACAAGGTACAAGGAAGGATTCAAAATGAGCATTTATAATAAAAATAATGCTCATATTATGTAAAAAATGACAAAAAGTCTTAACCATGGGAATATGAGATAAAACTAAGACATATAAAGTCGTAATTATGAGAAAATACGTCAAAATTATAAGAGAGAAAGTCGGTATTATGAGATTTAAAATCAGAATTATGAAAAAAATAAGCTTATTTCTTATACTTTTTCTAATCTTGTGACTTTTCATGTCATAATCATGATTTACCATGAGAACATGAGATAAAACTATGAGATAGAAAGTCGAAATAATGTAATAATAAATCAATATTATAACAGAGAAAGTCAGTATTATGAGATTAAAAGTCATTAAAACATAAAAAGTTGTAACTTTGACTATTTTCTCATAATCATGACCTGCCATGGGATTATTATCTATAATTAAAAGTAAGTTTTCATCTTATTTTTTTCTTTTACTGACCCAAAGGGGCTTCCACAGAATAAAACACTTTTTTTTGTATGTTTGACAAAACTAAATAACGCTGAATTTGATGAAAACAGACATTTCAGGTCTTTCACAGCTTCGTTCTCTTTCAGGGGGAGGAGGGCGATCAGGGAGCGCCGGGTGACGTCGGAGCTCAAGGACTACCAGTAATAACATTTCACTCTTCTCCCTCCATGTTTCTGACGAGACGACTCCTCGCAGTCAAAACATATTAACATCGGACGTCTTCGTCTCTTTTCCTCTGTCCGCTGAGTAATTTTAGGGCCCAGGTGGATCAAGAGGCCTCCCAGGAATATTGGGCGGCAAAGGCGACAGGGTAAGAGCTGACACACACACACACACACACACACACACACACACACACACACACACACAGTTGGAAAATTGAAGCTAACGAGCGCACTGGTTGCAAAAACAAGTCTCATTGTGTGTAGGCTTATGAGAAAATGACCCTACAACTCTCTCGTCTCTTTTAATGGGAATTTATTAATCGTCAGCCTGATAAAAAATCTCTTTGCTTTTTAGTGTCGTTAGTTAATTAATTCAACCTTTACTGAATACAACAATGTTCCTTCTTCTCAAACAGGGTCCTCGTGGAAAACCCGGTGACGTCGGTCCTCAGGGGATCCAGGGAGGCCCAGTGAGTACCTGTGTCCGACTCACCTCTGTCGACCCGCCTCATCGTTATTAAGACAAAATGCTGATAAAATCTGGTGACTTGTTTTCAGGGCGATTCCGGCCAGAGAGGAGCCATCGGTGAGGTCGGACCAGCCGGAGTGCAGGTAAGAACAGCAACACACTGATTTCTGGAGCAGCGTCTTGTGCTTCTCCTGCCTACGTGTTAATTACTTTGTGTTGTGTTATCTTCTTCGTCTCTTTACAGGGGGAGCGAGGTCCAGCTGGAATCAGAGGAGTGCCAGGACCAGAAGGAGAGCCTGTGAGCACTGTTTCATCTTATCTATCAATCAATCCCTAAACTTCTCCCTTGGAGGGAAGTCACAAGTCATGTGACCGTGATGTCGTCTGTTTGTAGCCTAACGAACCTAATGGCGAGACGACGTTGGCCCTGATTGGACACATCCTATATTATATGCTGTTCTTTAGCGCTTTACGATGCTGACCGCCATTTCAACTGACTGAGTGGTTTTTCATTTACACATTTATATTAATAACTATCATGTTTCCTGTCGACAGGGCCTCGCTGGTCCTGATGGCCGTGAGGGGATACCTGGCCTGCCAGGATCCAAGGTAACCAGTATATACAGTATTTTTAACATTTCAGAGGAGTGTGACAGTGATTTATTCTGCAAAACATTTATCACCACCATTGGAACTGAGAAATGTGCTTTTAAGCAGAAAGTCTCCAGTCTGGATCAGAGATTTTGTGCCCGTTACACTTCGTTTCTGCTGTTTTTTAGGGTCTTCCTGGTAAAAGTGGGGCTCCAGGTGATGCTGGCCCACAAGGACTTCCTGTAAGTGTGACCTCTGACCTCAAACCATCCCTGACTCATCATTAACAGTGTGAGATTTGTCCTCTTGAGCTCAGACGTTGATGTTTTATACCATTTTTTCTTCTTGTAGGGTTTGCCCGGCGCTTATGGCCAAAAAGGCCAGGGTGGGTTAAAGGTACGATCAGAACAATTTATTCAACTACATCTTCTGTAACTGACGGTCATGTCTGTGTTGTGAAAATACTCTGTGCTGTCTCTGTCACCAGGGCGTCACAGGTGATCCAGGTGTTGTCGGACTGATGGGGTCTCCAGGGAAACAAGTGAGTTCAAAGCATTTTAAAATGCACATTAAACTTCCTGCTAACGTTCAGTCTCTGGACTTTTATTTGGTTTGAGGGAATTTTCCTGATTCGATGTCTCATTTGTTCGCAGGGCGAGCGTGGCGACCAGGGCGAGGTCGGACCTGTCGGACCCAGAGGAGGAACAGTGAGTCAGCTGCTTCTACATTTCACTTAAAGCTGCAAGATGCAGTTTCTCTTTCTTCCTTAAACAGGAAGTATATATTGTTAGTCCCGCCCTCTTTCCCTTCACTTCCTGCCCCAGCATGTGTCACTCATCCTGATGCGGCACAGGGGAGTTTTTCATTACGACAACTTTTATTCTGATCGATAAATCATCGCAGCTTTGGATTTAAAATATTTAATTCCATGATGCTCGGATATATTTATCGGTATTTTTGTGTTTCTATGCAGATAATACTTTCTCTTTTCTCTCTTTTTAGGGTGAACGAGGACCGAGAGGACACGACGGGCCTGCAGGAGCACCAGGAGCCCGGGTAAGACCTGGGAGAGGGTTTTAAAGGATAAAGTCTTCCTCAACTCCACCACATGAGTGACCGACACAGTGTCAGAGAGTATAATCATCTCTGGAGCTGTACAGGTTGAGGTGACAGTAGAGTTTGGTCAGAAGAGTAAATTGGGATTCAGTGTTGTTGTCTAAATAAGTGAATAAGTACAGAATGAGGGAAAAGGTCCGATCAGGATTGGAAAACATATATTTGCCTGCAAAAACGAGCTGTTGAGCTCATCTCCCACCATCACAAAGGGGCAAGAGTGTGTCGTCACGTATCTCTATCATCATATGTGGGCTCTATATTTCTGAATGAATGATGATCGAGCGCTGCTTTAGAAGATGAGAGTGTCGTACCAGAACAGGAGCTAATACCAGGGTGTCCAATAAATAACCCGACCCTGCCGCAGAGACGTGAATGAGCTGATCGGACGCTTTCCCATTAAAGACAAAAGTCAGATGTCAGTTGATGTTGGTGAGTTTTTGTCCAACATGAAAAGAGATTAAAAAAGATTAAACCTGCATTTCACCGTGACGTTCTCGTCCTTCTCGCCCCCCAAAAATTCAAAATAATGGGGACGCTTCCATGACTCTCTGCTGCCTCGCTAACTGCTCGCTGTTTTATCTTTGTGGCGACAAAAGGAAAAAAAATTTACAGTAACAGATTACTTTTATGAAACACTAACTTAATAACAGATTGCTTGAATTGCAGAATAAACACATTATGTTACTCGTTACATTAATAAGTAAGTTACCTCCAACACTGCTAGTGACGCTTTTGGGATTAACCTCGTCCCTGTTAGTGTCGTACGTATGGATTTAGAAAATGATAATTGTCACCTGGATCAACAACAAACTAACAGAGTTAGAAAAGTTCCTGTTTCAGTCAAACTAATCAAACCTGAGAGGGAAACAACTGGATCATGGTAAATTATGTTTGTTAAAGGAAAAGAGGTCGAAGATCAGAAGAAAATGAGAACGTGGATGAAACGAGAGAGTGAAAACTGTTCAATCAGGTTGAAAATATGAAACATCTCCTCCATGTGATTGACAGTCACTCTGAGTAGCAGCCGAACTTTTCTGCTCAGCTCTGAAACCTGGACTCTATCAAAGTACGAGATCTCTTCCTGAAATACAAAACCAGAACCAGTGTTCATAAACACCATCTGCTCTCCTGAACGTATTATTCAACACGAGGATCATTCACCAAGACAAACCTTGTATCTGGGACCTGAATGCTCGTGCCACGCTTTCATTAAACAGCGTCAGGTCCTTCTGAACTTCAGTCGCCGCAGTTTAAGTCTCTAATCCGCCGGTGAGCAGGGCATGAATGGCCCCTTGTTACAGGGATCTGAAAGCCCCGTGGGGGTTTTTTCTGCAGCTCAGGGGGGATTCAGGGCAGGAAAGAGACGCTGAGAAGCCCTGAAAGAGCTCTCTGTTCCCCAGGAATGCCTGAAACCAGTCGCCCCACTGTACGCCACATTGAGTGCCCACACACACCCAGAAACATGGAGGGAGGGTGGAGGGTTGGAGGGTGGAGGGTTGGGGGGGTCTTCAGGACCTTCCAGCCTCACTGAGGTGTTTTTATTTTCTCTGAACATGTGGTCAGGTTCAGGTGGGGGGAGGTAACGTCTGAACGTCGGTCTTCTGTGTGTTTAACTATTTATTTTTGTGTGCGTTTGAAACAGGGAGGCAGAGGTGATCCGGGCCTTCCTGGACTTCCTGGTCCTGCTGGTTATCGTGGCCAGAAGGGCGACAGAGTAAGAGACGCACAATGACACACGATAAACGCTAACGTGTCACATGTTACTGTGGTTCGTTCTGGGTCGTGATGATCATTTGATGCCGTCATATCTGAAACCTACTTATTTTACTCACTTGTGTTTTCTCTCTCAGGGTGCGGTCGGTCTGGATGGTCCAATGGGAGAGCAGGTACGTTCCAGCTGCTAGTTAAACTCTGTTACTGATCACACTGTTGAGACTTGAGAGCAAACAAAGTGCTAAAAATCTGTCATGTGTCTTTATTGTAGGGAGCTGCCGGTTCTGAAGGGACAGCAGGAGATAGAGGAGAACTGGTGAGTGATCGACCACTGAAACACCTGCTTTTGACTCTCATGCAGACGGTAGTGTCTCTCTGCTGAGGACAAAACCAAAAGAAACCACAAAGTTACATGTGAGCTTCTGATAAAGCTTCCTGCAGTCAAACAGTCATTTACATGTCTTTTCTTCTGCAGGGTGATGAAGGAGAACCAGGAGAGAAAGGATCGGTACGTTCACCTGCACAAAGCATCACAACCACATCACAACACTGCAGTTCACTTCACTTCACGAGGTCCTTACTGGTTTTCTGATCGTTCCCATTGTTGCAGCTGCAGGAAATCTTTGAATTTGCCATAAACAGCTGATACTTTCTTCAGTTAAACAACAACAGCAACTCCTGTCTGACTCCTGCCTTTTTATTTATATGACTCCGCTCTTTCTTTGACCTTTGAGAGGACGTTTCATTTACAACCAGAATGTGATCATAAACAATATATTTACAGCGAACAAGTCGTCCTAATCGTTCTCGTCTGTTCATTGCAGACGGGCCCACCGGGTGAGACGGGAAATAAAGGACCCGAGGGCAGCCGAGGACAGCCGGGCAAAGAGGGCAAAGAGGGCCAGCTGGGACCTCGCGGCATGCAGGGCGACATGGGGGTACCGGGCCTGCCCGGGACACAGGGTCCAGCGGTGAGGTGTTTTTATCTCTCACAGCTTCCTCCTGAACCAGAGCTGAAAGAGGTTTTAATTTAGAAACACAGAATGTTTTTTCATCAAGTATCGTCTGTGTGCAATCTGTGTTTGTTCAGGGAAAAACACCAACTGACACACACATCAAACAAGTCTGCATGAGGGTAATGCAAGGTAAGTGTCACCTGCTTACCAGAATAATACGTCTGTGCTCTGTACTTCCTACCTTTCACCTCTTTATCTTTTAATCAAAAGCAAAATAATATGTATAAATATTGTGATACTCTCAGAAAGAGCAGAAAAATAGTTGTTTTTAACAGTGTGAGTATCCCCACATGACACTTTACACTTCCACTCTACTCCATTAAAGAGATAAACAATCTACTTTGTACTCCACTACATATTCCTGACAGCTAAAGATACAAGATTACAATTTTAACATCTGGAACATATGAAGATTTTACCTGTTCTGGTGACTGATTCATTATATTAGGTTAATTTTTCAAGTGAAAATGGCTGAAACCTCTCAGCTTCTCAATGTCACAACCTGCTGTTGTCACTCGTCTTAAAAGACTAATTCTGAGATTCGATTTGATTGATCGAATATGTAAAGATCAAGAAACGACAGACAAGAATAACAGTTCAAACACAAAAAACAAATAAAAAGCGTAGCGGACAGAAAAAATAATATTTACAGATCATAAAAAAGCATAAAGCAAAATGAACTGACACTGAATGATAATCAACCAGCTTCCTTAATGATCTAAACTTATACTCTGATTAATTTTACTTCATTTGTCTGAATGTAATATTGATTATTTGACTGTTGGACAAAACTAGACGTCACTTTGAACTGACTGTGACAACATGTCTCACTTTTATCTTTCAATTCAATTCAGAAAATAATCGGCGGATTCATCTGCGATGAAAAATTATCAAACACTGCATTTTTCTGCATTGAGTGTTTTTACTTTTGATACTTTTAGACATTAAGAGTATTTTTACAGTGTGTGTATTAGTACTTTTACTTGATACTCAGCAAGGACACTGTCTACACATCCTGTCTCAGTCAGTCAGTCAGAACACAGTCGAGGTTTTCTCAGCTGAAGTCTCATCTTTACATATAAACATCTAACATGTCGTCCTGTGTCACAGAGCAGCTGGCCCAGCTAGCAGCCAGCCTGAGCAGGCCCGAGTCGGGCATCGCCGGGCTGCCCGGTCCTCCTGGCCCGCCCGGACCTCCAGGCCCCTCCGGTGAGAACGGTTTCCCCGGACACACCGGATCGAGAGGACTGCCCGGTCTGAAGGGTCCGGCTGGGCTGCTGGGTCGTAAAGGACCCAAAGGTGAGATCCAGATTCGGATGTATTGATCTGAGGTTTTAAAATATCTTATCGTGTCTGATGACGACATCTGAGGGGTCATTGCAAAAAATGTGTGTACGTCAGGAGATATGTCGATACCAGAATTTCTGGTATCGATGTCGCTAACAGACAAGTATTGATCAGATGAGCAGCTCTATGATCAGATGTGTCGATAAGGTTGTTGGACTGAACGCCTGGGAAGTGATAATTACATTAAGGCGCCCAAACTGATCCATGACCTGCTGATCAACCGGTGGTCATAATAATGCTGATTTTAAGCATATTTTTGTAAAATGGAACGATGCCCTCACCAGATATATATATTCATTACAGCCTTGTATCAGCTCTGTGCTCAGATATCCTGATTTGAGTCTTGCAATCGGACCTGGAAGAGAAAAATGAGCTATTTGCAAATGTGATCTGGTGAAAATCAAACCTGAACACCTGCAGGATCTCATCTGTACATGTTTAAATGAATCAACGCTGTGAGACTGAAGATGTCGCGGTGAATCTTTGGGTTTTACTTCCATCCTGCAGCGACCCACTTCCCCCTCAGAGACGGGTCAGGATCATCTTAATGTTAATGACGGAGCAGATGAGATGTGAAGTCTGAGCTCGACCTGCAGCTAAATTTGGCAGCTTTAATTACGCGTATCCTCGTGGTGATAATCGTGTTTTCCTCTCTGCAGGTGATCAGGGTGACAAAGGGGACAGAGGACCCACAGAGAGAGGACCCAAAGGAGCACCAGGTGCCCCCGGTCTAACAGGTAAAGTGACAAGTGGGACTAAGACACCTGATTTTAGAACGTGTCCTCAATTTCTGCAAAAAAAAACACATTATTCACAGAATAGCATAAAAAAATAACAAAAATAACCCATTTTGAAATATGTATGATATAAATGATGAATCCTCGTCTCTTTCAGGTGAACCCGGTCGACCAGCCTACGGTAAGGACGGTCGTGAAGGTTTGCGGGGACCCCGCGGTGTTCCCGGTACAGCCGGCGTTCCCGGGCCTCCCGGTACCCCCGGTCTGAACGGTTACTGTGAGTCGTCACAGTGCGTCCTGCCCATGGTGGCGTCGCCGGTTTCTGCGAAGGACACCAGCATGAAGGGCCCCAGCGAGATGTGAAGAGGGGCCGGAGCTGAAAACTGAGAGACTGGAGGAGAAACCAGGAGCAGAAGATTTGTCCATTTGGGTTTTTTGTCACTTGGTTTGTATTTTTTTTTTAAACTTCATCCTCTCATTTGGAAAGTCATTTTGTTCTCTTGACGCCATCTTTGTGGTTATAAAGTGACACGAAGGTGGACACTGAACAGCACACCTCGCCTTTTGAAACTCCTTCACAGAGAAAGTTTCATTTTACCTCAGTTTTGCCATCTCTGTACTGTAAAATCTGAGAAAATTCAAAACTCTCTGAATATGTACAAACCTACCAGCCACATTTCTATCCAAGCAACAACGACGCGAGTCTGAAAAGTTTCCCTGTATGTTTATGTAAATGTGTCAATACGCAAAATTATACTGCTGGATGACGTACATTGTGTTTGTGAGTATCTTTGTTGTTCACCCCCCCCCGTGCCGTCTCCTCTGACTGTAGGATATGTTTGATAATTTCTCTCTCATGACGACTGTTGTTTTTGTTGATCGGAGGGTGGCGATGTGTGAAAACCTCTCTGGCAGTTTTATATGACTTCTTATTTATTATAACAAGGTTCAAAGTGACATCTTCGAGTTGTACAAAGGAGGAAATAAAAACATTTTGATAACCTCTTGCATGTTTTGTATGAACGAGTACGGCCCAGAAACAACCAGGAGCGTGCTGGAGAATTTCAAATTAAAACTAAATTCCTGTGATCAACAGCTTTGAGACGCTTCTTCCCACGAACCAAACTTAAAGAGACGTGAAGAGAAAAACATGCCAGAAGTTTCTGAAGTTTTGACGCTGAAGCCGTGTTTAAAATCGACAATTTCAGTGAACTGCTTCAGTTGGTGGTATCAAAAACATCTGAGTGTTAAACCGTGACAAAAAACACCAGCTCGATCTGCAATTTAAGTTTTCTACGGAAGCCCTGAGGGTCAAGTGAAATGTACAGGAGAGTATCGGGGCCAGGGCCGTGAAAAACAATGAGAGGAGGAAGTTTTTTCTTTCATTATGCACTTTGAGAAGAAAGTTGAAATGGAGGCCACTTCTTCCGAGCTCCTGTGGTTTCATTCATCAACATTTTTTCAAGTGTTTATTTTTGTAATACTCATTTTGACCACAAGAGGCTGAAGCGCACGACTACTCGTATCCTCAATAAGGTGAAAATCTTCCAGGAGAGTTTGTTCGTTTGTCCGTACTTTCCTCCTAATAAGCTCTCATACTTTTAAATTCGGCTATTTGACAAATAATTCATGTTTATAGCTAAATGTGTTCATACTTGTGGCATTCAGGAAGGAACCTCAGTGGTAACTGACTGAAGACTCTGACTTTATTTGATTTACTAAAAAAGGACAAGAAGGATTGTAGAAATGTGTCCATCACAGATGTTTCAGTCAAGTTTCTGCAGTAAAATCAAACCAAATGACAAAATGTACATCAGGATGATCAACAGGAAGGATCGAAGGAGAAGGAGGAGAAGAAGAAGAAGATATAGATGAAGAAGAAGAGTTTGGGGATGTGAAGTCTTCAGGCTGTATGTTTCCAAATGACCAGCAGGGGGCGGCCACACCATCATTGAGTGTTTAGTTCATGTTGTCTCTGTTCATTCTTTAAAGACGTTTGATCTGTCAGCTGATCGATTTCTAAAACAAGAGGCTGATTGGATCAATAACACTTTCAGAAGAAAACACAACCATTTTGATTTGTTACCAACTGTGTGGTTTAAGTAAATATTGTTTTTTCTACATAGAATGTAGATATTTACAGCGATGGAAGTACATTTACTTGAGTACAGTTTCGAGGTACTTGCACTTGAACTTTTTTGCTTTAAAAAAAAAAAACACCACATACACGTCATATTACATCTTTAATAAATGAGCATGAAAGAGTTAAACTTAACAAAAAAATGCTTTGTAAACAACTCATGAATCAATGTAAAAGGTTTGTAAACATCAGATGCAACTTTATACTAAACAGTTGCTTAATAAATTGTTTATAAAGCATTTAATTATTTACTAAAAGCAAAATAACTATAGACTTAAGTTTAATTTACTAAATTACCATTTGTTCATAACAGGTGTTGTTTACTCAGATTATCAGAAAAATTAATATCGTACATTTTTACAACCTTGAATATTTAGAAACTTTTAAGACGCAGCTGAAAGATTCAGAAAAAAACTGGTGAGTGGACCTTTGATTTGTTTTCGTTCACATATTTCCACAGTCGAGAATAAACTTCTGTGCAGACCAGATTAAAAGAGTATTTTAGGATAGTAACGATTCATAACGGATGAAAATAACCACACATGAACTCTTTGTTTTGTTGTTTTTCAGTGTATCATTTTAATGTACTCTCACAAGTTGGTGAACAGGTACAACTTTGTCGCTCACGGTACTAAATCACACATCCATTGATAGTATAAATAGCCAACCTAATAATAATAATAATAATAATAATAATAATAATAATAATAATACACATTTTCAAATACATAAAATCATCAAGTATCCAAGTCTTAAGTTACAGACATCAAATAAAAAGGCATACAAAATATCGCAGACGTTGGAAGTCCAGTTTGAAGCAAAACAAAATAAAATAAAAACAAAATAACAAAAAAGAGAAAAGAAACAAAAATGGGAGAAAAAAATAAATCACATTTTGGACATGGCAGTTAATTAGTAAACAGAAGGTTTGATAGAGAAAAGAAACAAGTACGAGTTCCTAGACTTTCAATTGACAAGTATTGCAACAATTAAGCATTTTTATATTAAAAAATAGGTATTGAAAGGGCTTAAGTGAGTGTAAGACTTCCTGCACGAGACAAAGGCAACGATTTCTTTTTTTTTTTTTTTTTCTGGTTTTGTTCCGAGTAGAAAAATGAAACACCTTTTCCAAATGCCAGCGAGAGTCGACTCCCGCCTCGATTGCCTTTGTTTCACTTCGATTGTAAGGCATTTATGGATGAACCATCTGATTTGAAGGAAGGCTTACCTCTTTCTAGTCAGTCTTCAAACCGAACCGTGAGATTGAACGGGGGCAGAACTGCGCACACGAAATTAAACATTTCTTTGTTGTTCCTTCTTATTTTTTTTTAAGCACATTCTCAGGTTAAACTGGCCAATTGAAATCTTTGGGATGTGTTTTGCAGAAAACAATTAATCCAACATCTTACATTGATACACGACTCAGCGCTGCCCTTCCTAATTTTTCTTTTTTTTTTTTCCGGGCACATGAAGAGAAAACACGGTGATTCCGGTTCACACCACTCATTTTTTTTCCTTTTTTTTTTTTTTGACACTTGCTTTTGAACCTGGAGCGGGAAGGGGACAGGTGAATTAACCGAGTATGGTTTTTCCAAAGTAAAATACTTCAACACAATGACTAAGAAAACAAGCCTGCCAGGTCTTAAGCTGAACTCGACTCTCCTGTTGTGGGTCGGGGTTGGCGTGGCTCAGGGGTTTGGCTCTACTGGATGCAGCAGTTATTGCGATGGCCGTTGGAATCTTTGAAGCGCAGGCGCATCTTTGGACGATATTTCTCCAGGTAGAACAGCTGCTTGCTGTTGAACGCTCCTCGACGCTTCCTGGAAGAAACAACAAGTTCAGTTCAACGGCTCTGCAAACACCTGCTGGCCAAGACCACATAGTGATGCCAGCTACACGTCTGCATCGTAAGGGGTGGGTGACCTCGAACCTCGATCATAGATTTGCTAATCTTGTTGGACTCAGGGCTGTATACACTTCAATATAAACATGTTGCTAATAAATTGAAAGTATGTTACTATAAATAATATGTTGTATATATAATATATAACTTCCTGTGAGAATCAGATCATCAATCACTTCATTGTGTGGGACCTTCAGTAAAAACAACTCGAGCTATGACGCATCACACACTGTAAATCCCTTCAGTCCAACTGAATCACTCTTATCTCATCTTATCTCAGCTATTTACAGTTACATGACTCATCCCGCTCTGCTTTCATCTACCACCCATACGTTTCTCAGTTTCTATGATGGACATATCTCACAGAAAAGTAGGGACATTTTAATATTAATGGCCAATATTATGAGAGAATTTGGGTTTATGCTAGATACACTGACAAGTCATAAGAACCTGCTGTATGTACATGTGTGTGAGGGGGTCTGCATTACATAGTTTGTCCACCAGAGAGCACCAACAAATACATTTTTCAATAGTTGCAATGTCCAATAACTGAATTTAACTACATGTTTATATAATATAAATTTAAGGGATCTTGTTTAGTACGTTTATGTTGAAAAGATTATTACCGGACGTCCTAATAGCCTGATGGTTTAGGCGCAAGAGTTTTATTGTTTCCTGACTTTCTCTTTACTGTCCTACATAACAAAAGGCAGCAATACAAAAACATATAATAATAATAATAATATTAATTGCAAATATAATAGTTTTCTTAAAAGTGGAACATATCTTGCTGAAAAATCCGGTTTCAGTCAGTCTCTCTTTGTGTTGCCGTTTCACTGTGATAACACGAATCACCGGGAGGTTGTATCAGCTTTCCTGACCAAACAAAACCTGCCTCTGAACAAACTGGCAGCTCCGTTAAAAGGTTTTCATTTCCATGTGAACTTACTGTCGAATGAACTGGACAGCATCTTCATATTTCATCCCACATTCGATCAAGGCGAGCGCCACCAGAACAGGAGCCCTGCGGGAGAAACAAAGTACAGAGTGCGTCAGATCTACACCGTCTGCTTTCTACACCTTTGTCTGGTTTCATCCAGAATCAGAAAGACACCTTTTTTTTTTTCTAAAAGCCAAGTTTTACAAATCTGTGACTGAGCTTAATTAACTAAAGTCTGTGTGTATGTGTGAGAAGACAGCAGCTATTTAAAGTGAAACTCTCACCAAAATGCAACCTAGGCTTTTTTTGTGAATGTACCCGAGTCAAGCTTAGTTCTAGTTTAACTTCATTTACTTTAATTTAATTATTTAGTTTAATTATCCGTGCATTTTTTTTGAACTAAGCTTTAGGAAATTTCCACTTTTACTCTCCTTGATGTTACGTCGCACTCGGGGATCGACGCTTCTCGACTGGCAGGACGACGGCGAGCTGAACAAGCTACTGCTCGCGTGAGTTGTTCAAAAACCTTCTTTTTAGTAAACTCCGTGTACACAACCGATGTTCTCAATGCTCGTGTTCATGTGTAGAGACCCTGGTGATGCTACGAGCAAAGTTTCATGTTGTGCCGAGTCTACTTAGTGTTTAAAAATAGCGATTTTGATGCTACCGTAAAGTTGCCCCTAGCGCGCAATTGAAAATGATTTTGACCCGAAAACGAAAATACGGTAAATCTTAAAAGTGGCTTTTTCATCGTAATTATGCTTTTACACGAAGGTTTGACTGGAACACATTCACAAACAAAGCCCAGGTTGCATTTTGGCGAGAGTTTCACTTTAAAGAGTTCAGGGAGTCGACGTTGAGCTGTTTATGAATTGGGACATTATGTGAGTGCTGCACTGACCAATCAATTAGTCGTCAACGATGTAATTAATAACTATCAATTGATCTGTTCGAGTATTTTTTAATGAAGAAAGTCAAAATTTTCTGACTCCAGCTTCTTAATGTGAGCTTTTTCTGGTTTCTTTCCTCCTCTGACAGTAAACTGAATATCTTTGGATTGTGAACACGTGAGGACGTCGTCTTGGTCTTTTTGGAAACACTGATTGACATTTTACTTTTTTAGACCAAACAACTTATCAATTAATCAAGAAAAAAAAATGACCTATCGATCTGATTGTATATGAACACATCTGAATGAGACAGTAATGAGGAGGCTGCGGTCCTTCAATGTCTGCAGCACGCTCCTCTATGTTCTACCAGTCTGTTGTCGCAAGTGTCATTTTTTATGCTGTGGCATGCTGGAGAGGCAGCATTAAGAAGAAGGACGCTGGGCGACTGGACAGGCCGGTAAAGAAAGCTGGCTCTGCTGCTGGCCTTGAACTAGAGGGTATCACAGCTATGGCAGAGAAAAGGACACTGAACAGACTGCTTACCATCTTGGACAATGACTGCACAGCACTTTCACAAAGCAGAGGAGCATGATCAGCTCAAGACTACGCACACTTTTTTAATTGCTTTTTTACATTCATGTGGATATTTTATCACCCTGTTTATGTTGTATGTGTATGTTGTGTGTGTTGTTTATAAGCTAATGGAGACCTTGACTTTCCCTCGAGATCAATAAAGTATCTATCTATCTATCTATCGACAGTTGTGTAAAAGTAACAGCTTCATTAAATGTAACAGTGTTCGTGCAGCTTAGACTAGATTACAGCCACTTTTCAGCACTTTCAACAAACCAGAACCAAAATCAATCTGGTTCTCTGGTTTTATTAGCACATTATTCATCTATTTATTCTAATAAATGCCAGAAAATGGTATTAAAATATCCTCAAGCCAAGTGTCTTCAACAGCTGGCTCTATCGGGTAGATAATCCTTAAACCAAATATATTCAGTTTACGATTATGTAAAACAGAGAAAAGCAGCAAATTCTCACATTTGAGAAGCTGTAAAAAGAATATTTTACATTTTTGATGTAAACAATCATAAAAAAGGCTGCCGACTTATTATTTCTCAATCAACTACTGAACATTCGTTTCAGCTCTCAGTGTTTCTGTATCAGATAATCTACAACCAGAAGGAGGCAGTGACAGTTTTATCTGCCACATCACCAACATGTAAAATATTATCCCGTACACTAAGCACATAATACTTTAATCTCCGTGGCAGTGAGTGCTCACCTCCCCAGCCCTGCCACACAGTGGACAGCGACGCAGCAGCCGGGCTCCTCCCTGAACTTCAGTTTCAGCAGGTTCAGCCAATCATCCACGATCTGGTTGGAGGGTGGAGCTCCATCGTCGAACGGCCAATCCTGGAGAGGGAGAGGGAGAAAGAGGGAAATGATGTCATTGGCCCAGTTTCTTGGAAACCAAAACAAAAGAAAGTGTGAGGGCTGTAACCAGCTGCAGGGGAACAAAAATGTTGTTGTAGGTGGAGGGACGGTGTGAGGGCTTTTCTTTCAGTGTCAGCGTCTTCAGTTCTTAAACCGGTTACACAAGATGGTTTTTTTTACATGACCCAGTTAATGGAGTCACTGATAGTTCATGTAACATACTTCAGAGACAGACATCCTCAGGGTCTTACGTCATTAAATTAATCTGAACGAAACAATAAAAAGTTACTGACTCTCTTTATGTAATTTAATCAGTTCTGCAACAATTTCTTGATTAAATCACATAGTCATTTATATAAAGTGAAAATGTAAAATTAGGCACCTCAATCTGTTTTAAATGATTGTAAATTGAATATCTTGGCAATTTTAATGTTCATGCAACAAAACAAGCATCTGAAGGTGTCAACTTGGGCTTTTAGAAAATGTGTTGAGCATTTTTCAGGTAACTCGATCATCAGTTATTCTCTGCATCAGCTGTGTGCTCGGCCAGCAAGTGGTATTTGAGACTCGACGTCCTCCGGTGGCAACTCAGTTCACATCGACAGTAAATTCAAATAACTTGTTCTTGTCGAGAGAACCATCTGGCAGGGCGTTAAAACTGAACTTGACATGCAAAAGACCCTTGTCTTTATCCAGTTCTGCTCAAGGAGGTTTGTTTCTGCTACCATCCAAAACGTTACTCCCGATTTCCCAACCATGTGGTGGGCCAAGGGTTATAACGTGTGTGCGTCAATCGCGCGTCAAAATTTTTTACAGCGTTAAGAGGAATTTGCGTTAACACGTTATTAAAAGGTGAAAATCTACACTGAGTTTGGTTTGATGCATCAACGGTCATGAAGGTTTGTAGGCCTCAACTCACCAGAACTTGTATTCCTTCCTTCACCACCAGGGTGGCATCATAGGTGGCCTCGCAAACTCTCACGACTGTGGTCACTCCGTATTTCTTCAGCTCCTGTAAGAATATGTCACAGGAACTATTATAATATATATATAGGAAGAGGAAGATATCTCAACAGAAGTAAAGAACACAGGCGATGTTTTAAATAAGGCCTCTAATGTTTTATTATCTTACACTAGGATTGTCATTTTAAAAATATTTCCTTGCACATTATCTTTGTCCTCGCGTTTTCCTAAAGGTGAACATACACTTCTAAAAACGTAATACTGTTTCATTCATAAACTTGAATTTTAACTAATGACACTGAAGCTCACCTCGATGAACTTGTTCAGGGTGGCGTTAGTGGGATTGTGGGTAATGAGGAATCTCATGTTCTTGTAGGTGATCTCCACAGGGGCCGGTCGGTTCATACGAGCCATTGTGACAACGTAAAAAAATAACAAAACCCAAAAGTCTTCCACAGAGTAAAAACACTGATGTAAACACTTAGTTAAACTCGGAGGGAATGTCAAACAAAAAGGTCCAACGAGCTTCTAGGAACAGAAATCCGCTGGTCTTCCTTCGAGGTTGGCGAGGCTAAACGAAAACGAAGGCTGCGACAGGCGAGTGGGCAAATTTTGGGAGTTAGCGGCCGAAAAAAAGGGCGGACAATCAGAGAAACAACTCAAAAACCCTCTCCTTTGGGATAAAACAAAAGAAAAGGAAGGAAAAAAAAACAAGGCTGGTTCCACCTTGATTCGGGCCAGGCGGAAGCCGACGAGGGCAGTGTGCAGCGGGTGGAGTTACCCCATCCAGGCCGAGTTGTCGCTGGTTCTGGGAGGCGTCCCGGTCCTGCCAACTTTCCGGGGTCCCTCCTGTGGCTCAAGTGCGTCGGATCGATGGCGAGTTTGGCTGTTCACTCGTCTGCATAGGCAGCGTGCTGAGCCTGGCAGTAGTCCCCACTGCCCTTCAGAAACTCCATAAATGTGTGACCCAGAACACCACAGAACTGCTGCAGGACACAGAGGGGGACGGGGAGGGAGAAGAAGACGCTTTGAAAAACAGATCTTAAAAAAGAGACGACACAGAGGGCTTCTGTTGAGACTCGGGGCCTGTCGAGATACACTTTGTTCTGGCACTGAAACATGACATAACATCCACTCGTGCTGCTTCTTGTTTCTGAGGATAAAAGACTGAATTATTTTAATGTTACACAAGGACAAGTTACACCAATTCTGATAGCATACTGATAGTGATTGGTGTAAGAAAAGTAGGTTTTTGTGGTCATTAACTACCAGAATGATCTGAATATACAAGCGAGGGCTGCAGCTAATGAGTATATGTCAGGAAATTAGCAAACAACGCTTCCCAAAGTCCACGATGACATTTTCAAACGTCTCATTTTATTCAAAAACACTACAGAGAAAAAGATAATCACTTGAATATCATAGGTGAGTGAGAAAACCAGAAATGATTTGCAGATCAGAACCTTGAACAAGTCAATTTTTCACAGTTTTGCTTTAAAACAGTGCATCAACATGACATATTCAGCTGGAGGCCCGTGGGCTGAACGAGTCCATTTAACAACCTCCTTCCAGCCTGTTGATCATTTTATTAGTAGGCTAATTAACCCATTCATTAGTTGTGCCTGTTGCCAGTCACAAAAATAGTTTCAACTAAGGCTGTTTAAGCAGAGGGAAAACCTAGTGCTAAGATTAACAAGGTGCATTGTTTTATTTCCTGTACAAATGTTTCTTTTTCAACAATGAAAACTAATAAACAAAGAGGAGAAACAGAATAAATCTGAGCTTTATAGGCTTCAGGCACTTCAAGTTGAAAAGGCCTGGCCTAAACAATAATCAATTATTATCATCGCAGATTAATTTTCTGTCAATCGACTAATGGGTACAGCTGTAATTTAACTGTTAATGTCTAAAAAGTCAGTTATCAACCAAAAACACTTTGGAGATTTGCATTTTTTAACTTAATGTCACATTAAACTGAACAGTTTGTTAATCCTGCTGTTTAAACTCTCATAACTTGTGATGGACGTTTGTCATTACTTTTAATTAACTGATAAAAAAGTAAGTTATATTCGACAATAAGCTCAAGCGATCGTTTAGCTGGAGCTCTGCCCGTGACATTAATGTTTTGTGAACAGTGAAAATGAATCGATCGGTTGACATTTCTGTATTGTCCCACAGTTGCATCACTCCAGTCACATGAATAACAACAGATATCGACCCTGATGCTCAAACTCCAGTAAACAACCGAAGACAAACTGATCATCTCGAGATCCTCTTTTTCAATCAATTACACAGCCACACAAACCAAACACGGATCAGACGACAAACTCAAACACGAGACGAGGTCCGAGACAAATCCAGCCCAACTCTGATTTCAAACAATCTTAATTACATTTATTTTTTACAATCACACTTGAAATTACATGATAGCACGAGTGTAAACCAAACATGTTTTACTTAAATGTGTTCACTTCCATCAAAATGAACCAAAAAAACACTGACAACCAGGAAAAATCTACAATCAGAATATATACGACAGTAAATTTAGCCTCTCTGAACTTGTCCACTAACGTTGACGTGTTATGAAAGGATCCACTCAGTGGCAGGTTGTGGGTTTGACTCCCATACTGAACAGGTAAAGATAAAAAGTGTGTTTTTTTTATAGTAGAAGGCTCCACATGAAGAAATAAAGGGGCACTGATGTAAAAGATGTACCTTGTTATATAAAGTCACACCGCAGCAGCATGTCATGTCTTACCTAATGGCTGCTGGTGTGCAATAGGAAGGATGTGTCATTTCTGACATCTAGGTCATATCTGTGCTCACCATGAGGCCTTCAGCTGGGCTTTAAACACACACACACACACACACACACACACGCACACACACTGTTATCATCACCATCACTACCAATCTTTTTACTGCCATTTACTCCCCTTAATGTTTCTGCCCTTTACACTCTTATAAGGGTGTTAACACCTGGAGGCTTCATCACAGCTAAAAGGTTTCTCTCCCCAGATTAAGCTGTTCAAGTATGCTTTGTTAATCCGGTATTTTCCGGCTGGAAGAGAGAAAAAAAAAAAAAAACAAGCATTTGGTAGAAAATGTGGAGCTGTGAACAAAATGGAGTGTTTAAATGTCTAAGATGGAGGAGATGTGAGCAGACGGGGCGAGGTGAGGGACGCTGGAGAGGCTGTTTGGGAGCAGATGATGGTGTTGGAGCTTCTCGCCACAGCGCTGTGAAGTGTCCTTTGTGTGAGGACACACTGGGCGCCATCATCTCCCGTTAGAGGCCTGCCGAGGAGCCGAGGTGGACCATCTTCACCGGCGGCTTTCAGGTGACCAGCACGACGCTGAGTTAACAGGCGCCGGGCGGGTCGTCCGTGTCGGACATCGTGAGGAAGATGTCACTTCCATTGTCTGGTTTTTTGTTTTGTTTCACCGCGTTAAAAACGCGTCGTTTTAACCGTTAGAAACTTCCAGTAACCAGCGAGGACCAGCCCCGCGCCGCGCATCCGCACAGCCGCCCCGCAACCACGACGGACACCGGCACAAAACGGCTTTAAAACACACACATTCAGCCTTTTTACGCCGCAGTTAAGTGAGATTAACCGATAACCGTCAGAGTCACGGAGGAACCACACCGGCTTCGTGCCCCAACAGGCCGTGATTTTCACTGAAGAGACGCGAAGGCCAGCTGGGGACGACAGCGTCCTGATTTCATACAACACAAGCCCAAGGAAATGAAAACGGACACAAAATGGCAGCCACAGAAAACACGTTACTTACTGGAATATGCTTACTCATTGAAGATTGTAGCTTAATCATACAGCCGGTTTCCAGAAAAAGGTAAAAAATGCAAAACGGTTCTCCACCATACAGTCCGGTGCTGTTTCTCCGAGCGGAGCCGAAGTCTCCTGGTCCGCTGCGACGACTCCGGCAGGCTGGACCGAGAGACGGAGGCCACTTCCGGTTACTGCTTTCAAAATAAGATAAAAGCCTCGATTTTACTGTTCCCCTCAAAAACCCAAGTGTAAATCTAAATGTTATTTGTAAAGGTTTTTTTAATGTCCTCTGCTCTGTTTAGATGCAGATTTAATATTGTGTAGTCGTGTATTGTTGAACGCTGCAACCACTCACACCTGGGCTCACCTAGCCCTAGCACGCCACATGAAGGCCGGTTGGGTCAAGGACCCACAGGTGGCCCTAATGACTCTGAAATTCTGCATTGTGGGGCCCATGAATAGATTTGAATCCAAAGATGGCACCTACTCGGTCAAAACGAGAATCCCTCAAAGTCTTCTAGCACGTGGGTTTACGTTGTGATGACGACACAGATTTTTAAAATCACTTCTTGGCTCAAGGAAAGTCGTACCACTACGAAACCTCCATGGATCAAAGTCAGAGACATTAAAAAGAGGATAAACATAAAATAGAAACAGTCACATTTGACCTTGTTTGCAGTTCAAGTTGTCTTGTCAACAGTTTACAGACTGTGATGCTCTCTGTGGAAAATGCTTTACTGGCCAATGGGGAATGATTTGCTGCAGTACTGCGAGTGGCCACTGGGCAGAATTGGGAGTAAGCTCAGCGGTGTCCTTGTATCCAGGTCAATAATACAGTCATGGGCCCACAGAGCAGGCTCACTCGAGAAAAACATATTTATTTACGCCAGTGTTGCACAAAACATGCCGCTGCACGACAGATAAAATACCTGCATCATTAATCATCAGACAAAAGACAAACTTAGACTGAACTTTGCACGATCCTGTCCAACCAGTTTCATCAGCATGTACCAAAAAAGCAAAAGGAGAAATGGAAAATATTTTTGTTTTTTGTTATTTTTACATGATTAAATCTGTCTTGTATTACTCCTAAATTCACAACAATCGCACTATGAAATATTCTATGCTATCAACCACTTTGTTGTTGCCGTGCTTTGTCCCCAAGACACACCTCTGAGCTCTATTTTGGAGAGAAACCCAGTGCGCTTCCTGTTTCCCCTGTATTGAATTGTCTCCAGCTTGATGCAGCTGTTTTAAAACCCCACCCTGAAAATGTGAGGTGCTCTGCCCAGACATCTCTCTGCCTGCATGCTGCCCAGGTCAGCTGCTGACTGCTGCCACATGTGGACACCAGACTTCATCCAGGAATCACAACGACTGAAACTAAACAACCAAAATGTTTCAGGAAACATTTCCCAGATCCCCCCGCGTCCGAACACATAAAATAATCTAAATTCTCAATTTTAGAGACAGAAGAATGAGAAAAGCTGCACACAAATATTGAAAACAAATAAATAAATAGATTATAATTAATTCTCCCATAGGGGTGCATGTATTCTGAGTTACGTGGCCTACATCTCTGTTCTGTTGATGTAATTTCATATCTTAATGTGTCTTAAAATTGCAAAATGTAATAAGAGTTGTCCACCTTTCTAATTCAGACTCAAAGTTAACGGGCCAGTATATCATTAGAGTAGCCTAACTGCTAACTGATGCTAACTTTAGCTGCTGTGAGCTAAGTTAGCTCAGTCAGCCATGCAGTTAGCAGGCCAGTCTTGGAGCTTGAAGCACTGGGGGAGTCGATATTGTTATATGGCGATATCGATTATAAAATCGATTATATGGTTATAATATCTGCATTACAGTAAATCGATGTCGTTTTCATAACTAACCAACTTGTTCTACTTGTTCTGATACTTGTATTTACCCACTTAGTCATTATATCCACATTACTGATGATTAGTTCTTCAAAAAAAAAATCTTATTTTGTTATTATTTCCTAAAAAGTGCCAAAAGTCAACCAGACTATAGTCTTGCAATATTGATATCGAGGTGTTGTGGTGTTGATATAGATGTATAGATTTGGATAAAATACTTCAAATATGATCACATTGATCCAATAAAATATCTAAAAATCCCAAATTATTATAAAGCATTAACATTATATTGCCCAAACATAATTAAACACAGCAAATAAAACCATTTACCTCCATTACGTATATAAATCGTGGCGGAGGCAGAAGTAGACTACCAGCTGCAGTTATCCTGACGCCTTTTAATAATAATTAAAAACCTCATGAGATCTTTTTTCCTTACAGTTTGTGTGAACTGAGCCTCTCTATCAGTTTAAAGTTTTGAAAACTGTAAGTCTAGCTTCTGATCACATGTAGGCTCATATCATTAACCAGCACATTAAAGCCGATGCTGTGAAGCTGTGAAGCTGATTGAATCCTGATTAAATTCTCTTGAACAAGTCATCAGTGCTGAAGTCAGAGCTGGAGACTCGGTCCAATGAGCAGCAGATATACAAGAGGCTCTTATTAATGGTTTATTATGATTATATAAAGCTTTAACAAATGATGTATTGATCATTAATAATAAGAAGTTAATTTTAAGAGATCAAATCTCTCTGACATACAGTGCTTTTCAAAATGAACATGTTCACTGGGCGAAATAAGAAAACTGGTAGAAATGCTAATATTGTTACCGATATCGCATCTTAAAGGTCTTTATCAACAAATACCAATTACGTGCTGATATTATCGTGAAACTGAAAGTTAATTTTTGACTTTTAAAACAGTAGTTTAGAGAAATAACCTCACAGCACAAGGTCCAGGTCCACGTCGGTCAGGCCTTATGACTGTATCACATGTTTGATTTGATTTGATCTGAGAAGATGTTATTTACAACCTTTTTTAAGTTAAAGTCTTCACTGGACCTCTGAAGTGGTTGCATGAGCTCGACCAGGCATCGAGGGTGTAAATAACATCTTTTTAAATCGGTTTGGGATTACAGGTTTCTGGAGACTTGGATTACACCAGACAAGGTTTTTTTTTTTTGGTACTTCATACAGAGTGTGAGCTAACGCTTTTAGCTGAGCAGCTACAGTGGAGATTTGTGCCTTTTAAAATCAATTTGGGATATCTGGAAGAGACTTGGATTACATCGGCCGAGCTGATCGGAGCAATTTTACGTTTTTTGGTTGTCTTTTACATTTTAAAACAAGTCTCCAGCTGTTTCAGTTGTTCAGCAGAACGCTGCAACTCTGTTTTACTGTGAAGCTCCAGAAATGTTTCGTGGACTACGAGACTTCACCTGACTTTACATCAGCATGTTGGGAGGAGATGATGACAGATTTTTCCAGAACAGCTACTAAATGGACCTTGAGGTGAGATTGTTTTGTTTTATTATAAGAAAGTGGTGCTTTTATACTTCTGTGTTAAAAACTGCACCGACTGAAGCCTGTAAGACGTGAAGTTAAGCAGAAAAACAAATCTTTTGTTTGAGCTGATTCATGTTCAGCTTCTTCGCTGATTGATTGACTGATTGATTGATTGGAAGGTGATTTCACTCAGGCAGCAGCTCTTTAATGCACAGACCATCACTAAGCGCAGCCATTGTCCGGTCCTCATAGCTGTGTGTTTTCATCTCTCTGGAATAAATACTTTTCCCCTCACATATCCTGCTCCTATATCATTCTGGAAGCACACACAGAGCTGCTGAGCGCTGCAGTTTCACTCTGCGATGACACAAAGGCAACACTGAATTGTCCTCGCGGGCAGCCAATGAGCTCGCGGCAGCACTGGTTCAGTGTCCACCAGCGGCCGTGCGGGTGCCAGTTTTCAGCTGGACTCCCGCGGGTGTCGGGGGGCAAAAAGAATTTTCTAATCCGTCACCATTGTACCAATTGTCTATAAAAATTAATGTGCGAGTGAAGCTCTGCCTTCACATGAGGGCTATTAAATTCCAAATCACAGTTCATGAAAGAGTGCAAACAAAGAAATGAATGACTCTGAAGATTTCAAGGTAACAACTCCACATCTAACTTTTTTCATTTGCATTTTGTTTCAGCACAAAAGTGTGAATGGATGCAGCAGCTCTGGCTTCAGATATGTCCTTTTCATTTTGGTTGTCTTGACTAGACTGGGATCTTGGTTCTTTGCACTCTTGAGCAGCTCTTTTCATACAAACTTCTCTTACGTTACCTGTGATAGACCCATTGTGTGTTTTCCAGGATGGTCAGAGTAGAAGCAAAGACCAAATTGATGGCACAGGGATGAGCCTGGGCAACAGGAAGGGAGTGAGGGTGACTGGGAAGTATGCGCCTCCGGTGGACTGGAGCAGCAGAGGACGAGGTCCATCCATCGTCCACCCTCCCACCAGCATCCCTTTACCTCCAGACAGCCCGACTGTGATCTCCATCGGCCCTCTGCCCCACAGGCCCCCGGAACGAGTTGATGATCCCAGGATGGATGAACCTGCCGTTGGGGAGGACTGGACCAGAGAGGTGTCTTCACAAACCCGGATGACCTCCGGTGAGATGGGCGTCCCCCGGCAGACCATGGAGGAGCTGAAGACCATCCTGAGGGACAGTCCTCTGCTCAGCATCAGAGGAAAAGATGTCGGGAAGCCAGGGAGTCCTTATACGTACCTCCACGGAAGCAGCAGCAGCGGCGGCGGCGGTGGTGGAAGGCCCGACAGACGGCAGGACGATGGAAACCCCAACAGGGCGTTCAGCACCTTCAAACCCCACGCTGACGCTTCCAGAAGGGGGCCCAGCTCCAGAGATAGTTCATCTATTCAGCTGCCTTCCAGCATGGATTCATCCAGCTCATTCAGGTCTGATGCCAACACAAATAGGCAGCCTGGAGTCAGGGCACACACATATGCAAGCAGTGGCTACTCGGGAGAGACTGGAGCTTCTCATTCAGGTCGGTGAAGTTTTGGTTAAAAGACAAGTTTATACCTGATAAAGATGAAGAAATATCTTCTTTAACAAAGTCAAAAATTGAGCAAAGTGAGATTAGATAGCGTCAGCTGATGGCTCAGAGCTCCATGTCTTGATTTAAAATCTTTGTTTTGTCTCGTTGTAGTTCCTGTTTTTGGATCCAATGATCGATTTATATGGAAATGGAGAAATTACTATTTGTCTCTGACTTAGTCTTTTATTTTCTATGACCTGAGTTAGTAGAATTAACCTGGTATTTTTACCATGAATATAATCATTTGTTCTACGTGTAATAATGATGTATTGGCTATTCTGAGGTTGTTTTTAATTGCTGAGCGAGAGGTTTCACAGAGTTAAAGTCAGCTGGTCAGTGCTCTCTGGTGGACAAACTCTGTACTGGTGACACTGTTTCTAAATTAGCTCAAATGTAGCCTAGCATTTCTGTCCTGAAATTAAATGTTTACTATCTGTCGGCGCACAAAAGGAACTGGTTTTAGTGGTTTTGACACCACTGGACCTTTTGAGTTTTAGTGGGTTTATCTATTCTTTTTTCAGAAATGGGATCCTTATAATTTGAAATCAAACTCTCCGATGGTTGTCCAATGTTTTCTGCAGATATTTCAAACTCTTTTCCACAGATAACGAAAACGACACGGTCGAGAACTTTGGGAACGTGAGGTTCTTTTCAGCCATGGAGCAGATCAAGCAGCAGATCGCCAGAGAAAACATCAACTTCGTTCGCTTCGAAGCCACCGACCTCCACGGGGTGTCCCGGTCCAAGACAGTGCCCGTCCGCTTCTTCCATGTAATCACCACACCTCACCTTAGCGAGCCGACGCTATGTCCGACTTTACAAACACACCAACCGACACGTCTCGCTAATTAACACGTTGCATCTCTTTAGTTTCATCTGTAGCTACACAAACAAAACAGAGCTGTAACAAGACTTAAGCAATGCTAACATCTCAGTGAGATTGTGCTCAGACACAGCAGTGCTTTGAGCTAAATGCTAACATTAGAATGCTAACAAGCAATGCTAACACTGATGCCAAGCAGGTGTGTCACTTCCTGACGTCTGCCATCTTGGACAGCTAGGTACGACAACACGACTCGGACAAACCACAAACAGAACTGCAGTAAAAGCGGATATTTGTTAATTTAATTTAATTATAATTACACTTGCTAACAGGCTAATGAATATTTTGGACGTTGGTGTGTGGTTACTTGTCGTAGCAAAGCATATTTTTCGACGTATTATTATATATATTGCTGTTTTTATGGACTGTTTGGATAAATTATAATTTTATGCTTTGTTGAGCCTCTTTGACTTGAACTGAATGTTTTTTTAAAATCTTTATTATTTAACTTTCAAGTGTTTTATTAATTGTTTATATAAATATATAATCTAATTCAATAATTACATTGAAAAACAAATATTTTTCTACAGCGCATACATGTGCATAAAACAAACAGAACAAGAAAAGGATAAAAAAAAATAAAAATAAATATAATGTAGTACAAGAAATGAAAATAGAAACACAAGCTGTGATATGAAGTGTGTACGAATGAGATTAAAAAAATGAGAATATACTAAATACCTTATTTATCTTTGTTAGACAGAGTTTTCCAAAGTATTTGAGAGGTCTCAAAATATTTATTGTTCGTTATTATCGTAGAAAATAAGCAAACTTAATAATAATCATAAAATAACACTGCAGTTCTGTTTGTCTCAGTCATGTTGCCATACCTAGCTGTCCAAGATGGCCGATGTATGTCTGTATGCGCCACTCAGATCAGGTAATAACATATATGTGTATTTGTACTGTTTTTACCATCTCAACTGAGCATGTTAGCTCGTGACATTTGCTAATTACCACTTAACACAAAATACAACATGTTAGATTTAAAGGTCTTAAAAAAAGGAGACAAAAATTCTGATGGAGCTGCTAGATAGCATCACATCAGCAGTTTTAAAGGAACAATATTACATGGATTGACTTAAAATTAGATACATGATTCGTGTCCCAAGATGGATTAATGGAAGTGATTTAAAGTGAAAATTCACCCCAAAATCAACTTATTTCCCCCTGAACTGTGGTACTATTTATCCATCTGAAATCAGCCATAGAGATGACAGTGCAGGATTTAAACAATGATGGCATCCTCTTCTGCTGAGCTGTACCTTTAGCTAGTTTAGTTAGCTTAATTAGCTAGCCTCTGATCCATAAGTAGATGCGCGCTTACTTCTGAAACTGCTCACACAAAGGTCTGTGGATTATCCTGAGTAACCGGGCCATGATTTCTGGATAAATAGTGGCCTACAGGTGAGACGAAATATATGTACTTGGATTTGGGGGTGATCTGGCCCTTTAAGTCGTTATTGTTTGGTAGAGACACGAATGTGTGCATCAAATTTTAGGAAAAATCTTTCTAATAGTTGTTCAATTAAAACTGCATGTCGTGGCGCTACAGGAAAAGTTAGGGATCACCAAAGTCGGTCAGATTCATCCTCTGATGACCATGAATATCTGTAGAAAATATCATGGCACTGATATCGATTTTCTCACCCGACTCTCAAAAAGACAATTTGAGAGTGCACTGTCTTTCCTAAAATGTTGAACTAATGCTTCAGTGTAAACGTTGTATCAACAGGAGAAAGCGGTCTATGGGATACCGATGCCGAGAAGCTACTTGGAGCTGACCCTGAGCCCAAAGAGTAACGAGGTGGACAATGCCAGCACTGCCAACTTCAGCAGTGATGTCCTTCTGATCCCTGACCTTTCCACCTTCAGGGTCTTACCCTGGGCCGAGCAGACAGCCCGGGTCATCTGCGACCCCTGCACAGTGACAGGAAGCCCCCTTCGCACGTCGCCTCGCCTCATTGCCAAGCAGCTGCTTAACCAGCTCCAAACCATGGGATTCTCCTTGTACTCATCCTTCACCTACGAGTGCTGCGTCCTCGGAGCGCCGGACCGGATCGGACCAAAGACACTCATGTTCCCGGCCACCACCCTGCTCAGTAACCACGACCTGCCTTTCTTCCAGCAGCTGGTGGACAGTATGTACTGCATGGGCGCAGACATAGACAGCATCTCCTCTGCAAGTGGCCCAGGCCAGATGGAGATCAACCTGAGGCCAGAGTTTGGGATTGCAGCTGCAGATACCGCCTTCACCTTCCGCACCGGCATCAAGGAGATGGCTCGTAAACACAGCTACATCGCTAGCTTCTTCACCGATGACGGCCTGTACAATGCTGGGGTGCTCTCTCACAGTTTGTGGGATGCTAACGGCCGTCGTAGCCTCTTCCACAGCGGGGAGAAGGCAGGCGAGCTCTCTGAGATCGGCAGGAAATGGCTGGCCGGACTCCTCACCCACTCTGCTGCCCTGAGCTGCCTGATGTCGCCCGGCCTCGGCTGCCGGAGCCACATCGCCAAGACAATCAAAGACCCCAAACGAATGCTGTGTGCCACCTGTGGATGCAATGATAACAGTAGCTCCTTTAATATCAAGTGTCACGGCGGGAGGGAGACACACATCGACAACAAGCTGGGCTCAGCCATGGCCAACCCTTACATTGTGCTGGCTGCTACTGCGGCCGCAGGACTGGACGGCATCAGACGAAACCTCAACATCGACGGCAGTCTGAACAAAGCCCCCAGTCAGCAGAAGGAGTTCGCCATTCCCGTGAAGCTCGACAGCGCCCTCGAGGCCCTGGGGGACGATCACATCATCCGCAGCGCCCTCGGAGAGCCGTTTGTTCAGTATTTCATCGCCATGAAAAAGTTTGAGATTGAGACCCAAGAACTGGATGACGAGAGGAACAAGTGCCTGGAGTATTTCATCTAGAAGTCCTCTTGTTTTTATAATATGAGAAACATATATCCTCCTGCCACACAAATAAAAGCATGAAAAACAACTTGAGTAGAAAAGCTTTTTATTTTATATATTATGTTGATACCTTTTATTATTGTTATTATTATACAGAATGTAGATATTTTTCTGAGTTATTTCAAAATAAAGGTACAAGTACACCCTCAATGTTCAGAGCAGTGTTGTGCAATTTTGTTGTTGTGTGGACATTTTTTATTACTTCCGAGAACAATACTGATGCAGCTGTTTGTCTGAAAAGAAGTTTATAATACATCATCAACCACTGTAATTTAAAAAAAAGGAAGCAGTATTGACCTGCAGCCTGGGTAAGTGTGCCACAGATGCTCAAATAGGCCGGTAAGAAAATTATCTCTCCATCTTCAAACTTGACAGTATTTATATTTTATATTTAGTGTTGTAAGTGCCATAGGCAAGAACAGGCCACCTGCAAAATTCATACTCAAAACAAATAGAAAGCAAATCACCAGAGTAACTGCTAACTGCGGCTAATTGTAGCTGCAGTTAGCTATGTAGCTCAGTTAGCAATACAGGTAGTGGTTAGTTCAGAGCACCAGGGAAATGTTTGTGTTTACATGGCTAGCAAGGGAGCTTTGGACCAGCATGGGCTGAGACTAGCTGGTTAGCATGCTAACTTTGGTAGATATCTCTGCAACCCAGTATATAGCCTAGATGTTATATCGTGAAAAACTGTTATTTCTTACATTTTGCATGTTTTCAATTAAAATTCTTACAAATGGCACCTTTAAGTTAATTAAATCACCTTTGTTGGCTGCATTTTATTAACTGGATTTACCGTTTGTTTTTGTAGACAGTGTTTATTTTGATAATCACTTCGCTAGCAAGGTTAGCCAGTCAGCTAGCCTAGCTGACTACTAAGGCAGATTGTAAAGGGTCATTGCAACCTAACGTTAGCTATGTTAACATTTATGCTACACTAAGTTTCTGCTAACAGTTAAAACACATTATTAAAATAATCCAAAACACTAAATACAAAAACGAAAAAGTAAATACTATTTACAATATGTACACACAACACTCTCGCTTTAAACCTTGTTAGCTTTGTACACAGTATTTACTGTTATGGATATAGTGTTTTTAGCAAATTTGATCATTGTGATAATCACCTCAGTAGCAAGGTTAGCCAGTCAGGTTGGCGCTTTACTAAACACTTTCGTAAGACATCGATAAGTAAAATTTTTTGCAGCTCTCACATGTTGAGTGCAAAAAGCCATAGTGGCCTAATGTTAGCTAAAATCTGACTAATGGTGGTGCTACACTGAGTGGGTAACTTAGCTAACCTTGCTAACCTTGCTAACAGTTATCTAAAACGCTGAGGTGATTAACAAAATCATCAATAACACTAAATTAAAAAAAGGACCAGTATTATTACCAATATGTATAAAGCTAACTGCAAAAAGTGAAGTAACTACCTTTATTTAGTTTCAGTTATTTGAGAGTTTGTATCAGAAACAAAGTCTTCAGGTCCAGTTGAGCCTGAAAGTCAACAGTATTATGAAGTGGAGAAACTTCAATCTTTCACATGGTAAAATAATTCTTTTGATCGGTTAATGAAACTTTTGAAATGATTGTATTCCAGATATTCGGCTCCATGTAAACATAATTAATTTAGTTGTACTGTTTGTTTTGTCTAATTCAGATTTCTCTGCTTTAAACATGAATATCTTCAATAACCATGAGGACAGCTGAGAAACACAACACAGGGAAAACAAACAACTTCAAGTATCAGAAGAATTATATTTTACAAACAAGGCAAAAACAAAAGTACATTAAAGGATAAGGCTGGTGTTATTACAGTATATTTTTTGTGCTATTTCAAACACATTCCATGAAAAGACCCAAACCAACAATGTATTAGTTCATTTCTAAGTAGTGTCTGAACATTGGTTCCTTTTGAAGATGTAAATTGTTAAAAAACAGTCATACGTTCATTTGAAAAAGGCTCAGTATTTGCCAGCTGGTCACAGTAGTTTTAAGGAAATGTACTCAAACGTAGGGAAATCGTGGATTTGTCAGGGACTATTTTCAACAGTGGATTAATCCACTTTTGGGGCAGTGCGACGGTGTGTATGAAATTGAGTCAAAATAAACTGAGCATGCGGCTCATTTGCGTGTTTTTAAATAGTTCCTGGACAACAATGGAGCTCTGTGTCACAGAGGAAGATCAGGCTTTGGATACACAAATGACACTTGTGCTTGTGGGATCAAGTCATGCCTAGTTTTGGTCTTTTCATGGGATTTGTTATGAATAAAGAAAAATATGAAATCTCTCCAGTTATCCTTTAACTAAACTCTCAAAAAGAACACATTCAATATAAACAGATGTATTTTTTAAGATTTTTACAATAAACTTTTTCTCTCGTCTTACATCGACTTCACTGGTAAACAACTTGACATACTGGTATTTTCACATCAACCCTGCTTCCCTGTAACATCCACTTCATCCATGCGGATCATAATTCATTACATGTTGCGTTTTGGCATCAGCTGTCACAATCTTCCCTGATAAGACTGTCGAACCCATCAAAGGAAAGATGTAGCACCCTCCAGTGGTGAACTTTGCCGTCGTTCCTGAACATGGCGGCCGACTTGTCTTCCTGCAACCTCTACTTGTTCTTGCCTATAAGACCGCCTACTCGCTGCATGAATCTTCCCAGTTTGTTTTCAGTGCCACTTTGCGTCTGATACGCTGGATATCCAGACTGAGGCCTGTTCAGTGGAGAGCCTCTGTCTTTGGGATTGATATCATTGTTCATCAAATATTCAAATCGACTGTAGGCTTTATGTCTTTGGTTGGCAGTCGCTCCCTCGTCGTCCAGAGTGCTCCCCGATCCTCGGTCCTGCTCCGCTGCGAGGTTCGTCTTTCTTTTACTTGAACGCTGAATAGATAATCTCGGGAATGCAGATTTTGTCTTCTCTGTCTCAGATGGACCATCGACAGAGTTCTGTGACCTGGGGATGTTCGGCGAATGACCTTTCTTTGTCGTTTGGTCCGCCACAGACGCCTGTGAATGGTCTGTTTTGACTGGTTGGTTTGATGCTGAGGGAGTCTTTGACCTCAACGAAGGCTTTCTTTGGAGCGGCTTCTCCTCTTTTGTGAGCAGTGAATAGACTTTCATTCTCAAGGAATTTTTCCTTTGAAGGGTCGGTTCCTCGGCCTGCGTTTGCCCTTTGTCCATGTGACTAGTCTTAGGCTCCGCTGCATGGTGAGAAGTGTTTGGGACAGTTTGTGCCTCATTCGGTATTGGTTTCTGTACTTTTGGAGCTGCTGAGTCTGAGGTGTTGGCCACCTTACCTACAGAGCCATGGTTTCTCTTGGCTTGCCCCTGATGCTCTGCAGGTAAGTTCAGTTTCACAGAGTTCTCCTTTGGGACAGCTCGCTCGTCCTTGCGAATCTCCTCGTTTCCCTCTTTGAATGCAGCGGAGTCTGAACTGTTGACACGCGAGCTTGAACCCTCTTTCTCTTCAGGGATTTCGGTCAAAGACTCCATCGCTCTTGCGTGCTGGTTACTGAGACCACTGGGCTGCAGATGAGAGAGCTTGAGCGATGGATCCTTTAGTTTCATATCTAAGTCACTCGCCGAGGTTGTTCTGGAAAGAGGCTCGTGCCAGTCGTACGTCAGCGCCGTCCTTCGATCTGAAACCGTTTTGACATCGTAGTGAGAGGTGGAACGATGCCCATCAGTGAGACCTTCTTCCATGTTTGGTTCACTGTCTATGCGGTTGGCCGGATCCTGGTTGCTTCCGTTTGGCTCTAATTCTGCCACGCTCATGTCCAGACCTCTTCGTAACGAGACAAATTTAGGTCTTTCTTGCAGATACCCAGACCTCAAGGACTCTTGGCTCTGCCTGAGGTTGGTGAAATCCTGCAGACTGAGTCTCTTTTGCCTCATTTCTTCCATCCTGGACTTAATGTGCCTAGACCTGCTGTGAATCTGCTGTGACTGATACTCGTTTAATCCGGTGTGACTACTGTATGGAGATGACAATGGGGATAACGCGTCGCATGATGCATCTAGAGGCATGTTGCTGTCGTTCATGTATGTGTCCATCTTCCACCTGTGCAGTGATGTTTCAGAGTTGAAGGGAATCAGATTCTGATCCGCTCCATAGCGAGTCTGGTGCCTAAGATGCTGCTGAGACCTGTTTGACAGCAGCATGTCGTTCACACCCCTCAGGTTCGGTCCAGTCCTCTCTGGAAGAAGAGGGACTCCAAGGTCTTTGGTTCCCATCCTCAGCCGAGTCAGGGAGTTTAACTTCTGCAGTTCTCCGCCGTAACTGTGTCCCCGCACCAGATTCCCGATGTCAGGATAGTGATATTGATGCAGTCTCTCCTGCACGCTGAGGCCCCTGGTCAACACGGCCTCATTGTTATACTTTTCTTCCTGAGCACTTCTCATGGCTTGCATCCCGACGGATCTCATGTGAATCTGATGGAGGGATAGCTGGCTGGAGTTTGGGCTCTGTATGGTCACAGGTTCTCTCAGGTACTGGACAGGTGGCCTCTCCGTGGACTGCACTGGAGGAACTGTGGAGCGAGCGTACAGTCTTCGAAACTCCTCGTCGTAAGAGCAAACCAGCTGACCTGTGATCACCAGGATCATGCTGAGGTTGATCTTCTCATACGACCACGTGAAGCTGAAAAAGAAAATAGCGTCGTGACTCATCAGAGATCCAACAGGGATGATGATGAATAGATTTCCTTTACTAACTGGGAACTGATACCAATCCAAACTAAACTGTGAGCGCAGAAAAAACCCCAGAAATCATGAACACTGTGCAACTTTTTGGTCAGATGACTTTAAAATGAGCACAAGGCCACATTCAACCTGGTATTAACATGTGTCTGGATACATGATCTGGTTAATGGATAAGCGTTCATGTATGCTTGATTCTTCCCTCTCACAACAGATGCCTCAGCTGTTTTGTTTTTTTCTCATTTCTCACATTTCTGCACCTCAAACTTTCCCCATCAATCCTTGTCACCTGACTCCCACATCCACCTGCTCACCTGTGTCTCATTAAACAGTCACCCTGTCAGTACATACACCAGCCCCCTTTTTCTCCAGTCAGTTGCCAGATTGTCAATGTTCCTTTGTCCCTCTGCTTTCCAGTCACCTGATCCTGAACTTGAACCCAAACCTGAACCTGCTTCCCTGCCCCATTCCTGTTGTCTTGACCATTTAAATTTGGACTTGGACCTGTCTGCATTTCAGTCCTCTTCCTTGCTACCTTGTACACATACTTGCCAATCCTGCTGATTTTCCCAGGAGACTAACATGTTTCATTAACTTTCCATTTACACGGATCAGTTCAAGCCTCTAGATGTGGTCTGGCTGATTTGATTACATTTTATTACAAGCTTTTTTCCAGATAGGACATTCAGATACAGATCACATTTTAAAGTCAGGTGTAAACGGGGTCAAAGTGACCAACAGTGTGTTGAATTTCTTGTTTCATCTCAGTTTTCTCAATTTTAGTTTAAAAAATCCAGAGCAAAACATTAGGTCAATTCATGGCCCCTAATTTGATTTAATCATTGAGTAATACATCTGAATGGATAAAGGTAGGACGGACTCACCTGTACGTTCCGTACAACACCGTCCGGCAGTCCACCAGGAGGAATTTTTGCTCCAGATCTCCGTGAAACTTCACCCCGGACTGACACTTGTACTGCTGACCCTGAACCGCCCGAACACGGATGTTCTGATGGAGAGAAAAACAAAAAGAGTCACCGGGTTAGAGCGACCTCAGCCAGGGAAATAATTTAATTCAACTGAAAACTTGTTTGTACGTGTGCCTTTTCAAATCAGTTAATGTATTTATACTTAAACCTGCTGATTTTAGGCCACCTGGGGGCTGAAACAAGTTGTGAACACAACGCTGACATATCGTCACCTTTTTTGTTGACATATACTTTAGCTGATGAACCCTTTTAGTAATTTTTCTAGTTTGAACTTTCCATCCTTAATAATAACATATAACACAGTTTGTTTTTATGTTCAAGCAACATTTCCAGTTTAAATGAGATGTAATTTACTTCACTGGATTTTATTTCATACAGAAGTTTTTTAATTCAATTCTAAACAAAGTGGGAATTAAAAGTTGTGCAGTAGTTTTTCCACTTTCATTAAGTACACCCACCCTTTGTGATACAACAAGATCAAACCTGTGCACCAGTTTCTCTGAGGCTGGTATTTTGATGTTGCTACTGGCTAAGCAATTTGCACAGAGATCACAAGGCTCGACTGTGTTTCTCTCTGACGTCTCATTGTTTGGACTGGTGATGCCGTTCGACAGGAAAATCCAGCCACGCCAACAGATCATACGGCTGCTGCAGTCGTCTCATATGATAATAGCAGGTAGAAACACAGCATGGGAATGCTGGTAAATGACAACGTTTTCACGAGGGTGTGGAGCAAATGTCAGACTTAATCCACTAAATGCTCCTGCCAATAGAAGAAAGGTCATGCCACAGGCAAAACTTCCTCTGGCAGCAAACATCGGTGGAATATAAATCGACAAACATGCAGCTGAGGGACGGGGAAGATCGGTAGTTTTATTTCTTCCAAAATGTCAGAAAAATGTTCACATCAGATCATATTTAACAAGTTATTGTGTTGAACGTTGTCTACTTGTGTGTTTGTGGCACAATATGTCTTTCTTTGAACAGTGGCTGTCTGTCTTTCTGTGAATGCTGTTGACCAGAATAAAAGTGATCATTTTCAAACCCTCAGCAGCAATTTGTACATTTATTTAGTCCCCTTAAACTTTTCACGTTGAGCACAAGATCCTCATCACATACATGATACGATGTGACACGATGCAATACGATTTGATACCATACTATACGATAACGCTAAGATATGAAATGATACGATATGATACGATATGATACGATACGATACGATAAGATATGATACAATAAGATATGAAATGATACGATACAATTTGATACGATATGAAACAACAAGGCTGTTAGTGTCTCACTTTCAGGTGCTATGGATTGGTAAATAGGTAAATTGGTTATAGGTCAGGCTTTGCAGAACATTGGTGATAATGTCCTGTGGTGTCGTGCATCACAATGAGTAATGTGACACGTGCATTGCTCAGCATAAACGTCTGTATACATTGATTATGTGCGTCACATGATTGATTGTGTAACGTTTTGTTTACTTCAGTAACACGGGAACCTTCCCTGCACCTGCAGGCTGTTACAGTATAGTGATAATTACCCAAAACAGCCCAAACTTGGTTGGTGCACACTGAGCCTCCTTATTAAATGACATCAATCATTACTGACATTTTTTGTCCCCCCTAATGTTCAACCCAAGTCGGCGCCACCTTCCCGTGTTTGTTTGGTTTTATGACTGTAGACACTGACATTTCTGGCTTTTCAGGCCCACGACCCGCCCACTCACTGGAGTTGCAAAATGCGTCCATCATCAACCGACCTGAGCACATTTTTGCCGGGTATTTTTCAGATTTGCAAGATAAACATTTTCCTGACACAGACACATCATGTCTGCTGTGCATGTAAATGAGAAAAATCTTGTCGGTTGACTTTCCATCGACATGGGGGGAGGAGATGATGACTCAATTTTCATAATCATCATAATTTCATCCCCAGAACTGTGTGCTCTGTACATGTTCGTCTGCAGTGCAAACACATTATCACCATGTTCTCAAAGCCCCAAAATCCTAAAGTAATAATTATTCTCTAAAAGACCATGAAGGTGTTTCTCACCTTGAGGTCTTGGATGTTGATGCCCACCCTGTGCGACATGGCGAGGAAGCTACCGTAGTGGGACTCGTCCAGGAGGATGTAGACTGCCACTCCCCTCAACGTGGCCGTGATGAGCTCTTTGAAAATATCGACGTCAGTGAAGACATCCATCGCTATGGCAATAACCTGGAGACACAGTAAACATTCAGAAATCCTTAAAATACAGGAAGACACGATATTTATTCAGACTGTTTGAGGAGTCAAATGACATGTTACTGCTGTAGATGTTTAATGTTGAGCTCATTTAACTAGTTTATATACTGGTGGGTGGTTTCATGTTCAGCAATGCATCAGATCATTATAGCCCATATATTACCCACAATGCAATTTAGCCACTGAGCGACATCACTGGAGGCAATTTATCAGATTACACGCTTCCTCTGGAGCCACTGAAGACTTTAAAATACTTCTTCCACTTATGCAGTAGTACACAACAAGACCTGTAAACACACTTTAATGTGGGAAATTGGTGGAGTTGCCCTTTAAGGACTGCACTTCAGTCCTAAATCACAATTTAAGACATTTCGAGACACATTTGTGCACACATTGAGCGATGCATATCGAGCAGCTAGACCGCGTGTGCTTTTCATCAATCACTTTCAGATCGAGGATATCTGTGGAATGACACACACACACACACACACACACACACACACACACACACACACACACACACACACACACACACACACACGCCCTGCTGTAATTTATGAATTATCAGGTTCACACCTGAACATCGAGAACATTCAGGCTGAGACACGTTGGCTGGCTGACATCGTGTGTCTGAAAGTGAAACGTGACCTTCATGCTAACCTTTTCCATTAAGAACTCACAGTCGGCAAATTAACTTCTTGGCCTGAAGCAGAGAAAACAGTGTGTGTGTGTGTGTGTGTGTGTGTGTGTATGTAGTGATATATGTCCTTTATGTTGTATACTTCATGCTGTAGCAAGATCTTTTGGCATTAACTCAAGGACATGGAATAACGATGAAAAATTCCCCTCAGGTGCTCAGTTTTTCCCTGAAGTCAGTGCGCTGCTAGCTTTAAAGGAGCAGTTCACCCAAAAAATTCAGGATCTCCTCCTCTTCATGTTGATGGAAAGGTGAAGTTTCGTAGTCCACAAAACATTTCCAGAGCTTCACAGCACCCACTTCAGACGGCTAACACTTTGGTTTAGCAGCTCCAGTGAAGATTTTTGCTTTAAAAAGGGCGTAAATAACATCTTTTCAAATAACTTTGGGATCTTGGAGCTTCTTCAGACTTGGATGTCACTGGACGAGCTGTATGGAGCCATTTTTTTGTGTGTGTGTGTGTTTTTTTACGTTTTAAATCAAGTCTCCAGCTGCTTCAGTTTTTAGGAGAATGATGCAACTCTGTTTTGCTGTGAAGCTCCAGAAATGTTTTGTGGACTACGAACAAACTACCTGACTTTCCATCGACTTGGAGGGAGGAGATGATGACTGGATTTACATTTTTGAGTTAACTGTTCCTTTAATGTCAGGAGCCGCTAGATAAATGTCATTGTATGATTGCATTGTTGCAGCTGGGTGATGTGGAGCTCATTTTGAACTCTTCTGACTGATTGTTTTCTCCAATTTATCAACTGATTATGTTGTTGTCACAATGAGCCAGAGCCCAAAGTGACACCATCATAATGTTTGTTTCATCCAACAGTCCGAACTGCAACATTATTACAAATACAAGGAAATACTTCAAAGGAAAAGTAACACGTCTTCATATTTAAGAAGCAGGAACCAGGAAACGTCATGAATGTCCTTAAAGACTGAACCCGACCTGTTCAGTCTTTAAGGAATGAGGACGTGTTGGTTGTGACTGATGTAATTAAGTGTCATTTTATCAATTAACCAAACCTTCATCATTGATCGTGGGACACTTAATGACATTTAATGACAACAGTAAGGGCAGGAGAACTATTTGAATTCTTTTTATATTGGTAATTGTTATATTATGTCTGTTGCTAGCGAATCACAGGCTGTTCTTTGTGTTGTCTTGGTTCAATATCGTCACTCGGTTTGTTTTTACAGACTTGACAGTTAAAAACCAACAACAGAACCGTCAGCATCTCGTTTAGCAAAGCGATTAAGGTTTTATACCAATGAATGAGCAGCTGCAGGACGCAGCAGGTCTGACCTGCAGGAGAGCGGGAGGCTTCGTTCTAACACGTGTCCGCTCATGAGCTGAGGACTGAGTCAGATGAAGTGTATCCACTCAGATTTTAGGATTTGTTTCTGCATGTTTCATTTGAATGGAGGAGTCACTCCCATCAAATGAAAGGTCCAGTTTGTAAGAAGGTTGAGTTTTGAGTCTCAACCTTGTCAGATACTGACGCTTTGAGACGGTGGCCACCCCGACCCACAGAACTTTCTCAGAACAATTACCAGATCGCAGGATCTCTTCAGATCTTATAAATGTCAGATCGTCAAAAACCATATAAACTCCTCCCAGGCAGCTAAAACCCTAAATCATAACTGCGAGCGAGTGTCGCCAGCGTCACTTGTGTAAATGACACCTTATCATGACAGGAAGTTACAGCCCTGGAGACAGCGGCGTCTCCAGCCCCTGAGGGTGACCTCAGACAGCCGGCCACCCTTTAGGCCTAAAGGCGATGAATTCATGATATTCAAACGACAGAAACTCTTCTGTCCTCAGTTCTCAGCTCCCAGTCCTCTAGTCTGAGAGAGCTGGACCTGAGTAACAACGAGCTGCAGGATTCAGGAGTGAAGCAGCTGTCTGTTGGACCTGGAGACCCTCACGTCAGGATTCAGCTTCTATTCCAACCCTAAATGTTACTGGATATACAAGTAAAAGTCTATTTAAAAGATATACCCAACATGTGTTGGATATAACAGTGTAGATTACACTATCTGGTGGTGTGGTGTAGTGAAACTTCACTAACGGCAGCAGACTGAAGAGGGATTAAAACAGTTTTTTGTGTGACTTTTAAAACAATGAAGGTCAGAGTTTTCGTTTTATAGTTTGACATAAAACATAATGAGTTGTGTGTTGAGCTGTCGCCACTAATGTACAGCCTAGTCGAGGCCCACAGTGTGCTGTGTATGCAGAGAAATATGTAGAGTGTGTGTTTTCCTCTGTGCAAAGCAACGCCTTTCATTGTGTGTTTGTGCTGCTATTGTCCCCGGACTCCATTTGTAAACATGTGTGCAGCAAAGTCAGGAAGATGAATCTCTGCACATTCATCCACCTGATGGATCAGACGTCAGAGGAGTCAGAGGTGCAATCGATCAGATGTCAATGTCAAAGACAGTGTATGTTATTTCTGCCACTAGGGGTCTCTTAATCAAAACAAAACACAAGATGTAAGTAACGTGGGATCATGGGAGTTGTTGTCTTCATTATTAATCGCCTTCAACATCACAAGAATGAACCTGTCAATAAGTTACTATCAAGACGAAAACAAAGACGTATGAAGACAGAGGGAGACGTGTTAGTGTCTCGTATCTGCAGAGAGTTTCTTATTTTCTCTCTTTGTTGCTGCTCGGGACGCTTTACCAACCCAACATGTGGCTATTTGACGTCCTGGGAATGAGACTCAACAATCAACTATCTTTGTGGTGCGTTCAGGAACAGCTGGGACAAATCCTACTGACTCTACCTTTAACTTTAATAGTCTTTGAATTCTATTAATATGACGTGAGCTTCAGTTAGCTTCGACCACAAATGTCCTTCAGAGGGAGACTTTTTACTCTGATACTCTGAGTACATGTCAGAGCCTGTACTCTATTACTTTTACTGGAGTAAAGAAGCTGAGTCAGTACTTCTACTTTTACCAGAGTCTGTTTTTACACGAGTATCTGAACTTCTACTGCAGGAAACAACGTGTGGACTGTTGCCTCCTCTGGTTTGTACACAGCTCAACAAACATTTTTTAGAAATTTCAGTGCTGAAATGTCGCATATTGAATCTTTAATCTTTAAACTATTTGGAAAACTGATTGGTTTTAGTTTCTTAAATATGAACATTTTCTTTAGTCCTCTGGGTTTTTGAACTTTGTCGTGTGCAACTAACTGATTAATTGTGTAACCACTGTACTCGACAGTGTTTGCTCCTCACCTGCCTCGCCTCCTGTATCTGTTTGCGAACCACCTCTTTGATGCTCGGTGTGTTTGGTCTGGGCGGCTGGTACAGCAGGCTGATGCTCGTGTCCATGCTCTCCAACGACACCTCGGGCCAGCCCAGCTCCAGGTCTGGCACCTCCTCGTCCGACTCGATCGGGAAGTACGTGGAAGGACTGACCCCGTCCTTGTCCTGTTTCCCCTCGGACTCTTCCTCCAGTACAGGCAACTCTGCATTTTCCAAAATGAACAGGATCTCCTCCTCTGACAGAAGGTGGCTGATCTGCTCTGCTCGGAGGAACTCCTCGTAGGCCTCTTTGCCCCCGCAGAGCAGGGCGTAGATGGCCAGACGGTAGGACTCCTTATAATGTGGCTGGATGTAAACCGGAGTGTCGTCTTCTTTCAGTGAAGACAGCTGGGACAGGTCGGACTCCATGGGTGCCCTCTGAGTCTCTATTCACAACAGGCCTTGTGGTTAACCTTCAGTGTGACAAGTGGTGTGACTGGTAACCATGCTGTTCCCTATAATGAAGCAACAGACACTGCAGAGTTCATTGAGAGCGACAGCTCAGTTCAAAGTGACAAAAACCTGTCTGTCAAGTGTGATTCACCACAGGATAAACAATACAAGGCATGTGCAGCCTTCCTGAACAAACACACAGGTAACTGAAAAACTTACTTCATGACTGGATACAGAAAACCCCGGTTTGTTCCTGAGTCCTGAACCTTGAAGAAAAGCAGCTTAAAAAGTTAAACTGCAGTCGGTCGCGGCGTCTGTGCTCTCTGCAGCATGAAGCAGCAGCTCTAAGGTGTGGGTTTGAACTGTCTGTGCAGACTGAATAGCTCGTTGTACCTGCCCTATTACTCACACACTGGGACAAGCCCTGCCCACCTCGCCTCACCTGGGCCGGAGCAGATTTTCATGGATATACAACACAATATGTGCACATTTTTTTATTTCCAGCTTCATTCAGAGTCACGTTGTCTCCTGCCGTGTCCGACAGGAGTAGAGGTAACACACAAAGACAACAGACGGAGGTTGATAAGTAAAGTTTATTGCCATCACAAAGCTTTGGGGGACACAGACAGACAGACAGACAGACAGACCTCTCTGGCACACAGACCAGGGCAGGAAGTAAATGTTTCTTTATTCACAGGATCGGCTTTATTGAGATCTCCACGTGATGAAAGTGACCTGGGACAAAAGCAGCTGTTGATGAAGGAGGAAAACTAAAACAAAATCTGGTATCTGAACCTCAGCTCTGTACCTGCTCACTCACAGGTCGTCCGGCTCAAAGGATAATTTTGGTTGATAACAACTTTGGTCATATTTTTATTAGCAGTTATGACTTTGTACTCACCAGAACATCGGACAGGTTAGAAAATAATCTAAACTACTTAATTTGGAAATGTTGGTAATAATCCCTGACTGCACAGGACACTCTGTGCACAACTACGATATGTAGGTTGTTAAAAGTTTAACCAGATAAATCGGGGTGTGTACGCCGGACAGTCTGGGAAATAGTTTTACCACAAGCCTTCGTTTTCTTTTCCAAATAAGTTTGTCTAATCGTCGTACTTCTTGATCTGTCACTAATTAAACTGCGTAAATACGAACCAAGTTGTAATCAACAGGAATTATCCTTTAACGGCCACAAAATAAACGTAAACAGGCGTTCCACTAATGTAGCGTAGTGGAAGGTGCAGCTTTTAAAACACAGAACATAAACTTCTACCCTGGTTTTTTTATTTTTCTTAGTTTTTGTGCCTTTGCCTCCTGTGTCAGAAGCACAGTTGACATGAAACAGCTCGACAGGACATCTACTGCATGTTCGCCACTGTAAAAGTCCCTCTTTTGCAGGTTTATATTCTGCAACTCGTTCTCAGAAATGAAGAGATAATTAAAGAGCAAAAAACCTTCAAACTGGTTAGAAGCCCGTTCTTTGTCAGTGGTAGTCCAGAAGTTCAGAAAGTGGGACTTTTAACAGCGACTACATCTACATAAACTTTAACAGCTGATGGTTTCACACTCATGCTATAAATCAGCTTTGCTAACAGCAAACGTTTCCCCCTCGGACGTCACCACCGCTGTTTACTTCCTGGGTGGGGTCGGAGACTTCATGAATCTGGGTGGGGTGGGCGACTTGACGCTGCGAGTCGGGGTTGGAGACTTTGGAGTCGGGGTTGGAGACTTTGGAGTCGGGGTTGGAGATTTGGGGACTGGGGTGGAAGCGGGGGTAGATCCTGGGCTCCTCACGGATGGCGCTGGGGTCCCGAACTTGGAGGGGGTAGGGGTCGGGGTCTTGGAGGGGGGAGCAGGGGACCTTGGCACAGGCGTGGCTGCAGGTGTAGCAGCTGGCGTTTTGGGGTGTCCCAGTTTGGGCTCGGGGATCTGCTCACCGTGCCTGTAGACGCTGACGGTGATCTCGACGAACTCTCCGCCGTACTTGTTCCGCACGTTGATGCTGTACTTGCCGGAGTCGTCGGGAGTGACTTTGTTGATGACGAGGCTGGCGAACTTGCCGCCGTCAAACGTGACCTTGGTGTGCTCGGTGGAGGCGACTTCCTGCTCGTTCTTGAACCAGGTGACCTCAGGGGTCGGCTCGCCCCACACGGTGCAGGTCAGGCTCAGAGACTGCAGAGGGTCGAGAGTCAAGTCAAATCAACATGTAGTCACAATAATAGCTTTGTTTAAAGGCATAATATGCAGGATATTCCTGAGAAAACGCATTGATAAAAAGACATAAATAGATAAATGTAAGTAATCTTTTTCAATCACCACTTAAGACTAGAAGTGCGGTATCTATCTGCAGCCCTCTGCCTGTATTTTGTTATCTAGCTGTGTTCAGGACGTTTCTAGGTGTCAACCTTTGGGCAGTGGGTGCGTTCGCCTCAGCCAATAACAGCGACCAGGTTACATCGCTGTCTCTTCCCTCTGCTCTCTGTCTGTCATCTAGAGCAGCAGGTCTGTGTGTCTGTTTGACTGAGGGCGGGGCCGGGCTACACAAATACACACAAATCTGGAGTGTTTTGCAGACTCGTGTTTTTTTTGTGCTTCAGAACGCAACAGCCGTAAGCAGAAAATAACATTTTATTTCTCTGATTCACTGCTTTGTTCTCGCTAACGACACTCCCTCTCTCCACTGCTGCTCGCTCTCTCTGTCTCGACCACTGAATCGGGGAGGGACAGCAACCATAAAATCCTGCATAATATGCCTTTAAGTACTGTAACAAAAATAATTAAAGGGTGAGTTTAACAGTGCCTCCAGCACACTGAGGAGGAGAAAATCACATAAAACCAAAAAATAGAAACAGCACGAGTCCACTGAGAAGCTGGATGCTGACATCACTATCTTTGCATATCTTCCTTCTACTCTCAAAAAATACTTTCTACTCCTTTTATTCTTTTCATGTTTCAGAAAAATAAGAGCAAGCGAGCTCATAAATCTTACATGCACACTTTGTTCCAGCACTCGCTTCATAGGAATGCTGCAGCACAGCTCTCTGACCCCCTCGCTATTGTCAGCTTGCAATGACGTAAACAAAAGACCTAAAATGAATACATTATGATGTCATCTTAGACGACACAGAGTCCATTTATATCACACCCTCACCTTCTGTTCCATAATAGTGACCACGTCAGGCAGACCACCGACCACTCTGCCACGGTCTGAGGACAGACGACAACATGAACGTTACTCCAGTGAAGAAAACCACCTTGTTTACATTGTGAGGTGATGCAACACTGCACCTGTCACAGAGTTATTAAGGTTTACATGCTCAGAAGACGGAGGAGGAGGAGGAGGAGGAGGAAGAGGAATGTGAAGCTCTCTTTGAAGTTGTCATTTCAAAAGTCATAATTTGCATACAAAGCAAAAACACTGAGGCTCGTCTGAAAATGTTCAGAATGCTCAAAGAGCTGCTGGCGGCGTCTTTAAAAACATCCTCGTGACCCGATTAGACATTAACTCTCCACTCATCCGTAATATTTAAATACTTTAATCTCTAACCAACAGACTTATTATAATAAATAAGGATATACTCACTCTTCTCAGCGAATGCGGCTGCCCTGAAAGATGAAAGAACGACGGTATAATTAATAAAGTTCAGAGGCAACTTAAAGAGACTCAATGTTCACAAACTACTTGAATGTCCAGTAACTTACTTAAGTCTCAGGTACTCCTCATAGGCATCGGTGTACGCTGCAAGAAGAGGAAAAATCACCAGATGTTTTACTCAAGATAATAAGAAATCAAAACGTTTGGCCACAGATTAATAAAACTAAATTACATTTAAAAAGTCAAGATAGAAGTGTTTATTCCTCCTTTACCTTGTCCGGAGAGGTCGAAGGTCCTGGTGTGGGTCTTCACACCGTCTGAGATCTCGATGGAGTAGTGACCCTTCTCCTTGTCGGATGGATCACAGATCTGCATCCAGGCCATCTCCGCTGTGCCGCCAATCCTCATCTTCTCAGAGGAGGCGATCTTAGTCTCCCTGCAGGGTTTACAACCACAGGTTCTCATTTCACACCGATAACAACAGATCGAAGTCACCACAACAACTTAGAGCTGACTGACTGACTGACTGATGAGGGACTTCTTATCCATCCAGAAACACGTATGAGAGGACAGAGTAAAAAAAAACAGTTGGTGGTGAGGTGAGGAATACCAACGTTTATCTCAGAGTCTCATTTCATAAACACACTAAATAATAAATCAGTTGAGGTAAGGAGCAATCGATAAAATGTAAAACAAATGGTGAAAATAGTCGATCAAAGTCCAAGATGACGTCCGCAAACCAAAGTCATTCAGTTTACTGTCGTAGAAGAGGAAAGAAACTAGAAAATATTTGTATTTAAGAGGAAAATGACTTTTTTTTACTCAAACGTTATAACCAGCTTCACACCACTGAGTACGTATACATGCACAATTATTCTGTTTTTTTCCCTTTCTTCCGTAAAAGACAATAATCCTATTAAGCTGATTCGCTCATATTCACAAACCTGTTGATATCTAAGTTTATAATAATGTTTGGAAGTAGTTGTGATGCAATATCTGACCAGAAATGTGGACTTTTACAGGCAAGTATACAGGCAACAGGCCTAAATAATCTAATTGAGTGGAGAACGTAGTACAGAAAAATACTGCCGTATCCCACATTGGGAACAAGGTTTAATTAGGAATATCCAAATGAAATATGCATGTATCAAAGTCTAAATACTGTAATATTTGGAATCGAAGTGGAAAATTAGTTTCTGAGGTAAAATAAAGGTTGATAATATCGTAACTGTAACAAAAACGAGCTCGAGAGCTGCAAAATGCTGTAACGTCTCAGCTATAAGAGTAAATACTTGAGTCCTGTTCATGTGAGATGTAAAGGTCGTACTTGTGTTTCCAGACGGTCTTCATCTCCTCTGTGTAGTAGTTCATGTAGCACTGAAGCCTGATGCCCTCTGGAGTACACTGCAGCACCAGGTCAGAGGCGGACGCACCTGACGGACGGCAACAAACACACAGAGACACAGTCAGAGAAACTGAAGATACAGCTTTTAGCCGAGCACGTCTACCCTGGTTACTTTGCAGATTGCTTTTTCAGATAGTGATCTGAAGAGTCCCTGAGGCTGCCTCCGCTCTCAGATTTTATTTAGAGGTTGAATCTACATTTTTTTGGGACAGTCAGACCTTCAGGCTACATCAGGTTACAGCTACATGCAGCAGAGAGGTACGACTTCACTCAGTCTGATTCCTGAGGACAAATGTTACCGTTTGCACCGATGCACGATGAACAAGTCAGTCGAACACACGTTTGATATTATATATTTGGTAACTGGCCTCACTGCTGTTTCCAACTGTTACATGTTTTCTGGCACGTTTGGATGTTAAATGTGACATAACGGGGAAAAAAAACCTGCTGACAAGTCTTAACTTTGGTGTAAAAATGATATAAATCAGCTGATCAAACTCACCAGCAATCTTGGCGATGGCATTGATGATGTCGTCAAACACTGCAAATCAATGACAGACAGACACAAAACACATTATAACATGTTGATTATGAGAATAAGAATAAAGTCATTGATCCGTCTGAGCAGTGAAGAAACGCACCTTGTCCGGAAATGTCAAACACAGACGTGTCCTTTCCTCTGTCGTCACCGAGCACGGCCTTGTAAACACCATGATCTTTTCTGGAGAACTGGAAAAACAAACATTATTATGATTAAAGCAACATTATGTAACTTTTTTCACCTTAAACTAACAGCCTCAGAGTCATTTTGATGGAACAGAGTGATGTTATACGATGAACGGTGCCTCTATCACTTGTTTTCAACACAATACTGTGATGACGTGATGAGTTTTGTTTGTAGTCGGCACCATTCATCTGACAACTTGTTACAGACCTGGGATCTGTTTTGTTTACGACGGTGACACTGTGGGGGGCGCCGCTTTAAAGGTGCTACAAGGAACTTTAACTATTGGTTGGTTCTGGCGCCCCCTGTGGACAAGAGTGGTACGAGCACCACCGCCTTGTGTCTTTAAGATCTGATCTGACTCGTTCATTCTGTGTTTTTATAAGAAGTGTTTGAGGCGAGCATCCAACTTCCGACTGCCTGTAGCGTTTCACTCAGATATGCCACAATATGGAAGCTAAGTATTGAATATTTGTGTATAAGCCAATCAGAGCCCTCAGCACCACAGATGACGAGGGTGCTGCTGTCGTTACCTGAGGGATGGGGAGAGCGCAGGCTCCTGACATCACATTGGGAGGAGTTTCTGGAACGATCTCGTCGTCCTCTTTGTACCAGTGGAAGGTCGTCTCCTTCTTCACATTCGCCACCTGAAAGACGAACACAAGGACTCGTTTTACTGAGAGAAAAAGGGAAGCAAAGTGATGAGAAGAGTAGAAAACTGAGTGATGTTAACGGTTACCTTGCAGGCGAGCATGACGGTGCAGTCCTCAGTGACAGTGAAATACAGATACTCAGAGAAATGTGCACCTGAAATCACAACGTGGAGTCAGGAAGTTATCAGTACGAGGAACATGAAGAGCAACAATGAATGAAATTAAACATGAAAAACACTCAGAGGGAGTTTATCTCTGCCACGGCTGTAAGATCCTTCTTATTAGTAATCACAAGTTTTTAAGAAAGCCGGTTGAACACAGCGAAAAGCCACTAACACGTCTCCAAACTGGCAAATTTAGTTAAATCCTCAAAACACTGCCGCATCTGCCCTGAAACCAGCAAGACTGAAACATACTGTAGCTTCTTTTGTAAGAAATTACACTCTTAAGTCTGATTAGCAGTGTGTACAACTAAGAGCTTTTGTGTGCATGAATGATGTTTACTACATAATATCAGTTCAGCCCTTTTGTGTGTTTCCAGATGTTGGTGTGTGTCGGTACCTTGTTTCCTGATGTGCTCTTTCCTCTGAAACTCGGCCTCCTTCAGAGCAGCTTTGAACACTGAAACAGAAAAACAGGATCAATAAAAGTGGACAGCAAATGATTTAAAGACACTGAAAATGAACAGCTGATACAGGCCGATAACAAATGTCTTTCAATTCGACTGTTTTGATTCCCACATTTTCTGTTTCTGCTTCAATATTTTTCCTTTTCTAAGATTGTGAGAGAGAGAAGTGGGAGAAAGAAGCCTCACCGTCTCCCACCAGCACCAGGGAGCTCTGGGCCTTGGCCTTGCCGTCGTGGATCTGGACGGTGTACGTGCCCTCGTTGGCTCTGGTGAAATGATCCACCGTCATCTGGATGATTCCTGAGGCCACGTCGTGGCTGATCTTGTGTCCCTGAGAGGAAGATTTGTGTTTGCATTACATCAGGAGATCATGTTCAAATCTGAGCGTCTGTCTGTTCATGAATTTTACTGTGACAACAACAAACAAAAGATTTAAATGTGACTTTAAACCAGCTACAACTTTAATAAGCGACCACACTAATGTACATGGACGCTGAAGGTGTTACCTCTCCGCTGGCGACCTCCTTGTCGTTCACGATGAACCTGTAGGATACGGATGGAGACAGCTTGACGGCCTGCAGCCAGAAGCGCACGTGACCCTTCTCCAGAATCTCGTAGTTCAGACCGTGTTTCAGAGGAATAACTGCACCGAGACAACAGACGCACAAACATTAGATCCTCAGGAAATAATCTAACTTATATCTGCGGTCTGCTGCTACAAAACAACACTCACTTGGATGTCTGATGGCGTAGCTGAGCTCCAGCATGGTGTTCAGAGCTGCAGGGCACAACAGGACAAACATGAGCAACAAACAAACCAGAACAACAAACAATCTGCTGCGTTTTCATGAACTCACCGTCCTCAGTCAGAGTGTGGCTGCCAGAGACTCCGTCTGTGTCGGTGACCACCACAGAGTATCTGCCCAGGTCGTCTTTATCAGGGTTGGTGAAGGTCAGTCTGGAGCTGAGGAGCAAATAAAGCAACTATTAAATGTCCAATAAGGTCAGAACAATTACAGCCACCAACTCTGTAAGAACTTAACTGGAAAAACGTATAATTTTCACGAAAATGTCATAATTTTGTTACAAAGATTTGTGTTTTTGTGCTGCAGTCTAGTTAAAACTACACTTGTAAGACGTCAGGTCGCAAAGTTGTTTAGTTTGACACAAAGCATTTTACTGTCGCATTGTTTTTAGCTTTATTTTATGTATTTTTATTCATTTCTTTTTCTATTTATTGATCGTTTCCGAAGAGTTTTCCTGAAAAAAAACAAAGACAGTCAGTTATTAAGTGGAGACAGTGTTCAGTTAGAAAATGTCCAGTGAGTCGAATCATCTTAAAATTTAAGGCAACATCATCCAGAGTCTTTTATTGGGTGCAAATAATCTCAGCGAGCAAATAATTCATCTTATATTAAGAATAAAGTTTCAGAGAACATCAGTTATCAACTATCTGAACTAACTTAAATATAATTATCAGAGCTTTGTCTCTAATTCTTATAAAATTAGTACCAATATAATAAACTTCTCTCCAGGAAACATTTGGGAAATGATTAAAATATCATTACATCCATAACATAATAACCTGGAGTTTAGAGGGTCAAGGGGGAAAACAAGGTGTTGAAAACAGGAAACAGAGGAGCGTGATGTCTTTCAGCAGTAAGTTCCCACTGTGAGCTCAGTAAACGTGCGAAGGCTCGAGGGGAAACACAGTTTGCTCTGCTGTGTTTATAAGAACCATTTTAAAGACAATCTTTCTGTCTGTGAGCAAAGAAGAAGCCAAATGAGCGCTGAGCTCCGCCTGCAGCCTCGGAGACGTGTTCGATGATAACAGCGAGCTTACGTTCTGCCCTTTGTCGACATGGACACCCTGGGGCAGTCGCCGATCGGTTTGTAGTTCTTCGACCACACGAACTTGGACGTCTCGCAGATCTCACAGGCCTCCAGAGACAGGAAGACGTCTCCGGTCTCCTCGTCCACGCCAGCCACAATCTCCTTGGTGCCTGAGAATAACACGTGAAATTAAACTAAATCAAATCTGTCCGATCTCTGTTTTTTTTTTTTAAAAAGCAACTGAAAAAATGGATGCTGAGTAACGTCAAATGTCCTTTTAAGGATTTTCCACCGTTTTTTGAACGTGTGTGTGTTTTTAAATGATGTTTATGACTGTTTATATTGATGTTTTTATAGTTTTATTAGATGTGTTATTGTAGAAATGTGATATTCTTTATATCCTGTTTTCCTGCCTGCATCCTCGCTGACACATCAGGACCGTCCAGTAAGTAACTCATTTGACTTTATTGTGATATCCTGATGAATTTCAGTGCTGGATGCACATTTATTTATTATTTTAAATATAATCAATCAGTCAGTGTAGAAGCTGTGGCTGCAGACGGGAAGCAGTCGTTACCTGGGAGAGCTTTAGCGCAGACCGGCTCAGACAGCTGGGAAGCTTTTCCGACACCGCTCGCGTTGACGGCACGAACTTTGAACACGTAGGTTTCACCTTCCTCCAGACTGCTCACCTGCAGGTAACCATGGAAACATCTTTACAGTGTTTAAACTTCCTCTTTCAAATTCAAACTGTTGCTGAAGAACAACTCTTCCGGTTTGTTACCACCTCAGTATCTCTTCTCTCACCTGCAGGTAACGGTGGCTCACGGCTTCCTGATTCAGACTAACAAACTCTGACGAGCCCTTCTTGGCCATTTCCACAAGATATCCAGTGACCGCGCTCGCTCCGGTGTAGACTGGAGCCTTCCACAGGACGACCAGGGAGTGACCTCTGACCTCACTGAAGCTCAGGTCGTAGGCCGGACCTGAAGGTACGCCCGAATGAAAACATGAACACGAACACAGAGAAAAGAAGTCTGCTTCGTAGTCATCTTCCAGCACCTAGCATCAAAAGACCTCCAATATTTCTCATGTTTGTCTTTGATATAATTAAAAAAGTCAAATGTTCTGATGGTTCTCCTACCCGGCTCGTCCATGGTCCAAGCTTCACATTTCATTGGGGCGCTGGGAGCTGAGGGCACGCCGACACCGGCCATGTTACCGGCCTGGACCTTGAACTCGTAGAATGTTCCCTCGGTCAGATTGTCAACCTGAAGAAACAGAGAGAGACGATTCACACACCTACAATCTGATCTGTGAAGTCTCCAAAACAAATCTGTTAGTTTCTTTTCTTGTTGTATAATTGTGTGTGTGAGTGACGTCACTCACGGTGCAGATCCTCTCGGTGATGGCCTCGTGGTTGACCTCCTTCCACACCAGAGAGTCGGCGTTGCGCTTGTCGACGTAGTAAGCGTTGACCTTGGAGCCGCCGCAGTGTTTGGGACTCTTCCAGGCCACAGTGATGGAGGCGCCATCACTGCTCAGCATGGTGATGCCGAAGGCAGCGCTGGGAGTCGCTGAACCACAGGTAATATTTAAGAGTTTAACATTTTTTTGATACTCGCACCAACTTCACTGACTATTTCCTGCTGACTGAGCAGACTGTACAGCAGTGTAATATTGTACGAGTGATTTGTGATCCTTCTGGCTGCAGCTGTGTTCGTGACATTGGAAATATGCAGTTCAGTGATTAAAACACGTAAAAATCACAGTGAAAGTGGACAAAGTGGGAGCAGTGGGTGAGTCAGGTGGGAACAAACTAAGACAACTGTATCATACATACCATACTCCACCCCTTTACCTGGACAGAGTAATGAATAATGAGCTTTGAGCTGCACTGAAGGCGTTTTTAGTTGTTTACAGTCACATTTTCCATCGAATCTATGAGCTTTATTTGCATTTTAAAGTATGTTTTTAGCTACATAAACAGCTCTAATGATAAATGTGGTGTCTCTCTCACCGAGGGCCGGCTCCACAGCGATGGGAGACGACTCCTGAGACTCTTCACTGAGGCCGAAGACGTTGACGGCTTGGACGCGGAACGCGTAGGTTTCCCCCGGGATCAGGCCGTGGACCACAAACCTGACACACACACACACACACACACACACACACACATTATTATTATTATTTATTAGTTTATCTGCGGATTGAGCATTTTATGTCTTCAGCGCAGGGACCGGCTTGATAATCACAAACACATGTAAATCTCACTTCCTACAGTACGGGCCCTTTAAGCATTCTGCGTTTTGCTCACTGTATAAATTAATGTAGTTTAGTGTTACTGACCTGGTGTGTTTGAAGGGTTTGTGGTTGCAGGGGAACCACTCCTTGGCTCCGACCACGCGGCCGTCGATGTAGTAGCCCATGAGGTGTTTGGGACTTTTGGGAGCGTCCCACTGCACGAACACGGACGACTTCGTGTTTCTGGTGGCGATGACCTGACCGGGAGCAGAGGGGACGCCTGGTCGAAGGACAGGAAGTTATTATTAAACACAAGTAATTACATCATTATTAAGCAAATGAACTGTAATGGTTTAATTACAGAGGTGTGTGTTTTTCCTTACATTCAGGCCTCGTCCACACTTATATGGATACTTTGCAAAACAAACATTTTCCTGTACATTCACACGCAAACAGCGTTTTTTTTTAGAAACTGGTTTCTGTGTGTACGTGTAGAGCGTTTGAGGAAACGATGATGTCACACCACATGGCCATTGTTGCTTTCTGTAATTAGCGTGTCGATGAAATAACAACAACAATGGTGACATACACACTCTCTCTGGTATTTGAAGTATCGGTGACGCAGACTTTCTCATCACCTTACTTGCCTGTCGTAATGTGTGTACGGAGATATTTTGCAAAACGAAGGTTGTGTGGACATGATTTCTTTTCTTTTTAGAAAACGTATCCATATCAGAGTGGACGAGGTGCTAAAAAATGGATCAACATTTAAGAGTCAAACCTAAGACGGACAATGAAACAAATGTCAACACTCAACATATAATTGGGGGAATCCGGCAGCATCGATGTGTAAACAGAATAAAAACACTGAATGTAACATTAAAGCAGGTGAAAAGAAAAGGAGAAATAAAACATCTGGAAATATTGAATATGTCTGCAATAAATATTGACACGTTCCTGTAAGAAGTTTCAAGGAAATTAAAAAAACTCCATCTTGGGAAAATATCAGCCAAAATATCTTCACAAGATCTGCAACACTCAGTTATTAATGTCGGACCAAATATCTTCTAGATGTGACAGAACTGCACTGATACTGAACAGAATCAAAGTCCGGTTGCAACAAAGTGAAAACTAGATGAGAAATGCATTTTTTATTTTACTTGATTTATTGTTTTTAATCTGGTTACTGTAAAAATATTCTGCAGAAACTATTAAAATAAATACATGTTGTAAATTATTTTTTAGGGTTTCTTGGACAAATTTCAACCCGATCCAATTTAAAAATAAGAACACACAAACACCTCTACCAATCAACACTTTCTGAAAAAAGCAATGTACTGATCCAGTAACAGAAGTCCTGATAATTATCTGTAAATATTCCTGATAGCTGCGCTGTAGATTATAGAACGAGTGCCACTTATATAAAACATGCAGAACTGAAAGGTGTGTCCTGGTGTGTTTTCATTGAAAGGTGAGCCGTCATTGTGCGAACAAAAACACAAAGTGAGTTAAAGGTGTGAAACTGGTTTTGGTGCCTGGACTGAAATAACACAACAACAATGTGAAGTCGTGTTGGAGGGAAGTGAAGTGAAGATTAAGGAGAATCTGAGCATGTTTTTATTGTAAAACCTCGAGGTCGAGACGCTTCAGTGAAACATTTTGGAAAAAGTTCTGGTTCTTTAGATTAAATAGATCACAATACAAAAAACAAGTGTATATTTATATTATATTTCCTGAGTGCTCTGCCGGTCACACACGTGGTGAGATCACACAGTGGAAGAGTGAACTGTGATGAAACAGCATTAATCTGAACATACGTACCGATCGACACCTCAGTACCTGGAACATACACACATAATGAGTATTTGTCCAAAATGTGATTTTCTGGCTCATTAGATGTGTGTGTTAATCTTTGTGTGTACTCTGCTGCACATATGAAACACTTCCCGGCCCCTTACCGTCCTCATCGACCTTTTCGATGGGCTCAGACGGCGCCGAGGCCTCGCTGGACCCGTACAAGTTGACCGAATACACTCTGAACTGGTACTTTTGCCCGTCTTGCAAATCAAAAACCGGGTAACGAGGGGAGTGCAGTTTGACTGCCGTGTTGATCCGCTGCCATGCTCCAGTGCCTGCTAAGCACTGTGGGAGAGTCGGGGAGGAGGAGGAGGAGGAGGGGGGAGGACATGAGAAGGAACAGCCATCTGCGACACAACCTCATCAATGTAGCATCAACACAAGGACGAGCCAACAGGTCGAGTGTTTCTGCAGCGTCGGGGCTCGATTTAGTTTAATTTGGCCAAAACAAGAATAAACACATTTTTTTAATAATGTTTTTTTTGTTGCTTTTTTTATATTTTGCTTTCTCTCTCGATGTTTCATCTTTCTTGTTTTTTGCTCTTGAATTCACTTTTCTATTTGCATCTTATTCTGTTTTATTTCTCTATAATTTAGTGATTGTTGCACCTGTGTTGTATTTTGTGAAGCATCGTGTAACTGTGGTTTTGAAAGGCGCTATAAAAATAAAGGTTATTACTGTTATTATAATCATTATTGTTATTTAAAGGTGTGATCATCGTCATGTTTCCAAAAGAGACTTGATTTTTGAGGCGTATACAAATTATTGAACAGTATTGTTATTAAAGAGTCGTACAGATATGACAACGATTTCCTTAAAGAGGAAAAGATGAACAAATGGACAGAAGAGGTGAAGACAAGAGACAAGAATTATTATAAATAACAATAAATACAACAATGATGCATTATGCTTCCTTTACGTATGAAAATACTTCATGTTGGCATTAATGTTGAGCAATACAACCCCTAGAGGGCGCCGCTCAGAGTCAAACCAGTCTCTCACGCACCTCCACTTTCCAGATCCGCCATTTTTATAACTTCTTCCTCTCGTTTGAAATATTGGCTACAACGCCACACAGTTCCTAAAATGTTTGCATATCTTAGTCAGTTAGTCATAAATCCTTTCCAATATTGTTTTTATATCTACCTTAATATCTACATTTCTAGCGTATGTTCCTGAGACCTTCATATTGATTTGTTTTGGCCATATTTAGATTTTTGTAAACAAAGTGGAGCCCCAACAGTACAAGTGACACATGGTGAGCTTTTAATGCTTTCATATTTATTACATAAGCATAAAAAACACATGTAACCTCTTAAACTGACGGACTTATGAGTTAATCCATCTTTACATACTCATGTTGTGAAGCACAGACGCTTCTCTAATGAGGATCTCGGAAAGTTCAACGTATCAGGATGATTTCAGGGGTAAAATGAGTTTCATCCAAAATGAACATCTAACTTAAAATCCTGAGTTTAGGAGGTTAATGTCTTCTTTAGCTTCCCACGACAGTACAGAGCTGAACACTGGGCTACACTGATGGAAATAGATGGCTAACGGTGGAGCGACACACACCTTCTCGATGACGTACCACAGCGGAGCTCGTCCGCGGGGGCTGGGAGGGTTCCAGCTCAGCACGACGTACGATTTGAAAATCTCGGATGCGTGCACATCGGTGGGCTCCCCCGGGATCGTTACGTAGCCTGGATTGGGAGTGAACGGTGTTGAGGCCTAAAGTACTCACAGCAGCAGCTGCTGCAGAAGTCCCACACTGTGTGTTTCATTAACTAAGTGTTGTGTTTTTAATCATCATTTTTCAATCTCATCTTTTATCTTCGTAAAACTGACGAGGTGCTGGAGGGAACAAAGACAACACCAGTATCATGTTTCAGCTTTTTATGAAGGGTCCCTTCATATGAATAAATCCTGATACAGAGGTTTAAATGTCTTTAATGAAGTTCCTGAGGTGTGGCAGTAGTTGTGAATATTACAGTAAAATGTGGGACTTCGACAGCAGCCTCAAGTTAAAATTATACCAACGCGTTCACATATTTATTTTAGTGTTTAAATTAGTTTTTGTGTTAAAGGTTTGATTGAAAGTAAAGGGAGTACACGGCACACGTTTTAAAGGAGGAAGAAAACACTAAGTGGTTTAATTAAAAATCAGTCAAGGAGTAGAAAAGATGGAGTTAGATCAAAGAAGGCACCACAACGGTTATTAAAGGAGGAGAAGGGGAAATTATTTGTTCTGTGTAGCTATTTTCAACTCTTAAAATGTAGACGAGTGTGATGTTTTTGTAGGTTTGTAGGGGCAGATATATGAACTATTTGTTTCCACTGTTGTTTACATTACGAGATCAAGCCTTTGTCCTCAGCGGATTGAATGCCATCCATCTTAAATCCAGAAAGTTCAGTATCTATTAAACAGCAAGTTGTAGACATACGATGACTCCACATTCATGGGTCCCAGTGATTATCTGGGGTCGACAAAACATGTGATTGCTCAGAAGAAAAACTCAGCGGCTCGCCCGCGGGACGTCCAACAAGAAAATGAAAAAAAAAACAAAAACAAACTGCGATCGCAGATGCGAAAAAATCCTCTCATTTCACAGCAGACTCCATTATCCCTCTACACCGGAGATCCTGAGATGGCAGCCATTTTAATGACAGCTCTTCAGAGCGTCTACGCCCGCCCTAGATCCTACAACACCAGTGACTGATCGTGTGGACGCTCCTCTCTCCTGAGCCTCTTGCACACCACCCTCCGGACGACTGATTCATTGTCAGTGATATTATTATCAACGCAGAGATGTTTTTAAGACTGAAGATACTGAATGTGTTATTATGGTGAAGTTTGGACAACAGGACAGGTGTTAGTGTTACTGTGAGTGGTCGGGTGGTTTGAAGGATTAAAAGAAAATGACTGAACCGGATCGGTCCTTGTATACTACCGTACCCTCCAGGTCATCATCCTTGATCACTATGTCGTATTTCCCTTCGATTTTAATCACTGTTGCAGGAAACGACAACAGCAGACCCGTCAGAAAACAGTCGTGTCCCGCCGGTTCGTGTTTTGTATTTACCTTCCTCAGTACCTTGCAGCCTCTGGCTCTCGGCGGCGTCGAGGGCGGTCACTTTGTCGGACTTGCGGGACGGCCTGCTGATGCCGGCGCTGTTCACGGCGCGGACACGGAAGTGGTAGGAGCGGCCCACTTTCAGGCCGTGCGCCGGGTATTTACAAACCTTCACCGGGGCGTCGTTGCACTGGACCCAGGTGTCACTGCCAGATTCACACCTACACACCGGGACCAGGAAATGACATCAGTGGTACGACATCACCAGCAAGAAACATTTACTAAATATTCTGAAGCTTGTTTTTACATTTGCTGCAGTAAAAACATAAAAGTCACCAGAATTTAATAAATCTACAATAAGAAAAGTGATTGAAAACATCTATAGGTGAATTAAAGACATTAAACTTAATGTTTCTTAGTAAAAGCTGCATTAATTGTTTGTCTTTGGCCACAAAGGTGAAATAAAAAACAAATCTGAGATGAAAACACCTGATAAAGTGTCTCCTTTAATGATTTCCTCGGCATCGACTTCAGTGCAGTGTGACTGTATTCACGTCAATGTGCCAACTCTGCTATAAAAAGAAACTGACCGATCCACAAAGTATCCGGTGATCGCCGCCTCATTGACGGTGTTTGGGGGTTTCCAGGCAACCAGCACGTAGTCAGCGTTGATGTCGTACGCCTTCACGCTCATTGGTGCACCGGGGGCGCCCGGAGCAGAGGGGGCGGCGTCTGGAGAACGTACGATGGGAAGGGAAAAGCAAGAGGGACACAGGTAGAAAGATGAGACCGATAATGAATTATAAACATAAAGATTTACTCGATGCAGCTTTAAAAATGATTAAAGGAAAAAGGAAATGAATTATGAACGTGACATCCTCTATTTATTGTGCTGTATGTTGTTTTCTTTTAGGATAATAAGAGCATTACAATTAGTAATTAATTGCCTGTTTGAGTCCATATAATAATAATTAAAAACCCTCCCTTTAATCTGAATGAAAACTCAGATGAGGCCTCTCATCATGGGAACTGCAGACATCCTGACTGAAGGTCTCACTAATTAATGGTTTGCACACCAGCTATAAAGAAAATAATCCCTCGTTTTGTCGTGTCGAGGCAGATTCTGAGAGCAGGTCTGGTGAGAACTGAGTGAACTTTATCTGAGTTAACGAGCCTGTTACATGTCGTGTACAACCGATGTGACATTTGTAATGGGCTCAGATTTTGGCTCGAGTCCTAAAACCTTAAAACCTGTGTTGAAAAATAAGATTAATATTCAGATCAGACCAGTTTATCCATTCATTGACAGTCGACACAGACACTGTTTAAATCATTTACATTATAATAAGATCATTTTCTGTGTGAGGGTTCGAGCTCGTCTCTGATAATGTCACTTTGTCTCGGTGATGCACATTTTTAGCAACAGACTCAGTTTCATCTTTCTTCTGTCTGTATTTGGTGTTTCAGCACTTTCAGCATTTTCATCAATCAATGAATGTCTTCTTCTTTCCTCAGCTGTGGTGACTGTCTGTTTGTTGCTCCATGATGCAGAGAGGCGTACCTGAAACAAACAGGTAGGCGCTGTGCTCGGCGGTGCCCTCCTTTGTGAAGATGCGGAGGGTGTAGAGACCCTCGTCGTCCTTCGCCAGGTGAGGCAGCGTCAGACGGGCCGCTCCTCCACCCACAGACATCTCAGCCAGCTTACCGGCTTTCAGCAGTTTATCTGTCGGACGAGATGGAAGAGACAGCGAAGAGTGAACAAACACAACCGGCTGAATGAAAGAATAAATGAACTGATCTGTACAATAACACGTCTCACCGTCTCTGTACCACTGGACGATTGGCGGCACGTTGGGGAGGTCGGGGACGACCACCATGCTGCACACCAGACTGATGGAGCTGCCCTCCACACCAAAGGACACCCGGAACCGGTCGAGCAGGCTGACCTCCAGCTTACTGGGATGGATCTCAGTCAGATGAGGCACTGAAGAAGTGAAGCATCACTTAATAATCAATAACAGTTGATATTAACTGAGGAAACAAAAGAATGCAGCGAACTGGATATCACGTCTATTAACTATATAACCAATGTGTCGTCCTCCGTACTTTATCAAGAAACAAAAACGCTTCACATCTGTCCACTTCTGTAACTAAACCTCATAATGTGCAAAAATGTTGTTGTTGTTTTGAGAAAATTAAAGCACTGATGTGTTCAGTCAGCACGTGCTGCCAGTTTTTAAATGTCACTGACTGGTTTAAGGAGAGCAACATGTTGCTGCTCATCCAATTTTAACGAAATCTGGACTCGCAATCAATCTCTCGAATGTGTTTTTGCATTTTGTTTGGAGCACAGAGACTTCCTCATGATATATTAATAGTGGGAGGACTGATTTGCTTGATTGCTTAATGATTTTCTTCCCTGAACACATTAAGAAAAGTATGTGAATGCTCCATTAGATCATCAGCTGTTTCCTTTAAGCAGAAGATCCTCTTGTTTTCAGCTTGTTTCTGGACAACAGCTTCTTACAATAGTTTCCACTGCGTATCAGGCCTCTCACATGTGACCAGACTTGCTATTTGTAGCCAGCTGATCCCGTGTTCTTGTAGTGATTGTGTCTGGGCCTGACTCCAAACAAAAAATTAAAAACAACCCCCCCCCCCCCCCCCCCCCGCCTCCTCCAGCTACATCTTCAGCTACTGCTCGCTCCCTCCTCACCTAAACCAAGATGGCAGAGCTCTCCGGCTCCTGACGCTCCTGTGAAGAAAAGAAAGTCACGTTACAGAGAGAAACACAGAAGTGGATAACGTCTGAACGGTACGGAGCCAGAATAAGCGATGACTTACTCTTCACTGCTACTGTTGCCTTGCTGGTAGCCGTGCCGTGCTGGTTGGTGGCCACAGCGCTGTACTCAGCGGTATCACTCACAACACACCTGCAACACCAGACAAACATGTCAGAACGTGCTTTAATCAAGTGTATGCAGAGTATTTATACAATACTCATCACAAGGCTCCATTTTATAACATATGGATTTCTTTTCTTAACCCAATTAAAGGAGCAGTCTGTAGTTTTGTGGAAGATCTTAGATCTTAGAGATTTACTGCCTCAACAAACTAGATAAACAAACTCTCTTTGTTTTCGTGACTGACCTGTTTTACTTTGTTTATATGTGGCGGACCCTGCCACCTTTCTAGCTTCAAACAGAGTTCTGGGGACCTTATTTTCCTTAAAAATACACATTTAACATTTATATCCTATTTGTAAGTCAGGTTTAAATCCAGTAACCTGCTCATGCTCGCTTAAAAATACTGGCCTTTTATTTGTATTATGTGTTTCTTAAAACATTATCATTATGTGTTGTCCTGTCTTTTTTAAATATATATATTTTCTGTGTACATAATATAATATAGTTTATTGACTGCTGTGGTTTATATCGTACTGTATAAAGTCTGATTCTGACTTTCTCTCTTGAGATATTCTGCTATAAGAATCGGTAGCACATCCACACTTAACTCGACAGTCAGAAAGGATTTGAGCAGAGAGGAAACAACGAGCTGAAAATTGAGCCCATCTTAAAGTCTTGGCAGCTAAAACACGGAGCCGAACGCGAGCACACGGAGCAGCTAAGCTCTTTCTTTCCTCAACAACACGTCGGTGGCTCCTCAAGGTCAGCTGTGAACTTCTGAAGTCAATATCTGAATCAGGCACAAGACATCATGTCCTGCCTCTTTTGAAAAGTAATCTCACATGTTGGGAGGGCAATGAAAAGAAGGGCAGTGGCGCCGTGTGACAGCGACTGAAGAGGAGTCTGAGGGTGAGAATAGAAGGAAGAAATGTGACCTTCACCCTGGACGCAACTATTTTAAAAGACGATCCATATTCTCAGCTGTTGGGGGGGAACATAAACTGTTTGTCCTTCTGTTCGAGCTTTTCACTGTGAAGGAGAAAATTATTTTACTTCTTTTTACAAAGTTTGGGACCCAAACGACACGTCTCCTCACTGACCCTGTAACGCAATGACGGACAACCGGAGATATTCAATGCCTCCAAGAGAAAGAGAGGGAGCGAGCGAGGGGGGGAGCAGTGGGAGGAATTCATGGCTCGAATGACGCAAATGTCAGCACTTCGACACGAACAGCTGAGGAGTCTTGAAGATGACGAACGGCCCAACAGGCTGAGCCCTCAATCTAACTTCCCTCTGCTTTCTAGCTGCTCATCTTTTAATTTTAGATGCCAAAAGTGAAGGTAGAACGCTAAAATATGAACCGTTAAAGGTAAAAAAAATCACAGAGGAGATTATTTAATCCCTTCTGCTCTTTTGCTTTCCCTCTTGTACGACAGGTTCCTTTATATTTTACATATTTCAAGGTCCAATATATTTTTGATGCACAATCCTGATTCCAAAAAAGGTTGTGCAATAATTTATAAAGGAACTGTGTTTGTATAAAGTGTTCCTAAACCAAAGTAGTAATATCCTTTATATAATCAAGTGTTTGACAAAGTGTTGAACCTCGCCCCATCCTCTCTTGTGATCGACTGAGCCTTTCGAGGACGCTCCTTTCATTCCCAACCGTGATAATATCAGTGGTTTCTTCTGTAATTTTAAACAGGTAAGCAAAAATGTCAAAGCCTTAACTCTTTCAAAACAATTCAAAACAATAGTATTACTTAATATTAACAAAACAAATTGCAAAAAAAATGATGTTATCACAAAACTGGGGCTGGTTGTCAACACTTTTAAAAGACTGGACTCTGGACTGGACTAATTTGTAGTCGTCCTCTATACTGTTCAAACGACTGCTACCTGTATGTGTGATGTTTCAGGGTATATGCTTTAAACACTGCAGAGTTGCGTTGGTGTCGTACCTGCTAATGATCAAACTGTGGACTCCATACTTGTTTTCAATCTTGTACTTTCCTGGGGCGCTCAGGGGGTCGACTGGCACGCCTCCTTTATACCTGCAAACAGTCAGGAGTCAATGATCTGTTCACACCTACAGGCTCTCACTTTAAATCAGTATGTTTATGTGGACACATGACTCTCTGATGGTCCACCCAACAATAAACTGAAATCGTGTACTTAAATAGCAGCAGATATTTACGAGGTGATGGCTACTCGGAGGTATGCTAAACACTGTAGACTGGTATCAAAGGGATTAAAGGAATGCTAACAACTTTTTTTTTGGGATAGATCAAAAGATCAATGCTGTATTTCTTCCCAGCATGATACAAAACAGCTTAACTAGATGTAACTTTCATCTTTGGTTGATTCTGGCGGCCCCTGTGGACAAATGCTTTGAGTCTACAGATGCTGATATGGCTAGTGCTAGCATTGTTTTTGAAAGACACAACATATCTTTAATACTATTTTTAAAATGAAAAGATTGTTGTTTGGTGAAACATCAACTACAGCTCTTACGAACTGCGTGTAACTACTTCATGATAAGACTCGGATACTGAGGGCTTAAATAGTCCATACTTTACATTTAAATGTGGTGACTGAGGTCAAATCTAAAACCCTCTCCTGTGAGAACCGGATATGCCATTTACCATTTGACGATGGGCCTTGGGTTTCCCTGCACAGTGCAGAACAGTTTGACAGGCATCTTCTCCCACACGGTGTGGGGTCGCAGGGCAACCAGGAAGTCCGGCATCTTGGGGATGTCATCCAAATACTCTGGCCTCTTCGCCATCATGTCCTTAACCTGGAGAAATTAAAATGAATCAAGAGATTGTACAGTACAGTGTGCACAAGTAAACAGACAGTGACACTACACTGAGTCTGTGCTTCATCATTTTTCTAAGGTGTAGATACCAGTTAAATGCGGACGCTTTGACATTTTGTACATATTATAGGCTACGTACCATACTGATATTTCTATAAAAATGTGTCACTTCACGTTCACATTACATGTGCATGACCTGAATTTCACATCGAGAGGTGGAGGGGATGGTGGTGGAATTACAGGAGAGTTTGAGACTGCGTTTCAACATCTGTAAGTGTGAAACCTCTGGATATTTCTGACGTGGGACCACAGTTTATCAACATTTGTAAGCATGACAATGTCCAGTTGTGTTTGTGGTGATCAAATCAGGAATTTTAAGGCAGATAAAGATCCTCCCCTCACCCTTACCAAGTCGTTTTTGTGCCTAAACCTAACTAGAACATGAGCACAGCATTGTCACAAGATGAAATATAAAATTAAACCTAAAGAAATTTGGGGTTTGCAGAAACTTACATTGCCAACATTAATTCTGGTGATTGGGTTGGGTTGCTCTGTACTTTGAAATTAAACATGGACTGCGTCTAAATTGCTGCTTTTAACCTTTAAGGGTGTGTATCGTGCATGGTAAATACACAGACCACCTGTTTCTGTGTCATTATAAACTCTTCTCTGCCAACATGTTGTCATCATCAACATTTCCCAGCTGACATCACTATCAACAAATCTGAAATCTGCCCGGACCAGAAGGATTAAAGAGGTGAAGCAGCAGCTAGACCTGCAGTCGACAGAGCTTCATCTGTCTGTCTTCTTACTGCAGCACGAGGACACACTGATGTTTATAAGCACCGTTCATTCACAATTAATATATTGGTATTAGTAGGGTTAATCGAGTGCTCAGCTGAAACTAATATCCGCTACAGATTATGTACTTTTTATTTGTACAAGTATTATCTGTCAAAATCTGTACTCATAGTAGTACATGTACTGTAGTTTACTTCAAGTTTATAAAAATGCTGAATTCTGAGGCGATTCTGTATTTAGTTTTCTAATGAATAATAAATACAGCAACTCCTGATCAACCCATATCAATTTAAGGCTTAACTTCCAATTGGTCCCACCCACTTCCATTACAAGCCCCACCCATTCACAGTATGGATACAGATACAGATAATGGTGCACTAACTCATCCAACAAACATGTGGAAGATCCACTGTATCCTACTGTAAGGCAGCTGTATCAAGTGCTCTCATTATGTATCCTGATTTCAACTCTATGACACATTGACATTGATATTTGTTTGGTATGCATTAGCAGCCAAAACAGTACATCTCAATTTTCAGATATTTTCATATGCAGTGTATCAAGATGAGCAAGTGCTGTGTAAAACATAAATGTAGAGTTGAGTATCATCAGCGTATGTGTGCTGTGAAATTTTTGATAATTACAAAGTGATTTGATTTGATCACTTACTGACATCAATCTGCTGAAATACTGTACTCAAAATGGTTGAACAATGACTTTTATAGATGACACGATCAAATCTAACTGTTATTTTTGCAGGTACTGATACTTAACAAATCAAAAATGCCAAGACAACGTAATTGAATACCACAACAACGTTCCTGATAAAAGGTCTTTCGAGTGGCTCCTTACCTCTCTCTGGATATTAAGGCTGTCCACTCTGGCCTTGGTGGTTATCCTCATCCTGCTGAGCTCCTCCTGAATAACAGCCAGTCCTTTCCCAACATTCGTAGACACTCTCTGGTACTCCTCGGTCTCCTCAGCAGTCCTACCAACCAGAGTTATTATAGTAGTACTTTTTCACTTTTACTTTGTTTTCAGTTCAGTTCAGTTTCATTTAGTTGTTCTTGTTTAAAAATGTTAAGCTTTAGTTTAGTTTAGTTTATATTACTTTCATTAGTTTACGTTTTTTTTATTGTGATGTGGGGAGTAGAAGTTTATTAAAAAGTTCTGAGTATGTATTACAATACAAACACAGGACTTTGTGAAGGCAATTTTTCACGGTCATGTTTACACCCTAGTCCCAATTAACATATGCACAAATGCCTCCTGATGCTTGTTATGTTGACAAATTTGAGCAAACTGACAAAGACTTAAACTAAAGACATTCCTTACTATATGTTTTTTATTTTATTTTAGTATTGTAAATGCACAATATAATTTTAGCTAGTTATATATCGAAATATACTGAAATTTGCTTACTCCCTGCATCGACATGGGCCCCAAAAACTCGGTTTGGCTCTATAAACTATAATAACCCTTCTACCAACATACAACTTCAATTGATCTGCTCATCTACGTACTAACTACATACATACGATTATTCATTTTAGTGTCAACATGAGGTAAACATTTACTTTATCTTATACAGACTTTACACTGAATAAGTCCTGAAACATTAAGACACTAAGAATTAAGAAGTAACTATTTAAAATTTGATTCAAGCAACAGTAGAGTTCATTGATCACTGATAAACTGTTTCTATCAGCCCAGCAGATTTAATTTAACAGAGTGACTGACTGCTGACTCACTAATACGACAATCAGCACTTGTCAATTCAAAATGATCCTAACTGAAAAGTGAACAACTAGTAAGATGGAAGAAATGTGCTGTCTTGACTGAGGTCAGCTAGTAGAGGCTGTAGTTCAGTATTACCTTACACTTAAAATAGCCTGACATATGACAGCAGCCAATGGGAACTCACCTCTGCCGGAACACCGGTATGGTGTACGCTGGTTCCGCCATAGCCTCTGTGGCCTGGGCCTGTACCTGGCTCACCGATGTAGAGCTAGATTTCCTGTCAGGAGGAGGACCATCGTTATAAAACAGGAATCAAAGTAATGGACATTTTCAGGTATTAGCCTTGCAGAAGCAGTCGCTGAGCTAAAATCGGTCATGATCCACCGAAGGTTTATTTTTGATTTGGAAGTAATATCAAACAAACTGCCGACTGCAGTGTTTTAATCGTCTTTCGAATGTGGTGTCAATCCATATTAAACTTCTAGACTATATTTGTGTTTCCGTCTCTGTATCTGTTCTTGGAGGAAGATTTATCTCCTTTGTATTGCCAATATAATGCAATCCTAACCTATCTGTAAAGTATCCTGAAAAACCTACTCTTATTAAATGAACTTATTTGCTTTACAAATGCTTTAATTAAATTTAATAAAGGTCAGCCAAACACCTTCAACTGATGCAGAATTCCCCGTACTGACAGCTGATACAGACTCAAGCAACAGAGACAGAGATTTAATCTAAAAACTACATTACATGGTTGATCCAACCATATCAAAAACAACAAACTTTTCCAATCACTCTCATGGAAAACATCTGAGAAACTTGATCAGTCCTGATATCTACAGCTGTGACCACTGGTCTCAGATGTAGGCCAGGCTCAGAGGAGTGGCACACAGCCTCTGGCATAAGGCAGAGGCTACATGACAGCATGGCAGCTTTCTACAGGATGACCCGGTGATCAGACAGTTTTTGAGGTTAGCACAGCCTTCAACTTCTGGATCAAGTTCAGTGTGACTACGTTGCAGAGCAGAGCTGGACTAAGAGCCAGGTTGGGAGCAATACTTTTTAAAAGCTCACTACAGCAATCTAGTAAAATACACACACGTCTCTAATGACCTGAGTAAGAAAACAGGCCAAAAACTGTTGGCGGAAGCTGCAGAGTAACATTAGCATTAGCATTAGCATTATCTGTAGCAATGATCATGGCTGCAGTTTATACTGGTAACAGACAACTTTCTCCAAATCATTCTGAAGTAAACACTGACTGCACAATGTAATGGAAAAAATGACATCATCTGCGTATAGATGGCTCCTTTCAACCCAAAAGTTATTCAGTCTCCCACCGGGCTGGATATTTCCCAGAAAGATTGAGGTCGAATTGTGGTAAAACAAAAGTGAACAGACGGGCATTCACTCAATGGAGAGCACTCCGGTGTTGTGTCAAAGTCTGTTCCCCCGCTGATATGTGTTTCCTCTCAGCACCTTATCAAGACGATTCAAAACTGGTATTCTAAGTAACAAACCCGGCCTACTTATTAAACCAACTGGCTGTTAGCACTGAGATCAGGGTTTCTAGGTCAAATTGGGGTTCTTACAGTTGTTTTTTTTGTCTTTGACAGTAGCCAGGCTGCTAGTGGTAGCCATGTTGCTAACGCTGTGTTTGTTAAAAAGTTAAAAAGTTGTCTTTTTCTGCTTTAAATAAAGGTAATAAATATTTAACAAAAGCTCTAGTCTGGGATGATGTAAACTGAACAGGGATAAAGGTAAAAAAGCAAAAGAGTTTGACGAGTCCGACTGCTCTGTGAAGGAGACAGTTTGGAGTTTAGCTTCGCTCCGAACTCATAAATCAATCTGAACGTGGATCTACATGGTCTTAATAACTCCAACGAGAGATGAACTGTTGCAGTCTTCATCCTTTTGTAACGGGCTGACTTGTATATTAAAACAAATGACAAATGAGCAGCCAAGTTAGGAAGCAGATGAAGGAAAAGTGAAAAACCCCCCCTCAGCAGCAGTTCGATGGCTGGATCTATTTCTCTACCTGGCGAAGCAGCAGCAGCTGTGCTTTTCAAAGTAGCAGGTGATTTCCACCTCCGTACCTTTGTGTCTGCTGATGGACAACATATTTAGTGTGTTGATAAGCATAATCACTTTTGACTTGGCTCCCATGCTTCCTCTTATACCAAGGTATGACTTTGGAAGCCATGACTGGAACACTTCAAGGAGACCTGGCTGAGGGCACCAGGGGGAGGGGAGACCAAACATGTGTTAACCATGATAACAATGTCAGCACAAGCCTGTCTGTGTCTTTATTGTCACTGCAGCCACTGCGAAGTCTCTGTGATGCACATCTGTCCGGGGGCCTCAGATATAAAACAGACTTAGGATCAACTTTAAGTATGACTTAAGCAGGCAACCACGTATAAATACTTATTCATGAACGCTTACTGTGACCTGGAAATGATCTCATCTCGAAGCAAAGCCCGGACTTGACTGAAGTGTTTCCCCTGCTGGTTTTGGACGGGCATTGCAGTTTGGGATGCAAGCCTGGGGTGAAGTTTGTTTGAGCTTCATGAACAATATGCAGCGGCAACAAACTCCCAAAGCTTCGTGTTTGGTTTTGTTTGCTAACCCACAATTTAGTTCACTGAATAATACGTTTGTACGTTTGTCCGTGGCTATTCCAGATTAAACAAGTCAGGTGCCATAAATCCCATGCTTATGATCTTTTATGAATTTAACACAAGCATCAGAAATGATCTTATGACTGAGTTCAAGTATAAATCTGAGAACATTCTTACAAATGAGGCCCCCGATCATCTTTTAAATGTACAGTATGCAGCATCACCTGTGCGTCTTTGTTGCAGTCAAACCTCAGCGCAGTCCTGACTCTTCTTAAGAAATATTTTAAGTAGTTATCTTTATACTATACATAAGGGTCATTCGGTGCCAACTCACCCAAAATCCAGAACTTTTCCGGGCACAATCCTACAGCTGTACTGCAAATACTCGATTCTTTATTCGACGCCTCACCAATCGCTTATTTTTCACTGGACTGGGTTGAAATTTGTCCTGAACATCTACGAGTCTCCAAGGAAACTAAGCAGTAATGTGCATTCATTTAAATAGTTAATAGTTGTTGCTGAATGTTTATAGTGATCAAATTAATAACAAGTCATTAAAAAAAAAAATCATATCTCCACTAGTTTTCACTTTCTTGCAAACAAATGTTGATTTTGTGTCGTATTAATGTCGTTCTGTCACATCTAGAAAGTTATTCGGTCCTGCATTAAAAAAAATGAGTGCCACAGATGTCACTAAATATAGCATCAGAGCTGAAAAACCTACTTTTTGAGTTATTTTGACTGCAGATTTTCCCACGTTGTAAACAATCCTGAGTGTCTCTTGGATGTTCAGGACGAATTTCAACACAATCCAGTGAAAAGTTAGCGACTGGTGAGGCTGAGAAAACAAGCTTAAAAGGTATTTGCAGTACAGCTATGGGATTTTGCAAGGTGTCATGAATTTAAGAGAAGCTTCAACATGGCCCATAATAAACTCCAGTAGCTAAAACACTGATATCAAGAGAATACAAAACTATTACGTTAACACATTTATCTCAGAGAAAGCGCAGCATTTATGAGGCTTCAGGACAGTTCCTGCATATACCAGAGCTCAGCACTTCAAATGTTTCACCTTACAACCTCACACAGCTCAGCTATGAATAGCTTGCAGCAGTCCGTCTATTCCATGATTGGAGAAATGAAGGAAATAGAGTCATTAGCCTCAGTGCACAGGCCTCACATTATTTAATTAAAACCATCACACAGGAAATGAGACCGATCGGACTGCGTCGGCTCTTTTTAAATCGAAAAGGACTCGTTCTCTAAAACCAGCTGTCAAATCCACACTAATTACACTTCCACCCTTGTATAATTAAATCATTTCAACACAAGAACATTTTTACCTGAGCCTTCCTGGCTGACACAAGTTGGGAAAAGAGGGTCAGCAACCTCTTAATGCCCCTGGTATGTTAAGGAAGCACCGCTCAGGGAGATTACAACAGACCGCTGCTGAGACAGATTATCTACAGTCATCCATTACTGCAACACATTTCACTTATCTCAACACTTTACAGCAGATACCTTCTCCTCCTACTCTGAAAATCATTGAGTGAAAGTCATTTCTTTGATGAAATGAGCTCACCGGTGAGCAAATATGAAGAAAAGTGACTTACCCCAAGAGATTAAAACAGCGCAAAGCGGTGGCAGACCAGCCTGATGCCGCTTGGGAAGCACTTGCTGATGGTAACAAAAATATTACCCTCTCACCAGAGGAATGCTGTTCCCCTTCCACCCCATGTATGGCTGCACTTTAGACTATATATAGCATTTACCCCCAAATTTTGTTCTCATTCTGCACTTTGGAGATGAGGAGTGTGCATCCGTACCTGCAATTTTATTGAATTACTTAGAGGTACGTTTCATCCGCTGCATTTATTTAATTTAAGGATTATTTTCAGATTTTTAGTGAGAGCTTAAAAGAAAATTATAAATGTTTACAGAGGCTGGATTTCTATAATTAAATACAGTTTCCCACACAGCAATAACTCAGTTTTGAAGTCCTTGAATCAATATTAAAATGGCACAGTGCCAGTCCTCCTATTATTGGCAGGAAGATTGATTTCAAACAAGATTAATAAAATGTACTTCACCTTCAGATTTCACAAATATTCATTCAGCCAAGAGCCTGAAAGACGTTTTGAGATAATTTGCTGGCAAATCCCAACACTGAAAGCCTTATGAGACCTTTTTAGGTTTCTCGAGACAGCCTGTCCTCCTTGGCTCAACACTTGTGGCCAACAGTCAGGCTATTTTTATCAGCTCGTCCTCCGATACAGTGACACCCCCGATTCTTACTGTACAAGAGCCCGAGCAGCTATTTTTACCCACAAGTCTATTAAAGAAACTAAATGACTGAAGGCACAGAAGAAAAGAACGTCTCATGAAGCTTCGATCTCTTATTAAACACCAGCGTGAACTCAAAAGAGGCAGTTGGCCTTGAGTTTATTGCCCAGATGGCCTGCAGTTGTTCCCATGTGTCTTCACTGGAAGGGCCACCTCCTCGTCTTTGTTCACCGGACTTGAACTTTGCTCACATTTACAGTACAGTCTTTGACACAAAATAAACTCATTAAAACCTCAAAACATGCATTAAATGTCCTCCTTAAAGCCCCAAAGTGTGGGGTTTAAAAATGTAAGTTTTTGGTGCCTCCCAGTGGCAGAATCAAGAAGGACACCATGGAAGACAATGAACACCAACATGTGAAAACCAGCTGCAGGTTAAACCTACGGGGCCGACGGTTGCAAAACACAACGGCAAGTCAGAAAACACAAGCGAGGTCCATGATTATTGGATGGTCACTTACTGCAAGGGTCCTGATGAACTGACTCCAGAGGATCGTCCACTGCCCACCTTCATACGAGGGGACACTCCTGCAAAGACAAACAACTGTTAGCTTACAATCAATTCATCCGTACAATATAAAACAAAGACTGCAACTCATTTCATAGTAGATTCGTCTGTTGATCATTTTCTAAATTAATCGATCAGTTGTTTGGTCTATAAAGTGTCAGAAAATGGTGATAAATGTCGATCAGTGTTTCCCAAAGCTCAAGTCGACGTCCTCAAATGTCTCGTTAGTAAAGATTTTCAGTTTACTGTCATAGAGGAGAAAAGAAACCAGAAAATATTCACACTTCAGAAGCTGGAATCAGAGAATTTTGACTTGTTGTTAAAAAAAAACACACACATTAGATTTATCATTGTAGCTGTAGAGAAGGAAAGAAGTTGGATCAGTGGAGATTATTCTGATGGGATCTGACTGAGAACCAGAGGACACGCCATGGTACCAACAAGAGAGCCACGTCCGAAACCATACCCTGTTTTATCGTCTATTTTACTCTAATGGGACCATAATTTATAAAATGAACATCATGCTGCGTTGAAGAAGACTTGAGACTACAGATTGAGACCATAAACTCATTAAGAAACTGTTTACTGATGTGATGAATCAAGTGAGAAGTCGGCTCATTTTCTCATAAGCTTACATACAACCTGACCTCTTTTTGAAACCAGTGGAGTTTGGGACAAAACTGAGCTCAATGTGTAAAATCAGTGGCGTTGCCCTTTTAAAGCCATGCTCAGTTTGGAGTCATTCACTGTTTAATGCTGCCACCTGGTGGCCGTTAGTCGACGTTGCAGTGGACGACCGGCTGATCTGTAAAAACAGTCTGTTTTGGTTTCCTCTCTTTCATTCACGAGGATCAGAGGAAGAAAAGCTGTCAGCCAGGAGTCGGCCTTTATAATTGTTTGGATTTTTGTTACTAATAAAAACAAACAAATTAAAAACTTTATAGCAACTGCTCCTCCCAAAATGAGGTTAAAGGTGTTTTACAGTAGACAAGACAAGACACATAAATAAAAATGACAGTAATGTTTACTTTCAACACTTTCAAATATATATATTTAACGATCACAAGAGAAAATCCTGTTGTATTGGGAGGCAGAGAGTTAATAGAAACTCTCTCTTAGGCTTTTTTTTATTGCTACTGCAGAAAAAACTGCCCACAGAACAAGCTCCAGAATACATTAAAGGAAAAGTTCACCCAAAAACAAAAATTCAAAAGTCATTGAAAAGTCATCTCCTCCCTCCATGCTGATGTAAAGTCAGGTGAAGTCTCATAGTCCACAAAACATTTCTGGAGCTTCACAGTAAAACAGAGTTGCAGCTTTCTGCTAAACAACTGAAGCAGCTGGAGACTTGATTTAAAACAGAAAAAACATCATTATAAATATTAACGTTGTTTACACCCTCAACATGGGGTCAAGTTTGTGCACGCGCTTTTATCTTAGCAGCTGCAGCGAAGATTTGAAGATTCAGCTTCAAAAAATGTTGTAAATAACATCTTTTAAAAATCAATCTTTTGGTTTACTCCAGACGAGCTGTATGGAGTCACTTTATGTTTTTTTTTTTTTTACATTTTAAATCCTCAGCATTCTCCTAAACAACTGAAGTAACTGGGACTGAAGTAGGTGAAAAACTTGACTGAATGAGCTTGTTTTCATGTTTAAGTCTCCAGCTGCTTCAGTTGTTCAGCAGAATGCTGCAACTCTGTTTTATTGTGAAGCTCCAGAAATGTTTTGTGGACTACGAAGCTTCACTCGAGCCTCCATTAGCGTCGGGGTGAGTAGATAATGAGTGAATTTAAATTTTTGGGTGAACAAGCAGACCCTCGTCCAACATGATGGACTGAAACACACTGATATACTCTCCCCCCCAAAAACATTATGAGCAATTGAATTAATTGATGTTTGTTTGCGGTGCAGCTGCATTGTTAGAAAGGTCTCTGTACTTTTTATGCCAGTTGACACACGTTTGTCAACTGGTGTGTGTGTGTGTGTGTGTGTGTGTGTGTCTCCCGCTGAAATTCCAGTGTCCCGTCCTCCCTCTGGCCCCAGTACACAGCATGTTTGTAGTGGGAATAAAGGAGATTATTGGAGCATGATAATATGATGAGCTGGAAGTTCACAAGTTTGAGGGGCCTCATCTCTGCAGAGCCACATTCACCTCTGAGTTCAGCCTTTGAGACAGATTCACTGCAAACAGCTGCATCTGCTCCACAGTCTGTAAGTAGCTTGAGACTCGAGTCATGTGGAGAAATTCAAATGTGTTGTTTTTTAATAATAAACAGGTCAGTAGAGATGGAGGGTGTTTGTTCATCAGTCCGACACTTTGATCATTAGTGAAACACCTCATTCAGACTTTATTTCCATGGCGTCTGGTCTGGATGTTCTTGGCTCCCATAAAGATGATTTCTAATAACTTGGCTGACCTTGTGATTTTCAAAACCTCCCTCTAACAACACTTTGGACAAAACATCCCAAAAAGTATTGACCTGATTTCCACAAAAGAAAATAATAATGACCAAGAGTGACGAATGATTTTGGCGACCCTCTGACCTTTTCTCTCGAGCGCCACCATCAGATCAATTAGTCCACTTGAGCACAAAATCTATTAAGTTAAATAAATTAAACGTAGTGAGCACATTCACGTTTCACCAGCTTTCCTAAAGTTTAATCTAACTAATCAAATTAATGTTTCCGACCTCACTGACTTTCTTCTTGCACCTTCAATAAAGACACTTTTCACAAAATGTTAACTGGAATCTGTTTTAAGTTATAAGCAAAACCTCACATTTAAAAAGCTGAAGACATAAAGATGTTCGTCATATTTCACAGGTTTACATGTGAATCCTAAGAATCTGCCTTGAATCTCCTCACCATCATTAATTAGCTTTAAATTTACTGGGTTTGTGTGTCAGTGGAGTCCGTCAGTAGGGACACTTTAATTATGTGAAGGTCAGCAGAGAAGGTCACCCTGAAGCAGCCATGACACCAGGCAGGATTTTCTGCCTCAGAGGGGGAGTGAGTGATCACTACACCCTCCCTCCTCCCCGTCGCTCCTCTGAGCAGCTCTTTTGGGGCTCGGTGGGGGGAAAGCTGTCTATTCATTCATGCGCTCGCTGACTCGTGGTTGCAGCTGGCAGAAGGAGACGGGACAGGGGAGGAGGGGAATGTGGGCAGGATGGAGGGGAACCAAGGAGGGAAATCCTAAATCAGAGCAGCTAAGTGAGGAGGGGAAATAAAGGGACGTCAGAGGATTTTGTACGTCATTGAGTCAGCAGACACGAGTCGCGTTACGCACGGCGTGTTGACGCAACGGAGCTGCAGGGGGGAGAGAGGAGGGTCGACTGTGTAAAGCAATGCTGAGATTTGTTGCATCAGGCTTTAGAGTAATTCACAAAGGGGCTTCCAACCATGTGCTGCCTGTCGTTAAAGAGGACACCTTTTAAAATGAGTCACAGTTTAGATAATGGAAACTATTTTATGTATGCAGCTAATATTACTGCAGATTAAACACACATCAGCACATCTGACAGGATGGAGGGAGGCTTACTGTCTCATTGACTTCTTGTTATGTCTGATGGTTCTTACACAATCAAAAAATTTACTATAATCTTTCAGCTTTATTGCAGATAAAAGGCTTCATGAGCTGCTTGATCGTTATCGGTGAACAAAAAGGAGCACAATTAATTTAATTCCTGGGTTTATGAGTTACTCTGAACATCCACCATTTTCTGTTGCATGACTACCATCAATCTTTGGTTTTAGAAAACAGTATCTGGCTTGTCGATAATCTCTTTACTCACACAAAGACACCAGAGATCAAGACCAGAGACAACGAGGGAAAACATACCCAGATGTCATACTTTAGTAAAAGTAAAGATATCGTGTTAAAATATTCCCCGATACAAATTTTACATTTTAAAATTAACTACTTTGGCTGGTAACTTAAGTTATCAAACACATGTAGAGGAGTACAAAGTACAAGAAGTACACCAAGTATAAAGAAACAAGAAGTACTCAAGTAAACTACAGGTACCACAAAATCGTACTTGAGCACAGTACTTGACTAAATGTACTTAGTTACACTCCATCACTGGGATAAACACTAGAGATCTAAAACTAAAGAGTGAAATACAATCTGCCCTCTTTTCTGCTCGTTCTCAGTTCTGCTCTCGAGGTCTGGATCTCGAGTTACGTTAGTACGAGTCTCCTAATCAGTCACTGATTTACACCTGGAGCTGAATGTAATCAACTGCCGCACAGAACAGAAAGTCAGCCCGAGTCAGATGACCGGTACCTTCCTCTATAATAGTAATATACAGTTTACTCTATGTGCAAAGTACAAATTAAGTTACTTTGTGTTTATTCTTCTCTTCATGTCTTTGTTGTGTTTGCTATCAAGACTTAAATGTCTCCATACAGTCGAAAATCCTGGATCTGGTCTCAGTGATGAACACAAGTCTGTGCACCGATCTGATAACACCTGATTAATTCATTAGAAACGTGACACTGCTGCTTCACATCTAGTGACCTGAGTAACTTCATCATCAGATAACTTACATAACATCTGTGGATATTTCAAGACATGGTTAAAGTTTTGGTTGAGGAGTAAAGTGAAGAGATAAGTGAAGGTAGAAGGAGCCAATTTCAGAAAACCTAGCAAATGTATTTTTCAACACAGTCCCCTCCTACATTTACACACTTAGCTCGACAGTCGTGGAGCATACGTATCTCTTCTTTGTAGAAGTCTGTGTCTTCTCCAAACCTCCAGAAAATGGTATAACATGATCATCACTTGGAAAATCTGACAACCACTGAACTCCGTCCTTGTCTTGAGGAAGAGGTTGTAGTCTGAGGCTGTCTGCTCCGGTGAAATCTGCAGCGCTGACTCGCAATTTTCCGAAATTACCGGAAACAGAAATACCACAGAAGTTATGAACTTCAAGGAGTTCGAAGAGTTGAACTGCACACGCACTCATCTCCTTTACCTCAGGCCAGGAACGTACTAATCACCCTCGAACACGTATATTATGTCATTATATTATAAACCTTGTTATTTATCGAAGGTGACTGACAGCATGGGGAGTCTCTACACCACAAGACCAGAGATATAACCTGAACTAGGGAGAAGAGCAAGAATCAAACCCAGCGTAGGAAAGTATCAGTGGTATTTTTCTTTTTTTCTTTCCGTCGTCTTTGTTATTCCTCCTTCATTTTGTTCGTATAAACACCACAGACTGCTGAGATGATAAAAACGTCGCCTGATGACTAAAAACTGCGACTGAATCTTTTGTTTTGAATATTTTTGAGATCAAGTGAGAGGTTTGTATACTATTAAGCACATTTTGAAGCCAACATGCATGTGTAGCCGCACGTCTTTGAGTGTGTCGTTGAAGTGAATGTGACACTAGTTGCTGCGGGAGGCGATGGTGTTGCAGGAGATAAGAAAACCAGTCGGTCACGAGTGTCTCTATGCGAGGAGCTGTTGGGAGATGGTTGCTTGTAGCCGATGCCCTTCATCCTATAGCTGATGCTGAGTGTGATGCAGCAGGAAGAGGGGATGATGACATCACCGTGTGGCCGCGCTGCCCCTCTGCACGTACACCTCTGGGTGCCTCGGCAGCATGCGAGACGTGCCGGCAGAGGGGAAGTCTCCGGCTCGCTGTGCTGCTGGGAGGAGAGAGAGGCAGGTTATCAGGCAGATGCAGATTCCTGCTTCACCCCTCCCCTCTCTCTCTCCCTCCCTCTTCCTCACTCCCCCCCCTCCCCTGCTGCTGTAGGAGAAGCCCCCTCCTCCTCACATCTCCCCCCTCCTGCCTCGCCTTCACGTCCACAGCTCGCCCAATCAGAGAGCTCAGTGGGGGCAGGGCGTAGCAAAACCACCATTCCAGTGCGGAGCTGCTGCATCTCCCCAGAGCTAACAGGGAGCTAGCAGCTCAGAGGGAGGAGACACAGTCAAACCCAGCCTCTGTGTGCGTGTGTGTGTTGAAGTGTGTGTGTGTGTGTGCGTGTGTGTGGTTGTAAGTGTGTGCCTGTCGCAGACTAGCAGGCACGGCCACTGCTGCACTCCTGTTTCACCAGACTTTTTTTTTCTCCCCCCTTTTAACCTTGCCTCGCCACGGTGCTCAGCTCCAGGCCGGCCTCTTCCTCCGCTCCAGGATAAAGAGGGATCAGCGTGGGGGGACAGGAGAGAACGAACCAGCCTTCCTTCCCCTCCTCTTCTCTACTCTCTCTGTAAACCAGCTCCTAGTTGCTGACAGCTCCTGGCGGACGTGCAGGCAGGATGATAGCAGCTCAGCTTCTGGCCTACTACTTCACCGAGTTGAAGGATGATCAACTCAAAAAGGTGAGTGAAAAAGCAGCTTTTAAACCGCCACAGAGCTGCTCTCGCGTCGGTGCTGGAGCCGTGTAACGTGACAGCAGGCACAGACGCCGGTTAACGGTAGCTGCATGTCAGCGGTGAGCCTGTGGGGCGTATCAGGGCTGGGAGAGGAGGAGGATGCAGCATTTTGGGAAGTAGAGGAGACGGAGGCCATGATGAATTCCAGTTTAGATTTGGTTGTGTTCTAGTTTATTCAGGGGTGAGCAGTGTTTGACATGGATGTCCTTGAGAGGGGCTGTGGTCAGTGATGGTGGTGGTGGTGGCGCTGAGCTGCAGACAGACGGACGGACCCTCGTTATCGAGTGTTTCTGGAGCGTCAGTTGCCAGGGCGTCTGAAGCAGACAGGTGTCTGTGAGGGGGCTGCTGGGAAATAAAGTCGTGAGCTGTGCGATCTCCTCCCTCCCCTGGCTGCTTTCTCCACTCACTGATCCTCACTTTCATTCATGAGCCTCTTCTATCTCGGTGTCCTCTTGTCTGCTCACTTATTCTCTTGTTACCTCTGGCAAAGACACAAACTCACAGATGTCACCATCAGTGAAACCTGAGCTCTGGTTCATCTAAGAGACATTGAGCCAGTGGGTGGGATGCTTCCCAGGAGGGGCAGTTAAATGAGATGCCGGGGGAGGTTGATGATGTCATGCGTGATGTCACAGTGCAGTAGACGCACGTGCCAAAGCTGCTGAAGTAGGTTAGTGGACTTACTACAGTCAGTCTGTGGAGGCGAAGCCTTAAAAGGATGAGAGTTATCCAACCATGTGCATCCTGTAACAAGTACCCGACAGTCAAAGTTGAATAAAAGTACTACTTTAGCTTACATAACAGTTACTGAGTCTTTAAAGTATCTGATGTGAAATGTACTTCAAAGTAACTGTCTGGCAATACATGTAGCTGAGTATCAAAAGTACAAGTACATTATACATGTATCTATATACTCGGTGATGGACGGTAACTAACTACATTTAGTCAAGTGCTGTACTTAAGTACAATTTACTTGAGTATTTGCATTTTCTGCTACTTTATACGTCCACTCCACCACATTATAGAGGCAAATACTGCACTTTTACTCCACTACATTTAGTTACTAGTTACTTTGCAGATTGGATGCCGCATCAGAGCCGAAGTATCGCCGTTTTAAATTCATTTATTTTCACGAAAAAGCTGAATATTGGATCTAATAATGTGATAAGTTTAAATATATGTAAAATATTACTTTTAAATGATACTTCTGACTTTGACTTTTGCCATGACCTCTGCAATTTTCCAGCAATAATTGTACTTAAGTATCAACAGTAAAAGTAATGTATATCTACTGTTATAAAGTGAAAGGTTAACAGTTATAACAAGATGCTTACGACATCATAACGATATTTTCACGTTATAAATGTTATAAATCAAACAAACTTACCACATTTAACAAGAGACTTCTCTTTCAATATACTATTATTATACTGTTATAACAAAACGTCTCATGTTTTCATGTCACGTTTCATGTTACAGCAATAAATTATCACATTATAATTAAATAAACATATTCCAAGAAAATAAACTAGCCTGGCTAAATTTAGGGGGGAAAAATAATAGTTAATGTTGGAATAGCTAGTTAGCTCAGTTAGCCGTGCAGCTAGTGGTCAGGACTGTGAGCTTTGGCTGGGGCTAGCTGGTTAGCATGCTAACTTATATCGTAAATATCTCTGCTGCACAACACAGAGACACAAACCTCTAAAGAGTTTTTGTTATGCTGATACTTTTCTTAATGTTTTAATGTTTTAAACAAATAGTCTGAGGTTGACAAAGGAGCCAGAATTTAGGTGATATTGGTTTTTTTTGTCAGTTTAAAGGACACACGATCACATGACACATTGACAGTGACAGACAGGAATACATCGAGCAGTGATTCGTCTCCTGTGATGTCCTGGATGTCGTGTCGTACTGTAGTTGATTCTCTGCATCGTTACTCTACTTCACATGTATCTGAGGCTAATAATAGTGACGCCACACTGAGCAGCCTGCTGACACACAAACGCGTGGACTGTGTTTCATGGCACAGAATGGATTTCTGAACTGTGGTGTGCTGCATGACATTGGCACAGTGTGATTACATAAGAGTAACAGTGAACGTACACAGCAGACAAACGGCCCATTAATTAGATGCATTAATTAAAGTAAGCGATGTTGCTATTTTAAACAAACTCATTTATATGTTGCAGAGTATTTTATGAAGGGCATGAGACGTACTGAAGGAAGTGATGCCACTAATGATTATATTCATTTAATCCGTTGCTTATTTCCTCGACTACTTAATTAGTCTATAAAATGTTAGAAAATGCTAAAAAAGAAATTGTCTGTCTGTGTTTCCCAAAGAAAGATTAATATTGTGCACAAAATAATTATCTTTTCCGCCTGCTCTTTTTAGATTATGGGGATTTTCAAGGACTCTTTAACTTTAAATTGTCTGCAACAAGTAATTTTGCGTTGTAAAAGTCAGTATAGGGTTCTTAGTCACGATGACGTCATCATGCAGTTAAAACTAATCACATTAAAGCCAAAATGACTGACTCAAATGTTTAGTTTTGTCTGCAAGCCAAAGATATTCAGTTTACTGTCGTCGAGGAGAAAAGAAACCAGAACATTAATCACATTTAAGAAGCTGGAATCAGAATTTTGACCTTTAATTTAATCAAAAAATGACTTAAACCAATAAATCGACCATCAAAATAGTTGCCAATTAATTTAATAGTTCAAAACTAATCAATTAACCGTTGCAGCTCTGTTATAAGTAAGTGCACAGTTGTTTTGCCTCCTTTGTCCCAGTTTAACATGTTTCTACAACAGTGTTTTGGTCCGGGGAGCCGAGGTGTCCTGTTTCAGGCTGCCTCTCACTATATGTGGCTCTTTGTGTTAAGTGAATCAATCTATTGACTTTTTTTTAGCAACCATTCAGCCTCAGAACACAAACCTCCCAACATGCAATTAGACAAATTAGCTGTAACACAATCTGACGTGTCCTTACAGAGGAAAGTAATGAACGAGATGGAGGCGAACAACACGGACGCATCACAGTGTGTTACAGTGTTTATACCATGATGACAAACAACAGGAAACAAAGGTTATTCTGTGGGTTGTGGACAAAACAAGACATTTGAGGACGTCATCTTAGGCTTTGGTGATCACTGATCAACATTTTTCTCCATTTTCTGACACTTTATAGACCAAACAACTAATTGATTCATCAAGAAAATAATCAACAGGTCAATCGACAATATAAATAACCGTCTTGTTACTTGTTTTTAATAATTTGGCACATTTTGAATTCTCCCTGACAGCCTGTGTTTGTTGTCCTGTGCCCGTTTCCTCAGATTGACAAGTACCTGTACTCCATGCGTTTGTCCGATGACACCGTCAAGGACATCATGGGCCGGTTCCGGAGGGAAATGGAGAGCGGGCTCAGCCGTGACACCAACCCCACCGCCACCCTCAAGATGCTGCCCACCTTCGTCAGGTCCATCCCTGATGGATCAGGTACAGTTTACATGAAAACAGATCATTGTGATAACTCAGCTGTGTTCAAACACCTCTCAGAGATTCAAAACATTGCAAATACTGAGCTGAGAGTAAAATCTGTGGATTTGGAGACACTGTAAAGCAAAATCAAGGAGAGAAGCTTTTTTATGTTGTGCATCTCAAAGGAAAACTTGATCTGTGGCTGCTACCTCTCTTTGTTCTGTCAGGTATTTACTGGAGGTCATGGAGGTCTGTTTGAAATATTCAGCTGGAAGTTAAATATTAGTTAAACACTGAATTGCCGGCCACTCCTATAACACTAGTTCCTGGTTTCCTGCAACTGAAGGAAACTCTGGTGTGTCACTCGGCAGAATAAGCTCAGTGATTCAGCAAATAACAGCTTTAAAGTACAAAAAACTTTAATTATATTTAATTAATGTTCATGCATAAAAGGGATTCTGGAGAAAGATAGCTGATACTGGCGCTTTTGGCTGGTACCGTAGGTCGGGCTTTAAAAAGGAAAGAACGTGGCTTTCGTTGAATACACTGAAATAACCAGACGCCTCACGTATAAAAGACGTAAAGTACAGAAGTTCCCACATGTATAAAACCGCGTGTACGCCGTATCCTGCACACCTTTCCTTTATACATCCTTATTAATGTGAAATTGAGCGCTGCAGCACGCCTCGTCCCCTCCAATAAATGACCGTGCAATGACTATAAACACGCCCCTTCTGTCACCTTGTCCAATCAACAACGGCCAGTCGGGCTGCAAAACAAACACAACTCCACTGAGCTGCTGGGACAACTGAGATCGCAGTTCTGATTACTGAGGTGGAAGCAGATGACATGTTATGTGGTGGTTTGTCTTCAGGAAGAAGCACAAAATACTGAATAATTGACATTAAATGAAGTTTACAAAAGCAAATAGTTATAAACCAGCAGCAGCGCTTTTTGTCTCCCCCTTCTGGCAGTGAGAGTAATTACACAAACACTGTCGACGGGTGCTCAGGAGGTTTGCCAACAACGAACGTACAGTATGTTCATTTATGTAACGTCCTGAACTCCAGCTTTAAGTACTTTTCCACTACGTCATGAACATTTTACGGAGCGCCTAAAGTCCCGAAAGATTATTATTATTATTATTATCATTATTATTATTATTTTAATCTTGTGCTCACAAGTTAATCATCTTGTGTGAACAAAATTAATTTCTTGTGCAAGATAATTATCTTTTCTGCAGCGTAATATCTTGTAAAATATAAAAATATATCAGATTATGTTCATTTTCAAGGACTATTTAACTGTAAATTGTCTGTAACAAGTAATTTTGTGTTGTAAGAGCGATAATAAAAAAGGATCCGAGCTGAATTTTAGTGTCATGAAGGTCAACACGACCTGCAGGGGCTCCCTAAGGGGGCCCAACCCGCTCCAGTCTGAGAACCCATGATCTATACTGTAAGCGTGTTAAAGCAGGTATCCTGTTTCTATCGGTCTATAAACAATGTGCTGATGTGGTAAAAAAACCATCAGGCCTGTTCTGTGACATAAGCCTCTTTGTGTTGCGCTCTGGATTTGGACTCAGTAGATCAACTATTGTTTTAGACTCGGGGCCAAACAGTTCAACAGGACCGATGACACCCTGTATTCATCTGGTAACATGCAGCCAACAGCGTCAGATGAAAAACCTCTTAATGTCAGAGTCAATTTAATGATCCATAGGTTTATATAATCAAATAATCCATCAAAACCTTCATGATCAGCTCTCATGATCCTCTGATCGAGGCTCACAATATGCAAAAAGTAATTTAACGTTAAAACAGCGGAGAAGTGAGAATCTAAATATCACAGATCAGACAGAAACATGTTGTTTCCTCCAGCAGAAGTTCAGATACTTGTGTAAAAACAGACTCTGGTAAAAGTAGAAGTACTGATTCAACTTGTTTACTCCAGTAAAAGTAATCGAGTACAGGCTCTGACATGTACTCAGAGTATCAGAGTAAAAAGTCTCCCTCTGAAGGACATCTGTGGTCAAAGCTAACTGAAGCTCACGTCATATTAATATAATTCAAAGACTATTAAAGTTAAAGGTAGAGTCAGTAGGATTTGTCCCAGCTGCTCCTGAACGCACCACAAAGATAGTTGATTGTTGAGTCTCATTCCCAGGACGTCAAATAGCCACATGTTGGGTTGGTAAAGCGTCCCGAGCAGCAACAAAGAGAGAAAATAAGAAACTCTCTGCAGATACGAGACACTAACACGTCTCCCTCTGTCTGTTCACGTCTTCTTACGTCTTTGTTTTTTTACACGATGATGGTTGAAATCAGTCTTGTGATGTTGGGAAATAAAAATAATCCATATTTCCCCTCAAATGCATCAAACTAAAGTAACGAGCCTGTTTTGTAAATGTGAGGAGGAGAAAGTTCAGATATTTGTGTTCAGGTGTAGAGAGGGAAAGTCAATGGTTGTCTCTGACTTAAATAAAGATACCTGAGAAATCTACTGAAGTACTTCGTCCCACCTGTTACAGACACAGTATACAGTCATTGGATGAGGAGTCTGTAATAATGTCAACATTAATGATATGAAATGTTTTTCATAATCAGATTACAGATGACGTCAAACGACAGGATATTTCAGTGAGCTAAATGTCCTCGACACTAAAGCACTCTCAGTAAACAGCTCATCTGAGCAGCTCATAGTTTCAAGTCTCCTCACACTGAGTCTGTTTGCTGCCTGGCTCGGCTCAGCTCGGTTTGGTTTGGCTCGTCCTTGTTAGTAAACAGCTCCGGCACACAGAAATAACACAGAGTGGCTGTCAGATGTTCTGTGGCCCCGAACAAGGCCTGCAGAGAGGGAACGCTGCCCGTCTCCTGCCTTCTCTCACATTATAAATAGCCTCAGGTTTCAACAGCTACGCGAAGCTGGAGGGATCAAGCAAAGGGCAGAGTTCAAGTTATGGCAAACTGATAAACACTTAAAAGCCTGGTGCAGCAGTGACGGACAGGACGGGAAGGACGAGGTTATCAGGAAGGACCTTTCATTAACAGTTAACTTCGTCCCCCCAGACAGACTTTCTGTGTATCAAAGGAAAAAGAGTCAGTGAAATCACAGCTGAGCTCTAACGATGTCAGTTCAGAGTAATCCTTACTGCGTAATGAGATCAGGCTACAAGCTAACTGAGATAAAAACCAGGAAAGACAAAACCAGCAGAAATCTCAGAGTTCAGTGTCTGCTGTGACATTTCTGTCTGGAAAACATCAACTGACAATCCAATAAAAAAACATATATGTGCATTAATGGTGGAGAAAACAAAGATATCTTCACTCAAGGTCCATTTACTAGCTTTTTTCCAGAGCTTTCAACCACATCTCACAGTCGGTTTCAGAGGATGGTGTTCGCTCTGTCGGCGGCTTTTCCTTCGTCTCTGTTGAATCGCAGCAGAGCCCGTGGGAAGCTAAAAGACCAGTGGCTGACAACGTTAGGTCCATCTGCAACTTTATATCAGACATAGTCATGGTTAGAAGTGGCTTTATCTCTCTTCATTCACTAAGTTTTTCTGAAGTAAGAGCCCTTGGGGGCGTGACTGCAGCTAACAACGATTTGTAGTCCCGAGTCATCTGATTTCCCTTTCTGAATGATGAATACAGACCACCGCCACCTGGTGGTATGGAGAGTTATTCCCTGTCACACAGGAGCAGAAGACACAAACTAGTCTGCTGTAGACTTTGTGTTCAACTGCAGCGTTTTGGCCGAGACACTGGCGACGTGAGCGAAGCAACAGTCTGCTATTCCTTTACTGTCAGTTCGGTGTGTTCGGGTCCTCAGGTACTGAGGGCACTCAGATACTCAGATAGTGTACTCAGATACTTACAATAGTTTATACCTAACAGGACTTGATTTAAATAAATAGAATAGTCTTTGTTCAGCACTTGGCTCGAGCTTAATTATAAAAAACACTGCATTAAGTACTTACAATCCACTGCTACTTCTTGGTTTGGCTCTCACATACTGGCGCTGAGGTTAAGTGTGGCTGTGGCTATTAAACGGACACATGCTCTGCAGCAGGTCAGTAACACTTCCATATGTCAGGCCTGGTCACATCTCATTCCTGTCCGGTCAAAGAGACAAACAAACACGAGTCATGGAGGCTATAAATGAAGAACATTGTTTTGAGGCTGGATGTCCTGGATGTTTCCTTTCTCACTGAAAGGTCACAGGTCTGATCTGTACATCCGCACACTATCATGTGAGCTGCTGCCGGACACTCAATCCTCCTCCACTCTTTGACTGTAACTGTATCAGAATCAGATAAATTAATCATTTTAATCCAAATTAAGACGCTCTCTCACGGCTGCGGCACTCTTTCATGACTGAAATGATTAAATATTGGAAATTATTCTTAAAGAAACATCTTCCTTCATTATCTTACACATCAGGGACATTTTAGAGCATGTAGTTTGAAAGTAATGAGAAACAGGTAGTGTTTTTATTTTGGAATAAATTAAATGAAAGCAGCTTTAAATATAATGCGATGAGAAAGCTCCTCTCTCGCCTGCAGTGGGTCTCTACCTCAACACCCGGTTCACTAAAGTTCATCTGTAAACGAGGTCATTTTATTTGTTTTGCCAAAAAATTTCAGAGCCGACCTGAGCAATTCTGGGGTCCTGAAAAGATTCCCACGGTAAAAAACAAACTCATGTCCAATTGAAGGAATTTTACAGTTTTCCAAATTTCAGAAAACACCTTTAAACTCCGTGTCATGTATCTAAAACATGGATGTTTGTCTCGACTCTCTCAAAGGTAACATCTCCTCAAAAGCGTCTCATAAATGTTCGGACTTAGCGACAAAATCGAGCATGACAATATGAACACAATGAGATTTTTGAAGTGGGCAAAGGCAAGTTGGCTACTAGAACAAGGATAAGACAACACTTGTGTCTTGTCACGATGTATCGATATCGAAATGTTAAAAAACAGTGTCAGAGGTTAGCATTTTAAAATCTTGCTAACATTTATCTGTTTTCTTATTTTGACAGAGAAGGGGGACTTCATCGCTCTGGATCTCGGAGGGTCCAACTTTCGGATCCTGCGCGTCAAAGTGACGCAGGACAAGAAGCAGCCGGTCCAGATGGAGAGCCAGGTCTATGAGACCCCTGATGACATCATCCACGGCAGCGGGTCACGGGTAAACACAAACATCGCCTATATTGAAATAGTTAGTTGTGAAAAACTAGGGTCCAACCTGGAGCTGTTAGGATTAATCCATTAAATGTCAACTTTTAAATTAATCAACAACTATTTTAATAATCGATTCGTCAGTTTGAGTTCTTTTTTTTTTTTTAAAGTCTGAATATTTTCTGGTTTCTTTGCTCCTCTGTGACAGTAAACTGAATGTCTTTGGGGTTGTGGACAAAACAAGACATTTGAAGATGTCCTCTTGTACTTTATGAAACACTGATTGAAGATTTTAGAGACCCAACAACTAACTTTACTTCACAATCGACAATGACAACAACAGTTAGTTGCAGCTCTAGTTTGCTGGTCTGGTTATTTCCTAAACAGACCCTAGTACTGGATATGTGTCTGTAAAAACATGCAGCAGATTATCCCTAACATCAACAAATACTTTATTATATAATACTGCATGACGCAGGTCAGACACTGTTTCCCTTCAAAATAATAAATGTCTGTGTGTTGCCCTCCACACAGAGCACAGTAGTGTTCAAGGTCATGTAGAGGGTTAATGTGTGTAAAATGACCTCCTAAATAACGCCGAGTGCAACGCGAGTGACGTCAGAACCCACGCTGACCTTCACTGAACCTGCGGAGCAGCTGGCAGTCGGGCTGTAACATGATAACCAAAACATGAGTGACTGTCTGAGGCCGTGTGATTGGATCAGAGCATGACTTACACAGACAGACAGACAGAGCAGAGACAGATGCTGTTTAATGAAATGTCACCGGGACAGCTGGCCCCAAAAAATGTAAAGCGCTATATGAACACGTCTGTTAACAAAAGGAGTTTGTGCTAATGGAGAATGATCTGCTCAGTTTCCAGTTTATTAGGTACACCGAGCTAAAATGAATGCAAAAGTCCTGCAAAAAATCCCAATCTCACAAAAGTTAGACTATTATAGCGTATTCAAGTGTTTTTTCGAGAGGTTTTGGTTTAATTTATGGACATTTTGGAGACTGCAGCATTGTTCTAATGCCTCATCTTATGGATGCTGATTGATGTTTAGTGCTCCTCAAATCATGTAAATGAGATCGACAGACTTTTTAGATTTTTAAACCCGAGTAAATTCACCAACTCTTTTCACGTTGCCAATCTTTGAATTTTTACTGTTAAATACTTGAAGGTGTGCAGCAAAATCGAAGAGTTATGAGAGTCAAATGTTTTCTGATTTTGTTCAAAGGTTTTGACGTGTTGTTTGTTTGTTGCTCTGCAGGAAAACGTCTCTTTTTAATTCCATTAAATATAATCGAGGAGTTAAAGTCCAGACCTGCTCTGTGAACTGGCGCTACACAAATAAAGATGGATTGATTTATTTGGTTTTTTCTGTCTGCAGCTCTTCGACCATGTCGCAGACTGTCTGGGCGACTTCATGGAGAAGCAAAAGATCAAGGATAAAAAGCTTCCCGTCGGATTTACGTTCTCCTTCCCCTGTGCCCAGTCCAAACTCGATGAGGTAAACACTGAGAGGAAAGAGTTGTTTAGCTCGGCGTTAAAGGGATGACTGGATGATTACTTTCCAACGTTTGTAATTGTACTCACAGTACCATCAGGAAGAGTCGTTAGTAAATGTGTGGTGTGAAAGTGGTTGTGTGGTTGGAATACTAAATGGACAGGCGTTTCAGACTTGCCAAGTTCGTCCGACTGTAACTTAAAGTCTGGCCTCATGAAACGACTTGTTTTATAGGCGGTCTTAGTGACCTGGACAAAGAAGTTTAAAGCCAGCGGTGTCGAGGGGATGGATGTCGTGAAGCTTCTGAGCAAGGCCATCAAGAAACGAGGGGTGAGTTTTTTTTTCCTTTTCTGTGAACTGAACAACCAAACCACGGAAAACAAAACATTTCTGTTTCAAGTTAAAAATAATCTTTTCTTTTTTCCCAGGACTACGAGGCAGACATCATGGCGGTGGTGAACGACACAGTTGGCACCATGATGACCTGCGGATTTGACGATCAGCGCTGTGAAGTGGGCATCATTATAGGTAAAAAAACACAACAGACTCAGGAACAAACTCCACTACAAGTGAGAAGTTACTTAAAAAATGAAAAGTACAGCTCCCTGTCAGTGTTTTATTATTATATCCAATGTTTCTGGATGGATTAATGTGTACGTTGCATTTCTACTGATAGACGTTTAATGTTGAGCTCAATTTAACTGCTTTATACGCTGTTGGGTAGTTTAATAAGGTCATCATACGTATGTTTGTAGCGTGGCTCTCAACTTTTCATGGTGTCAGGTAAAACAGCCTGTGTTCAGCTTTGTGACGATGCATTTTCCGGCTAATCAAAGAGAGTTTTCAAGAGTTTATTTAACTGAAGAAAGAGGAGAACACTTTGACAAATAAAGGAACAATTCATCCTTTTATTTTATCACAAACACTCAACATCAACACATCTGGAGAGATGTGGTTTTCACTGAGTGTAGTATAAAGTAGAAGTTACTGAGAAGTATAGAAGTATAAAGTTGAATAAAATGGAAATACTCCAGTAAAATACACATACTGTGAACTCTACATGTGGGGGCGCCAAAGGTATACATACACAGAGGAGCAGTGATGTAGGACAGGAGTCATGCAGCTCTGCATCCCTTCAGGAACGGGAACGAACGCCTGCTACATGGAGGAACTTCGTCACATCGACATGGTGGAAGGAGACGAAGGGCGGATGTGCATCAACACCGAGTGGGGAGCCTTCGGAGACAACGGGTCCATAGAGGACATTCGCACAGAGTTTGACCGTGAGATCGACAGGGGCTCCATCAACCCGGGAAAACAACTGTAAGAGTTTAATACAAACTTTAACCCATTCACGCTTTCTGAGAAATGTCCTGCCTGACAAACCTGGGGGAGACTGTCCCTTCAAACTAAAGTACAAAACTGATATTTTCCATGTGGGTTCAGGGATTTTAGTTCTGTAACCGGCCCAACAAGGAGGACTGTTCAAACTTTGAAATATACAGCGCATGTTATTAATACAGCGCCACAAAGACACTAAGAATTAAGGCTGGAATCAGCAATAACTTTCATTATCGAATTAAAAGTTTGCTGCTCTTTGAAAGGCCGTACTTGCATTATGATGCCATCATATAGAGAGCTGCAACTAACGAACGTCTTCCTCACTGATCATTTAAAGTTTAGTCTATAAAATGTCAAAAAAATCCAAAGACTCTTCATTAGCTGTCAGACATGACAAAGAAAAGCAGCAAATCCTCAAATTTAAGAAGCTAGAACCAGAAAATATGACATTTTTGCTTGAAAAAAGACTGAAACAAACATTTATCCATCAACTAATTGATTGACTAATCATCACAGCAGCTCTACTTGAAATGTTCAAGTTCATGCAAAAAAACAGCCTCCATTTTGTTAGTGTTGTCCATTGTTGCAGAATAACACAGCACTGAAAATGTAGTAGACATTTTATATGTTCATGTAAATGTATACCAGTGTACATATATGCACCAGTGATGTTCCTAATTATGTAGCTATGTCAGTAAATATGTTAAATCTAAAACAACACAGCAGCATGTTTGATTTTCTGGGGATCTGATCACCTTTGTTGGAGCATGCGAACGCTCCTGCGGGTCTTTGAATGACTAATACGACATCTAAAAGTGCCTCCGTGTGTCTCTCTGCTCAGGTTTGAGAAGATGGCCAGTGGGATGTACATGGGCGAGCTGGTTCGGCTCATCCTGGTCAAGATGGCCAAAGAGGGGCTGATCTTTGAGGGCCGGATAACTCCTGAGCTCCTGACCAAAGGAAAGATTGAGACGAAACACGTTTCTGCCATTGAAAAGTGAGTGAAGAGAGTTTTTTTCCCAGGGGAAATGTGTTTGTGCTTTGTGGTTGAAACAAGAGTGATGAGAGCTGTAATAATAAGAAACTCTTGTCATTTTCAGGACTAAAGAAGGACTGAAGAAATGTATGGAGATCCTGACGAGGCTCGGCGTGGAGCCTTCAGACGAGGACTGTCTGGCCGTGCAGCACGTTTGCACCATCGTATCCTTCCGCTCGGCAAATCTAATCGCGGCGACGCTGGGAGGCATCCTCGCTCGCCTAAAGGAAAACAAAGGAGTCGCACGCCTCCGCACCACCGTGGGCATCGACGGGTCTCTCTACAAGATGCACCCTCAGTGAGTATTCTCGAGGAGCAGCAGGACGTGAAGAGAGATCAGTGGTGATTCATGTTCGCCACAAAAAAACAAAAAACATCAAATCCAGAATGTGGTAACAGGATCCTCCGAGGAATACAGAGGATGTGCAGCAGACAGCGGGAAGAGCTCAGATTCCCATAAATCAGCCTTTAAAAATAAAACGTCCAAACGAATCCAAAACACCTCACAAGTACTGCACTTAAGTAGGATTTTAAGGTACTTTTACTTTACTTGAGTATTTTCCATTTAATAAAACTTTTTACTTCAACTCCACCACATCTCAGAGGGACATTATGGATTTAACTTTACCACTTTGTCTGACAGCGTTAGTTGCATTGCAGATAATACAGAATATAATCAGTTAATAACTGATGATGTATTAAAATAGATCAATATAAAACTTTATTTATCTCAGAGGAAATTCATAAACCAGATGCAACATTAAAGTGACAAACACATGAAGGCAACAATTAAATTAAATAATATACTGTATCTTATTCTGAAATGGGCCGTTACACATAATGAGTACTTTTAAGTATCTGTTAACGCCAGTACTTTTGTACCTATTTGTGGATTTACTTGTAAACTATGTGAGTACCTCATAAAATACCTTCTACTATTACTTCAACTATATCTTATTATGATGATCTGATCTGTATGTAGTCACAGTTAATGATTCTGAGTCTGTAGCTGTGATTATTATTTTTTGTTTAAGTTCAATATATAAACACTGAAATAGAGATAATCGCTTTGATTATTTCAACATGACTATATCATGATCCAGACTAATGTCGTGATAATGAGTCCAACAAGATTTGGTGTTAAAATACACACACAGATGAACATTTTGGATTTTGATGCATGCATCGAGCCTCTCTGTCTGAAACCCTCGTGCTCTCTCTCTTCTTCACAGATACGCCCGCCGTCTGCACAAGACGGTGCGTCGCCTGGTTCCAGACTCAGATGTCCGCTTCCTGCTGTCGGAGAGTGGGAGTGCGAAAGGCGCAGCCATGGTGACGGCGGTGGCGTACCGCTTGACGGAGCAGGCGCGCCAGATCCAGCAGACGATGGCGGAGTTCCGGCTGAGCAAAGCGCAGCTGTTGGAAGTGAAGAAACGCATGAGGGTGGAGATCGAGAGGGGCCTCAAGAAGGACAGCCACACGGAGGCCACGGTCAAGATGCTGCCCACCTTCGTCCGGAGCACACCAGACGGGACAGGTGACTGAGAGAGAGACATACAGTAATACTACAGTACTACTACAGAACTACTACAGTACTTCTACTAATACTACTACAGTACTACAGTACTACTACAGCTCTACTACAGTACTGCTACTAATACTACTACAGTACTACTACAGAACTACTACAGTACTGCTACTAATACTACTACAGTACTACTACAGAACTACTACAGTTCTACTACCGATACTACTAAAGTACTACTACTAATACTACTACAGTACTTCTACTAATACTACTACAGTACTACAGTACTACTACAGCACTACTACAGTACTGCTACTAATACTACTACAGAACTACTACAGTACTACTACTAATACTACTACAGTACTACAGTACTACTACAGCACTACTACAGTACTACTACTAATACTATTACAGTACTACAGTACTACTACAGCACTACTGCAGTACTGCTACTAATACTACTACAGTACTACTACAGTACTTCTACTAATACTACTACAGTACTACTACAGCACTACTACAGTACTACTACCGATACTACTAAAGTACTACTACTAATACTACTACCATACTACAGTACTACTACAGCACCACTACAGCACTAGTACTAATACTACTACAGTACTACTACAGCGCTACTACAGCGCTACTACTAATACTACTACAGTTCTACTACAGTACTACTACTAATACTACTAATACAACTACAATACTACTACTAATACTACTACAGCACTACAATACTACTACTAATACTACAGTACTACTACAGCACTACTACAGTACTACTACTAATACTACTACATTACTACTACTAATACTACAACAGTACTACTACAGTACTGCTACCAATACTACTACAGTACTACTACTAATACTACTACTAATACTACTACAGTACTACTACAGTACTACTACAGTACTACTACCACCCAGTAGTAGAGTTTTCCTTCCTTTTGCCAATTATAAATGCGACACATTTTTCTTTTAAAGTCCAATTTGTAAGAAAGTCGATTGTTTCAAACTCGCCAAATATCGACAGTCGGTGTCGGATCCGAACTACCAACCCAAAACGTCTTGACGAGTCGAGGAAGAGACTCAACAATCAGCTGGACCTTGAACTGTGTCACTGATTTCCTTTTTAAGTCATTCTAATCTCCTTTAACGATGAAATATGAATGAAAAATATGAATGAAACTTTTTTTCTTGCGCCACAGAGAACGGAGATTTCCTCGCTCTGGACCTCGGAGGGACAAACTTCCGCGTGCTTCTGGTGAAGATTCGCAGCGGGAAGAGGCGGTCGGTGGAGATGCACAACAAAATCTACGCCATTCCCATAGAAGTGATGCAGGGCACAGGGGAGGAGGTAACGCTGTTCGGTTTGGTTTGAGGAAATCATTCACATTCCTTCCAAACAGAAATAGATTTACTGCTGTGCTTTCCCTATTTTTGACAAAAGATTTAGTCCTATTTCTGCTCCGTCCACAATAAACAACGTTGGAAGAAAAAGCATTTAAAGAGTTTTGTCTCAGTCAGCAAACACTGAAACACTGAATGTCTCTTTGCAGCTCTTTGACCACATCGTGCACTGCATCTCCGACTTCCTGGACTACATGGGAATGAAAAGCGCTCGACTGCCGCTGGGTTTCACCTTCTCCTTCCCCTGCCACCAGACCAGCCTGGACGCAGTATGTTCTTTAGAAAGTAGATTTCAGTATTTGAAATATAGATTATAGTTCAGTATTCTTCTGCTGGCCATCGGATGTGGCCAAACATGAGCAGCATGTGACCTTTCAGTCACCAGAGTCTTATTATAACCGTGTTGTACTGTTTGTCGTGTGCTCTGCCAGGGTATCCTCGTCACCTGGACCAAAGGCTTCAAGGCCACAGACTGCGAGGGTGAAGATGTGGTGGAGCTTCTCAGGGACGCCATCAAGAGGAAAGAGGTAAATGGCAAACTGACAAATCAATCATACTGTGGGATGCTTACGCTGCCACAGGGAGATAATCAGGAATAAGTGTGTGATTAAGTTCAGGGCTTAGTCAGAATGAGGTAAAAATTAGAGATGCACCGATTACAATTTTATTGGAGGATATCCGATTTATTTAAAAGTCAGACCTGCCGACTCACTGACTATTAAATCACTAATAATAAAACCTTGTGCGCTGTTTTAACGGCCCGTTACAAAATAAGTATAAGTGAGTATTTATGCAGGACATATTGGTACATACGAGACTCTTACTGTGAAAGGTAAAAACAGAAGGAGGATACGAGTGGAATAAACAATCTGCTGCTCAGGATCAGATAATGGATCCTTATCCTCAAAGTTAATGTGCAATTCATAACCCTCGACTACAATTTACTTTTGACCCAAAAACAGATGCAACAGATCACAACACAGCCTGTCGTTAACTTGAGTAACGTCCCTGTTCGCTCCAGGACTGTAAATGACGGCAAAACGCAGCAAAGATTCTCACACTGACCTGCGAATGTAACATAAATTATTTAAATACAATAAAATATTTAGTTTTTCTCTTTCAGTTCTGGCTGGAGGCCTCATAGGAGGGCGCAAGGCAAGAATCAGATATATCTGACACTGACCAACGTCACCCATCATGCTCGAGTGGTGCATCTCTAATAAAAAACTTAACTAAAAATAATGTAAACTTTAAAGTAGCTGCTTCAGCAAGGGTAATATTTAAAAGTACTCCAACCATTTATACCCAATAGATCGATATCTGACCATTTCCCTGCTCAGTTAAAATTAACTACAGAGTTCATCTGATGTGTGTTTGTCCTGTTTGTAGCTCAGCCTGTTGTCTCACGCGTCACACACACACAAAGGTTTGACAGACAGCTGATAGATGTCTCTACCAGTCTTTCAACGACCTCTGCAGCAATGCTTTGAAATGCGATTAAGGGATTTCAGATCTAAAATCCTTTGGCAGGACGAGTTTGTTTTGTCTTCATGTACAGAAACTACTGTTTTGTTTTTTGCTCGAGTGTACAAATGAAATTGTTCCCTGCACTGAAACATCACATGGCTACATGCTAATCCCGGCACACTGACAGACGTGGACTGTAGTTTAAGAAGACACCACCGTCTACTGTGTTAACCTACAGTTTAGGCTCGGGCACAGCTTCCACACTCAAAGTTTAGTTTTGACTTCATAATTTATACTTCAGCTGGTGTATGTTTTGTTTTTTGGGTGTGTGTGTATCATAGAAAACAGCTGGAGTTCATTATACAACCTTGTCTTGACTCTTTTTTTTAACAGTGCTGATTATTATTGCATCTGTTTTGTGTATTCAGGAAGTTTTGTTTTATTCATGTCATCACTTTTGAGTTCCTTATACTGATTTCACCCCTTTAGATGGAGAATCCAGTAAGTATTAAGTGACTGTAAACCATTAATTGGCAGGTAAAGCAGCGCGGGGACTGGATCGGTGTGTGGTTATTGTAGTGGTAGCATGTTGATAACAAGTGGAAAAAGACCTACTTCCAGATATTGTGGAGGAGCGTGTGTGTCTGTGTCTGCAGTGTGGGGTCTGATTTTAAAGCTCAGAATAAACACAGTGATAACGAGGATCATATTCTGTATTGTGTGTTTGGCAGAGCTCCTGACGTTGGCAGCTTGTGTATTTTTATTTTGCAGTCTGTGTAGGAATGTGAGTGAACTGCATTGAGCTCCGTGTGACGTTTGAAAAGTTGCCAGGCCTGACATTAATCCACCCATCAACACACCTGTTCAGCAACCAAATGCAGACTTAACATTGCTTTATTGTTGAGTGACGTGCTGGAAACATGAGTGATACCATCTGTTAATTACATCTTTTACTTTAGATACAACGAATCATCAGGTGTTTTGTAGCCTGCAGATAAACAGAAACAATATCGAGCTTTACTCTAATAATCTTAAGGTAACATGAGTCGAACTCTACTGTTCAATTACTCTTTGGATTATAACACAAAGCATGAATCTTGAATTACGACACCACATCACATCACACGTGTAGTTTCGTCTTCTTCTACCTGTGATTCACATTCCTGTCGTCGTGTTTTTTCACAGGAGTTTGAGCTGGACGTTGTCGCCATAGTGAACGACACAGTGGGGACGATGATGACGTGCGCATACGAGGAACCCACCTGTGAGGTCGGGCTCATCGCAGGTGAGCTGAACATCCACACTTTTTAAAGGATATTTTTTAATTTACACGTACGATATTAAAGTTTCAGGTGATTATTTTGTACTTCATACTCCTGTTTCTTTATATTTATTGTACCATACCACACTTTGTTTCTTTTGCTATTAGAGCACTCATTTGAGGTTGTCACGATACCAGAATTTAAAACTTCGATACAATACTAAGATAAAAAACGTGATTCTCGTTACCTCTTTCAAAAAGAAAGTCTGAGGCAAACAAAGCAGGACTATTTCTTTCTTTTTTTCTTATTGTCAATATCTGTGCAGCTACATCATTTTTTTAAAAGCTTCAGTACTTATCGATATCATAAAATACGAATATCCTATTGTTTTAAACACGTGGTATTGAAAAAGTATCACAGTATGGATACTTGTAACAACCTTATCAGACACAATAAGTCTCTAACATCGTTTAAATCTCTTTTTAAAACTTTGTGTAAGCGTTTGTTAATGTTTGATACACATTTTAATTGATGCTGTTTTTGTTTCCATTTACTTGATTTTAATCAATTTCATTTTATTCTTATTTTATCTACAGTCTGATTTTATTTCCTTTCGTTTCATGGTAACATTTGTCATAAAAGCACTATATAACTAAAGTTTCTTATATTTTGTCTGGTACTAGTGATCTATGTGATAGAAAGTCTCGACTGTGTGTGTTTGAAAACAGAAAGCTTTTGGAAAACGAGGCACAGCTCAGGGTTGTTGACACTGATGGGATGTTGTTGTGTGTCCTTCAGGGACAGGAAGTAACGCCTGTTACATGGAAGAGACGAAGAACATCGAGATAGTGGACGGAAGTGAGGGTCGTATGTGTGTCAACATGGAGTGGGGGGCGTTTGGAGACAACGGCTGTCTGGACGACATCAGGACGAGGTACGACCAGGCGGTGGACGAGAACTCGCTCAACGAGGGCAAACAGAGGTAAAGATGCTGGAATGAACACTCTGATAGTGATCTTCAACACTTCACTGTCAGTTCATATAACACGTCTGAACAAGCTTAGGAAGATGTTGTGTTTCCTGTAACTAAGATCTGTCTGCTTCTCCCTCGTGTCAGATATGAGAAGATGTGCAGTGGCATGTACCTCGGAGAGATCGTCAGGCAGATTTTGATCGATCTGACCAGGCGTGGCTTCCTCTTCCGGGGACAAATCTCTGAGACGCTGAAGACCAGAGGCATCTTCGAAACAAAGTTCCTGTCACAGATAGAGAGGTAAATGAACCACTGAACGCAGTTTACTAGTGCTGAAGTGCTGTTGCAGTGGCTTTTCAAATCCGGGAGTTGATCGTGATCAATCTTGAAGGCGTCCACTAACTTCTTTTAAAGCGAATTGCAGAGATTGTGGCATTTATAAAGATGTCACAAAGAAATAAAGAAACAAACAGCTAAAGAGACAGAGCAACAGACAACAACGTCCTCTTACTTCTGTTTCTAAACGACAGCAATATCAATTTTGCATTGCGATCGTGATTAAACAGATGGTGGTATTATTATTTTGGCCACATCGTCCACCTCTAATCACGTCCAAAACTGTTTGTCAAAAGGCAGAAGACGCATTATTTTGTCTGCTACAAACTAGTGTTATTTTAAAAGGTAAAAATCAACCTTAAACTGTAAGTTTTGGGCCATTTGGTGGTAAAATTTCACTCCAATTTAATTACATTTTTAGCGTATAAGCAAAAGATGTTAGCAGAACTTCATGTAAGCAGGGTCATGTTGGTTTCACTCTGTGGGGAAATGAATGGAAGCTTGTTCCCTGGAAGAAAGAAAAAACTAATTAAAAAGTTGAAACACCAGAAATAGTTGGTGTGCAGTGAAATATCTGATGTATACGTATACAACAGAAACAGCAGTATGATTGATGGAAGTGCATGAAAGCTCATGTTTAAGCAGCATTGTTGCAGAAAAGTAGCATCCAGGGGGGATAACACGCCCAGGTATGAGAGGAGGAGGGGCAGGCACTGTGACCACTTGAGTTTACACACTGTTTAAGCCTACCTTAGCCTCTGGGAACAGCTGTGAGGTATCCGGTGACTCTCCTGCTGCTGGCTGACCTCTGACACGCTCTCTCCTCCCCCCTCCCGCTCCACAGCGATCGTCTGGCGCTGCTGCAGGTCAGGGCGATCCTGCAGCAGCTGGGGCTCGACAGCACCTGTGATGACAGTATCATCGTCAAGGAGGTGTGCGGCACGGTGTCCCGCCGCGCCGCTCAGATCTGCGGAGCCGGGATGGCTGCCGTGGTCGACAAGATCCGTGAGAACAGAGGACTGGACCACCTGGACATCACCGTGGGCGTGGACGGCACGCTCTACAAGCTGCACCCACAGTAAGAGACACATAAGAGCATAATACAGGGCATGTTTGGGGGGAAACACTACAGTACATATTGAATTTCATCAGGCTGCAGAGGTTGTGTCTTTTCTTTTACTGTCTTAATCATTTCAGGAGCGAGGAAAGCACTAACTTCAAGTGGCAAGGGAGTCGTTTTTAGATGAGGAGTATTTTAGATTGTTAAAAAGTGCCTCTAAAAGCTCATAACGCTGATAATAAAGGCTCCTCATCAGAGCTCAATGGCCTCAAATAAACAGTCTCTGTTTTTATGTCACTGTACATTTGATATCTTTGGGTTTGGGGATGTTTCCATTTCCAGACATTATTTTCTAGTTCTAACATTTCTGATACAGACTAAAAGTAACTGTTATATTTTGAAGAATATTTCAGCTGTAAGAGAAGAGTTAATGTTCACATGCTTTTCAAAATGTCAGAAACTATACGGAGGCTGTCACCTTGTCAGATTTTCCCTACAAGATAATCGTGGCCAAACAAATTCACGATAACGATATTCATGTGATATCTTTAGAGGTTTTTAAAAGAAAAGCTTGCAATCAAATCCATCTTGAGCTCATAAACAAAAGCAGGATTATTTAGACGATATTTTCATGTGTGTATTATTACTACAATATGAACATTTCATTCATCAGCATTATTGTGAATATTACGTTGTGACGCCTTTAATATGAAAGAAAGTGTTTAAAATGTGAGAATAATTAATTCCTCCACTCGGACATGATGGGCTCAGCTCATCGGGATGGTGTTTTTTGCAACTAATGAATTTGGCAGCATTGAATTGTGTCAAGTTTCTTTATTTTATTGATTAATCGATTGTTTTAAATGGTGAAAAAATGTCCATCAGAGTTTCCCAAAGCCCGAGACGACGTCCTCAAACGTCTCAACACAAAGATATTCAGTTTACTAGTCACAGAACAGGAAAGACACTTTTAGGAAGCTGGAATCAAAACATTTCAACTTTTTCTTCCTAAAACTTGTACTCAAACTGATTGATTATCAAAACAGCTGGAAATGAATGTGATAGTTGCCAACTAATTGATTAATCTTTGCAGCTCTACAGATGATCATAATCACTCTTCACGAGGCCCTAAATGAAGTTTCCTTGCTCTGCGTCGATGCTCATCCGGGCTGCGAAGCTTCGGGGAAAGCTGCATGTGATGTTTGTACTAGAAAGCATCTCTCATGTCTCAGCTGCCTCCTAACCACAGCTTCCTGTCGCTCTTCCCCCTCAGCTTCTCTCGGATCTTCCAGCAGACGGTAAAGGAACTCGCCCCGAAATGTGACGTCAACTTCCTGCTCTCCGAGGACGGCAGCGGCAAGGGGGCCGCCCTCATCACGGCCGTGGGCTGCCGCCAGAGAGAGCTGGAGGCGCAGCAGCACTGAGGAAGCTTCCGCCCCATCTGTCCTCCAGATCTACCTGCTGCTCCACCGTGTCCTTCACCCGCCGCACAGCCCGACTCCATCTCCCTTTGGCAGCCGTGACTCCACCTCTGCCCCACCTGGCCCCTTCCCCCCCACAGCCAGAGAGACGTGCTGCACGCATCGGGAATTAAAACTGAATATCGAAATATTTATTTATACTGCGACCAGAGGGTTTATTATTTCCATGTTTGTACATTTTCAGCAGTAGCTCGTCAGTAATCTGATAAATCTAAACTCCTTAGGTGTGCAATATTTGTGTATTGCTAATTTTATTTTTATATGGAGGCAAATATATAATTGTATTTATATAGCTGAGGCCACTTTGAATCCCAGAGGTCATTAGGATTTTTTGCACCATAGACACAGAAGAAAATGTCAGCACTTTTTATATGAGAGTTACGACAGCAGCATTTCAGCGTAACTCCCAAACGAAGGACGTCCTTCTCACCGAGTGATGAAGCTCATTTTTAACGGGCTCCGCTGGTCCAGAAAACCAGATCCAAAAAAAAAAGGGCTCGCTGCATAAGGGTTGAATGCAAGAGTCACGGCTGTTCAAACCATCCTCATTTTATGTGCAACACGCTCACACAATGTGCTAATCTGCTACTAACCCCCTTTTTTGTGTAACTGTCAATGTAACTCACATATTAAAGTATTCCAGCAGCACCGCACCACATTTATTCCTCACGAGCTGAGAGGGTAGAAAAAGGCCCGAAGTGGAAGTGTTAGCGTATCCTGTTGCTATCTGTGAACTACTATACTTTTGGTGTTGTGATGAATCCCACTTCTACTCATTGTATGTGCAAAGAATAAATGTTTATTGGGCCCCCTGGAGACAAAGAGTGGATACTATGAGCGCTTTTGTGTGTATTTGTGGCTGAGTGTCAGTGTGTCTTACTGTAATGACCTGTAGCTTTCAATGTCCAAAGCTCTGTGGAGACTGCATGCCTTACATTAAGACAAAGGAGAGCACTGGATCATTCTCTTTCTTTCTTTCTTTTTTTTTACATCAATATAGATTTGTGATCGACACAGTGAAAAGTGAATTCATTAAATTATATTTTGTTGTGGAGTAAATCCTGGCGTCTCTTTCTTAAACTCCCAGGCAGCAGCGGAGGCCTAAACTTGTAACTCTTTATTAAAGGATAAGTTCACCCAGAAATCAAATTCAGTCATCGTCTACTCACACCTGTGCTGACTGAGAGTGAGGTGAAGTTTTCGTAAAAACCACAAAACATTTCTGGAGCTTCACAGCAAACCAGCGTTGCAGCGTTCTCCTGAACAACTGAAGAAGCTGGAGACTTGTTTTAAAACTTAAAAAACATCCAAATGAAAAACATAAAATGGCTCCATAGGTCTCGTCCAGCGTAATCCAAGTCTCCAGAAGCCCTGAGACCCCAAACTGATTTGAAAAGACGTTATTTACACGCTTTGTAAAGCAGAAATCTTCACTGCAGCTGTTAAGACCCCGTCTGAAGTGGGTGCACAAGCTCGACTGTGTGTCGAGGCTGTAAATAACATCCTTTCAAAATCACTTTTGGAGACTTGAAACTACTACTTTACTTCTGTTTTGCTGTGAAGAAAATGTTTTGTGGACTACGAAACTTCTCCTGCCTTCCCGTCAGCATGGAGGTGAGGAGATGATGACTGAATTCATCCTTTAAGCACCACAATCTGACAAAGGAACAGAGAAATTAGCTGAGATGATTAATTAGCAAAGCAACATTAATACCAATGCAGGCTACAGCTCTAGTAGTAGTTGAGATAAGAATATAAACAGATATAAATACAAACAATCTCCAACCAATTGTCTTCTTAGGAAATCAGATCCTGGTTATTTTCAGGGTCCTTTCTCCAACAGATGCCACAGTGTGACCCTTTAGAGCCTGTCGGTTAATATCACGGGCGAAAATCAGGAAACAGTTTGATTTGATTTGATCTAGAAAATAATCTTAATGACTCGAGGTGGAAATCTGAGGATCTCCAATGATACGATACCATCACGATATGTTGCCCACAGTAACGATCAATATATTGCAAGATAATCATCTAAAGATACGTCACAAAGTCCGTGCGACTGAAGAGAAATGACCCTCTAAAGAGGCAAAACGCAGGAATTATGTAGTTATTCACTGTGTTGTAGGCTCAGTGCCTCTTTATCACACACTGACTGTTCATGTCCACACGTGCCGTCATTTAAAAGGTAAAATAGAACATTTCTGTTTAAAGGAAAAATACAACTCTGCCTCTCGAATCTTTTTAATTTGTGTAAAATAAGTTTGCAGAAGTTTACACCACAACCAGTGGAAAGGTAGTGACAGAAGTAGTAGATGCATGTTTAAAAAATATATCGATATTTGGCGTCAGTGTATCGATTACGTATCACAAAAAGAAAGTGATACAAATTATTGAACGCATCAATATTTTGTCCCACGTCTATTAATGAAGACACAAATCTTGGGATGATACAGGATTTTCGAGGCGTATAGTGACATCATCAATAAAACAATTCAGGTATCAATAGATCGGCTGATATACGCATATTTTTTTTGCAATGATCCCTTTAAATGGAGTTATGAAACACGTGACAAAGAGAATATTTTACAATTCGGCGTTATTGTCTAGAAAAAAAAAGCTTTCATATTGGTGCATCTACACTGATTCCTATATAACTTATATAACTACACTGCTCGCGCTCCACTATTATTATGATTCATCATTAAGTCATTTAGTCTTCAGATGTCAGAAAATAATCTTTAAAATGCAGCGCAGTGTTTTTATGTCAATCAAAATGGCTTTTCCACATCTATTTTTGTTTATAAGACATTTTCTGCACTTCAGCTCATCATCTGAGCAAAATCTGATATTCACACGTTAACGAGGGAGGCACGATATGGATGCTTTTCCAGCCGATACGATAACCGATAATTACCTGACTCTCATGGCCGATACCAATAAAATAAGCGATAATAGAAACCAACATTTTTATGCTTTTGTTTGCACACATGAGCGCAAGAACGGCTCAAATGTATTGAGCAAAGATGGTTTATTTGACGCTCCAGCTGTGATATGATTTGTTTGACGTTGCGATCGACATCAGCGTGTTTGTTCTTCTTCTTCTGTTTTTATTGGCTGCTCACAAAACAACTGTAAAGGTGCGTACCACCACCTGCTGTGGGAAGATGCTGCACTTGTTAAGTCAACAAAAGCAGTTTGGCTTTGAATTATCGGCTATGATTTCTTTATCAGCCGATAACGGATGACTTCGTGCATCCCTAATGGTAACTAAAGCATGGAGCGAATGTCGGCATAACAAAGAAAGTGATGCGAAATATTAACGCATCAATATTTTGTCCAATTTTGATAAATGAAGACACAAATCTTCAAGTGATAATGGATTTTCAAGGCGTATGCTGATATTAGTAAGTGAAATTCATATATATATCGATGTATTTGCTGGTATACACGTTTTTTATGTCGGTCATCAATGCATGGAGACATTTTTTCTTTGTGTGTCATCTGGCAAAAACCTGTAACTCGTGCATTTAACGAATGTCTGCAAGGCTGCAGCACAAAGAGGACGACACACTGCACACACAACCTGACCACGCTGTACATTTTAAACACCTGCCAACTTATAAATCTGTCGTCCTGGCGTCACATTATCTTTATTGTGACATTGTGGTTGTTACTCTTGCAGATTTCACTCCTGGTTGCTGATGACTGACATTTTAATCAAATGCATTGTTTGTCTGTGTGCCATCCTTTTGTTAAGGTATGTTTCCTGGAGAGAGTGCGCGTGTGTGTGTGGGTGTGTACAGGTGTATTTGCATGCATTTGTGTGGCTTCATGTCTGTGCGTAATGAGGGTTTGTGTGCAGGCATTTGTCCTACTTTTCAAAAGGGTGTGTGTTAATGTGAGGGGGGTACAGTGTATACAGTGCGCTCACAGCTGTTGATGGTTTAGCTGTCGATCAGCAGAACAAAACTCCAACATCCCTTTTTGTGTGTGTGTGTGTGTGTGTGTGTGTCCCTGTCGCTGCTTTGCTGTGTGTGTGAGTCTGCGAGTGTGTGTTTGTGTGGCTGTGTGTGTTTGTTTCCAGCTCTCACCGGGTTGGGTGCGTTATACTGAGAGGGCTTCCTGCTGCATCCATCCGCCTGAAAATTAAAAAGCGCCGACCTGTCACCGCACACTGCGAGGTATGTAACCGCGATTAAAAAACACACGCAAACACGCCAACAACCGCCCGCAGGAGCGTTAACGCGCCCCGCACACAAAAGGGTGTTAGCGCGTTAGCTGCCATGCTAACTTTACTAGTTCTGTGTCTCGCGATTCGAGCGCTAGCTAGCTAGTAATCCAAGCTAGGTTAGCATTCGTGTTGGGAAGCCTGAGGGGGGGCGAGCGAGCTCCCGACAGCCGCCTTTATGTCGTGCCAGGCGCGTTGCCAGTTCGCATTTGACACGTACCGATCCACCTTCGTGTCTCGGTCGGTGCCGGTGTTCGGTTTGCAGGCGTGAATGTGGCCGTTTCGTGCAGATTTCCGTGCGCGAGCCGAGCGGCTAATGTCAACAGCTAACGCTAGCTACCGTTAACTTAGCGTGTCACCGTTAACCTGTCCGCTGGTCGCCGGAGCTAACGCTGGCTGCTCGGCGGGGCTGTTTACGGGACCTGGCGGGTTTGCTCTCGGTTACCGGGGTGTGTTTTTTTTCCCCGCACACTGGTCGGTTACCTCGCTCTCCGTGCGTCTGTTTTTAAAAAAAGCAACAACAGTCACATAATCTCCGGCCACCCACCGAGCAGGACAGACACTGACCCGAGGAGCTGCTGCTGCTGCTGCTGCTGGCACGTGCTGTCATCCGTCCAAAACAGGTGTTTTCACATGAGGCACGCGACTCATTTGATGATCGATCAGCAGCTGGTTAATTGTCACCTGTGTCACCTTCAGGTGCAGCTGTGTGACGCGGCTCACACGACAGAAATCAGTGTACACGATGCGAAACTGGGATGAAAACTAGCGATTATTTGCATGAATTATGAAGTGAGGCGTTGAATATTTATTGTCCATTAATTAATTAACTGTGCTGATCACAAAATGTCCCTCGCAGTCTCTCAGTTGATGAAGATCAGGGCCTCAAACTCAAATTATCTTGGTAGGAGGGCTGCTGCAAGAAAGTGCAACATGTCAGAAGATTTAGTTTTTCATTTCCTTTGTTAACATACTGATACAGAAACGCATACGGCAGTTTGTATAACACCGATGACTGCTTAACCCCCAGTTGCATATAAATGTGTAGTTTAAATTAGTGTGACACAGCCGAAAATGAATTTTGCGTGCAGGATTATTTTATATTTCTGACATCAGGTTGTGGGCCGGATGTGGCCCGGGGACTCCTGTCATAGATGTTCAGTTTACAGTCATGCAAAGCAAAGATAAAGAGCAAAGCTTAACATTTGAAACAAGATTTGTTTGGCATCCGCTTCTAAAGTTATTAAAATCAGGGCTGCCCGAACGGGTCAGAGTTGGCCCGCCATGACGCTCAGTGTTGCCAAATGTTTCTGGAAACCTCGGGATGAGCCACAGAGGAGGGATCCGTCTCCCAGGACGGACTGAACAGAACAACAAGATCGTAGTTTAGAGATTATACTGACTTATAACTGATAGGAGGAAGTGATGGTCCAGGAGGACGACTGAGCAGGACAAGACATCGACAAGTGGTGCCCGAGCCACTCGACCTCTCCTCCTCTGTGGTGACCTGGAGAAGGACAGTCCACACAAGATAATTAGCAAAAGAAAACCAAACACAGAATGTAAAAATATGTCGATTTTATAGACATGCAGATATAAGGAGGAGGAGGAGGAGAGCGACGCAGCTTGCAGGAACAGAAAACAAAAGACACAAGTTAGAGAGATGTAATGGTGACGCTGTTGTGTTTATTGTGAGGCGAACATGCTCCTTAATTACGTAGAGCCCCTGTTTATTCACTGTTTTACACAATCTGAGCACAGCGGACAGATTACGACTCAGTGCAGGAAGTCAGTTAATTAAGGGATCTTGGGATCGTGGTACCACTTTGCATCTTTGCAAAACAACAGACGGCCGCTTCATTGCACTTTTCCGTGTCGAAGGTCGTTTTTTCTTACAATGACCATAATGCACTGCGCCTCGCCTCGCCGGACCTGTCGCTGTGAAATCACCACTTTTTGTTGATTGACGAATTGTTCCAGCTCTGATGTCAACATTTATTACAGCTGCCGAGTGTTTAATCACTGCTGTTATGCTTTGTTTCAACAGGGTTTTGGTAGAGATAGTGAAGCCGGTGGATACAACCTCTTGACGCCCCTCGTCCCTGCCCCCCCCCGCTCAGGACAACAAAGGCAGCTCCTCACGCACTTGAACCACAGCAGAGCAGCAGTTTGAAGCTTCCATCAGACTCATGACTGTTTGAGAGGACGCGGACCCACCGTGGCCGATGCACTGTACCCGTTTCCCTCCCTGCCCTCCTTATCCCTCAAGCTGACGCAAAACCCCAGACACCTACCCCCCCTTCCCCATCCCCACTCCCACCCTATCCCCAGCGACTCGCCCCCTCCCCCCATGGCGCCTGGCACAGAGACCGTGCACTACATCCACCTTCACAACTCCAGCCAGTCGGTGCTGGAAGCCCTGCGCACGCAGCGGCGCGAGGGCCTCTTCTGCGATGTGACCGTGCGGATACACGATGCTTCGCTGCGCGCCCACGCCTGCGTCTTGGCAGCCGGCAGCCCCTTCTTCCAGGACAAGCTGCTGCTGGGCCACTCTGAAATCTCTGTGCCACCGCTGGTGCCCGCCGAAACCGTGAAGCAGCTTGTGGATTTCATGTACAGCGGCTCGTTGGTGGTGCTGCAGTCGCAGGCCCTGTGCATCCTCACCGCTGCAAGCATCCTGCAGATCAAGACGGTCATTGACGAGTGCACCCAGATCATCTCTCAGAGGAAGGCCGCGGCAGGGGCCGCCGCTGCTGCTGCGGCTGCAGCGGGACGAGGGATGCTCGGAGGAGTTCTCCCTAAACAAGAAGAGCGCGGCGACGGGAAAGGGACAGAGAGAGGCGGCGGTGGAAGCTGCTCTGTTGGTGGTGCAGGTGGAGGTGGAGGTTACGCGAACTTCTCTAACTTCATGGCTGAATGCGGGGCTAGTAACATGAGCGGGGGGTTAGGGGGTGCCAGCGTAAATGTCAGTGAGAGCGGCCCGATGGAGCAAGCCAACACAGTCAGTCTGATGGCGCTGGGCGACATGGGCCCCGGCTCCATGTGTGGCGGGGACGGTCTGGGCTCCGGGCCCGGCACAATCCTCATGAAGCAGAGCCCCAGCTGTACTCAGGACGTCAGGTACAAGCTCCGAGACCTGTTGGCGCAGACGGCCAACGGAGCCAGCACTAGTAGCACAGGGAACCTCTCGGCGGGCTGCAGCTCCGGTGTGGGCAGTGTGGACAGCATCGGCAGGGACAGCCTCCGCGGCAACACAACTGACCTCTCTGATGACCTGGTGGGGATGGACAGATACAGCGAGGAGGAGGACCTGGACGGGAGAGAGCGGGGAAGAGACGGAGACAGAGACAGGGGGGCGAGCCACAGCCGCAAGCAGAGGCAGCCGCTCAGACTCCAGGTAGAGGGATAAGGGGAATGGGTTGCCATGGTTACAGCTTTCAGGCATGCAGAGCTGCAACGGTTTGCTTTTCTTTCTTTTTCTGCTTTTCCCTCTTCTCACACTGCATTGGCGTATATCGCTGAGATGTTTCTGCACTTTGCACAATTGAAGAGAAGATCTCGTCTTAACTTCAGCCGTAATTGCCTTGTTGACACTCTATGGACTTCTGCATATTCACTGTAGGTCATTAAACTTATTAGTACCTACTTAAAGGGGCTTTAGCCGGGTCGATGCGCTGTTGTTCTTGCAGACTATCTGCTGACAGCGTTGGTACCATAATCTCTTTACTGCTCAAGATTTAAATGGACCTTTTTTTTTTTCCTCTCCAGGTGCTGGGAGGAGAGGGAGTGGTGGTGAAAGATGAAGGTGTTCAGGACACTGATGGGACCGTCTATGCCTTGGAGGACGGGAGACGAGATGGAGGGCAGGAGGGCTCCCAGGAAACCATGGCAGGCTTTGGCCAGGTGAGTTTGACTCAGAGGTGAGCTGCAGTTACAGGAGCCAGCGATGAAAAGATTGTGATTAAAGAAAAACATGTTTTTAATTTAATAATAATAATAAGCATGTAGAAGGACATTCAATGCTTGAGTGCTGAGCCTTGATTTCAAGGTAATATTTTGGTGGATATTTTTTAATTTTTCTTTAAAAGGAAACTTTACTGTGTTAGATTTATCCTCAGCATTTCTGTCACAAGTACCGAAGTAAGTAGAGGGGAGAACATGGTGGAGTGGATTTATGCCGCAGCCTGCTGTACCCTGCAGACTACACAAGGAACATCTGCCACACAGTCAAAAGGATTCAGCTTTGCCTGACAGTTTTCTCAAAAAGTGCTGCAGAGAAACTCGGCTTGGAAATGGATTCTTTCACTCAATTTACGGAGGTTAAAGCGTTAAGTTTTTCATGCAAAGCGAAGCACGTGATCGTCAGTTTACCCAAAACTGCTTGAAATAATCAAATCTTCTGTGTTTGAGCAGTTTTTCTGTTCTGAGCTTTGGTTCACATGACATGCTTGTGTGTTGTAAATTAGGTTTAACAGGCCCCTGATCATCACAAAGCAGGCAGAGCTGAGATTACTAGGATACTTATCACCAGGTCGAAATGCTCTAATCTCTCCAATCATGTCATCATCTGTCCTGTCCACATACAGGCCATGTGGAAATAGGTTTATGAGACCGATTTTTGGTAATGTTGCTTAAAAACTGCTTTTATTGTAATATTGTATTCACAGCCTCGTATCAGCGTGATGAAATGCTTCGATGTTTCAGATTAGAGCTCGAGACTAATGTCGTCCCGTCATCCCGGGGACAAAAGAAAATGAACCGGGACAGAAAGGGTTTTTGTATGTGCACAGTGTGTTTGACTGTCGCTTAGCAAATAACAAACTGAACTGAGCAGCGTCTGTCTTCTCATGCTGTTACCACGTTTATCTCTCTCTTCAGTGCAGACTCAATGGCGCGAGACCTAAAACAAGTGTGTCGAGTTAAAATCTGAAAAGACGCAGTTAACGCTTCTGACGGGGGACGCAACATTTTTCTTTTCTCGATAGCGCTAATGAGCTGTTAGTATCGCATAGCCAGACTCCAGGTGCATTACCTCCCCCTACTGGACTGGACATTAGCAGAAGATACATTCCTGTTAATTACTCTAATTAATTGTGTCCTTCCTTACTCTTTTTTTCATAATTTAGTGATGATATGAATTCCCTCCTTTCTTAATCATGTTGTAATCTATCAGTGTGCACGTAGATCAGTAGGATGCCTGTCTTTTCTATGGAGTGTCAGTAAAAGTACTTCACCACGATCAATGATTATAAAGTTAAAAAAAAATTATGAATAAAATCTTTTTAAATCATCTGTAGGAAATATACTATATAGTGATGCATTTCACAAGTGCAACATTAAAAAATTTTTTTTGGGGGCAAGTTTTTCCTCACTCGAATCGAGGGTCGAAGGACAGAGGGTGTCGTCTCTGTACAGATTGTAAAGCCCTCTGAGGCAAACTGTGATTTGTGAATTTGGGCTATACAAATAAAATTTGATTTGATTTGATTTGATTTAAAATAACACGTATACCAAATGAGATTTAAATCCATATCGCCCTCCTCCGTGTGGCTGGTCGAACACGCATTTCTGCTTCTTTAAATTAGACGAGCTCTTCTCATCTCATGCTGGTGGTTCACATCAGACTATGTAATGTAGCTCGACTGGTTGGACTGCACCGTGTGAGTTAATCTTTCCAACGTCTGTGTTCATGCGTGTGTGGGAAAACAGTAAATGCAAATTATGAGGGATGTGGTCTGTATGTAAATGCATGAAAATTGAAACAGTTGAGAACTAAAGCTGGAGATGTATTACCTTTATAACCAGCTGGGTTACGGTCTCTGTGGTGCGCTACAGAGAACGTGTGAACGTCAGTCGACAGAGCGAGGGCAGATTGTCCGCTAGTTAATCGATCGTGGATGGCGTCGTTCTCTCGGACTGATCAAAAAATAAAAGTTAAACAATGCTAAAATGGGTCGCCAAATATATTTGGGCGGTAGTTAACATACCGCGGCGACCTGCCAAAGTTAATTGTATGTGTGGCTGACATATGACATATGCATACATATGTTCAGAACAAAGCACTTAGAGCACAGAGACAGGTAGGATCTTCACCTATGGAGCAGGTAAGAGTTCAGCATCTGCTCAGTCATTTTCCTGTTGGGTCTCAGTGTGTCTATGAACCTGACACCTAACAAAGCTGTGTTTTCTAACAAAAAAATCAGTGTTGTAGATTTGTTTTTTAATGATTCTTGAACTGAAGCCAAAACTTGAACACAACTAAAAACTGGAGTTGTCAGATTTTTCCATGTCAGGCTCTTTTAATTAATTTCCGTGTGTTTGTGTGTCTTGTCAGGATTTCTACGATGAGCAGGGGGTGTTTTCGGAGAGTTTCTGGCCCCAGAGCGAGCCTCCTCAGGCCATGGCATTCAACCCCAGAGGGAGGGTCAACAAGCCTCTGACTCCGCCTCCAACCACACAGTCCATGAACAACCAGGTGAGTTGCCTCGCATCGTACACTGTTAATTACATTTAATCTGCACTGCACTTACAAAATGTTTCTACAAGCTAAGGTGGAGCTTTGAAAGATCGTGCCAGAGGCAGAGGCACAGTTACAGTTGTGCAACGTGTCACAGGTGGAAAACAAACATTGATACTGACAGACAACACAACCACATCTGAGTTCAACACCAAAAACTTCCATTTTCAGTTCTTTTACTTAAATAAAGCGTTTAATTTAAAGGTAAGTAAACCAAGTAAACACTTTTACAAAACAAATACAAGCCAAATCGACCATAATTATAATAGATTATATTCTTTCTAAATTATACAAATCAGAAACAAATTTATTAGACCCAACTTTCTTTTTTGTTCACAATAAACCTAAAAAGACTTTCAGGTAATTTTAAAAAACGGCAGTTAAAATTGGAAATCCTTTAGGGTTGAAACAAAACGAGCAGTGATGACACAGTGATCATTAAAAATAGGCACATACAAACACCACCACGTGTCTTAAGTTGTCTTTTTGTTTAAATTCATATCTCTAAAACTTTATCTTTACATTGAAATTGTAGATTTTGTACAATTATTATATCCTACAGTTACAGTTTATACAAATAACTTCCTGACGATAGAGACGGGTTTGCCAACTCCTGTTCCTCTGGCAGTAAAACGTCTACACAGAGAGACTCACTCAGGATTAAAAAGTAGCAGGCATCAGTACAAGTGCAGCATTATTAGAAACTTTGAGGTTTTTGCTGATTATATTTGATGTATTTTACTACAAAGAAAACACAAATGATGGCAGCAGGGAAACAAAAAGCCAGAAAACAGTTGTTGAACATTGATGGGGGGCAGATAGGTTAACCATGAATGAATAAGTAAGACAGTTATTACCGGTGTCTGGTCGCCCTCTGTATCCACGGCATTCACAGCATCTAAAACAACAAGAGTATGATAATTAAATTACAGAGCTGAATAAACTAAACTAAAGTTCATTTAGTCGAGACGGCTTCTGTACTTCCTCTTATTTATTTTTTTGCCGTGATGGGTGATTGACAGAAGGCAGAATTTATCGCAGTGCGGCACTAAAATAAAAGGAAAACACTCGACTCGGAACAAAGAAACACAGAAAAACTAAACGAGGCCGTCGGTTTTAGCGTGATGGACTTTTTCAAACCTCCCGCCTACACAGTTTGATTGACAGGTGTGTTTTCTTTGAAAATGAAAAATGCAAAGGAGGGTTTGAAGTTTTGGAGCGCAGACACATGAACATGTAGAAAAGGTAAACAGAAAGCACAGGCATTGATTTTGTCACCTTGGTACGATGATGATTAAACAATGAAAAGGCAAATTGAATTATATTTTACATTTTTATCAAAGATTATTTAACTAGAATCAAAATCTACAGCCTCAATTAAATACTGATGCCTCTGGTTGACCCAGATATAGTTATTATAGCTATTCTTAATGCCTGTCAACGGGTCAGATTATCCAGGTTGGATAAGTCGTAAAATTTAAACTATTTTTTATGGAGGATGAGTTGAGGACAGAAGCTGCTCTGTAGTCTGGTGGTGTGCCACTAAAACAACGTTTACTTTATGCGACCATCGTCATCTTTTATCCACAGAAGCTGCCAGAATCCAAAAAAACCTGATATTATAAGCTTTAATTATGATTATTATTGATGTAGTTTTCATAGACGTAGAGGCAATATTTGGAGCTTGTGTCAGCTCAGCTTGACTCAGCTTGATTTTCCACATCAACCCGGCATGGCAGGGATTTGCATTTCCAATATGAGGATACCTGCTTTGAGGTGTGTCAATAATTAGCACCGCGCCTGTCTTGAGTAGCAGTCAACAGTATTATTGGAGGATAGCCGGCAACAAAGCTGCTCTAAATTTGTGATAAACACGTTTAATTTGCTGCATATTCTTCACAATAGAAAAGTCTCCTGTCATTTATTTATTTAAAAGCCTTTGTTTATTGTCAGCCACGGTCACGAGACATCGCAGCATCACAGCCGACATAAAGCGGTGATGGAAATGTAACTCAGTGCGGCCAGAAGTGCAAATTGAAAAGCACCAATTGTGTTTTGCAAGATATAAAAAAAAAGTGTAGAGAGACAGATTAAAAAGAGATGAAAATAATAAAAGTAAAATTGGTAAGAGACATGAAAAGCATCCGCGCTAACAGTGACCGTTGTTTCCGCCCTCAGCTTCTTTTCCAGTACCCAGTGAGCCAGTCGCAGCCCGCTCCGTTCTACGTGGGCGGGCCCATGGGTGGGATTGACAGTATGGCGGGGACGGAGCCCGGTCAGCAGGCTCCGCCCCCGGCTCCGATGACCCCGGCCCCGCCTCCCTCCACCTCCTCCTGCTCCGCGGGCCCCTCCCCTTCCTCCCAGGGATCTGAGACCTCGTTCGACTGCACGCACTGTGGCAAATCTTTACGTTCCAGGAAGAACTACAGCAAGCACATGTTCATCCACTCTGGTGAGACACGCCTCATTGTTTCATTGTCTATTATTTATGTCTTTATTTCGCTAGAAAAGTCTCCTAACCTTTATATAATAAATTAATGGAAATGTAATGTGAAAGATGTTGTTTTCAGTGACAAACATCTGGAGGATGATCAGCAACTCTGCATCAACACAACAAACCTTATTAAAAATGTGAAATATGAAATCATCCGTCTTTGCTCACTACGTCTAATCCCTTCTAACCCTCAACTGTGAACATAAACGACAGGTTATAAACTTCCTTTTAAATACAAAAATGTAAATAATTGTTTAACCTATCTGGATCAGCCATGAGAAGCACATGGTTACAGGTTATAGCATCAGCTGAAAAAAACCCATATTGTACGTCCCTAAACTGTCATGGAGCTGTTTTTCAGCACCAAACAGCAGACAGACCCAGTTGGAGACTAGCTGATGAAGAAAGCTGAACATCTAGCAGCTAAAAAAAGGTAGATATTTCTCTCAGGAGATGGTGGAGACCAAACCTGAGCTAAGAGGAGAGTGACAATTTGACTAACATTCAAGGTTAGTTATCCTCACACACCATACGGGGAATATTAACGACGCACAACACGCTTATGATGTGGACAAGTTACGAGGACAGACATGATTTTAAAATGCAGGAGGAGAGAGAAAGTAGCGAGCGTCGAAGTGGAGAGACGGATCAGATAAAATAATGAATTGTCCAAAGTTTAAGATCATTTCAAGCTGAAAGACGCAAAACAAAAACTCTGCACACTGTGTCCATTGTAATGTCAGTAACGTCAGTACTACAGCAGGAAACATCCAGTCCACACAGTGGACCTGACACGAGTGTGTGACTTAGTCTTGCAGTTTTGTGTAATTTAGGGCTGCGACTAATGATTCTTTCCATTGTCGGTTGATTATTTTCTTTGATTGGTTGTTTGGTCTATAAAATGTCCGATAATCTTGATCAGTATTTCCCAAAGCCCAAGATGACGTTCTCAAATGTTTTATTTTGTCCACAACCCCAAAGATATTCAGTTTACTGTCGTAGAGGAGGAAAGAAACCACAAAATATTTACGTCTAAAAAGCTGGAATCAAAGAATTTGGACATTATTTCTTAAAAATCGACTCAAAACCTCAATAAATGATTAGATTTTGTTAGAATCATTAATAAAAACTGATTTTTTTTTGCCTCCACTTGAACAAAAGAGAAAATAGGATGAGAGAGATGAGATGAGAGATGAGATGTGCTGACACGGCTGCTCTGTATGTCCCTCCAGGTCAGAAACCTCATCAGTGCTCCATCTGCTGGCGCTCCTTCTCCCTGCGTGACTACCTCCTCAAACACATGGTGGTGCACACTGGAGTCAGGGCCTTCCAGTGCTCCATGTGCGGCAAGCGCTTCACCCAGAAAAGCTCGCTCAACGTGCACATGCGCACCCACCGTGCCGAGCGCACCTTCCAGTGCAACGTGTGCCACCGGGCCTTCACCCACCGCACCTTGCTGGAGCGCCATGCCCTGCAGCACGCCCACCACGCCCCCCAGGTCCAGGGCCAAGGCCAGGGGCGTGGGCCCGACATGACCTCACCTACCAAGCACAGTCCTCCGGCTCTGGGAGGGCCCTCAGGTATGGCTGGCGCGGCTGGCATGGTTGGCAGCATGGCCAACATGCCCAGCCACGGAGCTTCCTCCACCTAGAGAGAGAGAGAGAAGGGGAGATACGGGGGAGGTTAGTGAGCCCATTCCTCGAACCGACACTTAGTTGGTCCTAACAGCCTTGTTGATCTTTTGTTCTGGTGGGAACAGCGCTCATAGTTCCTCCTTGTTTTAGCTCGACGACACCTTCAATCAGGGTTCCTACACAGGGCTGAAAGGCTTTTGAAGTTTGAAAAATTGTGTACATTTTAAAGTTGTTTTGGAATTGCACAAAAACCCAGGAAAAGTTTGTACAAAAAAAAAAAAGTAGTTGTTCCCTCCGCGGACAACCATCTTAAGTAGTTGTAGTCCTACTGTCATTTCCTGTGTTGTGACATTTGTTGCCGTGACGACTAATCATACGAGCGACATCGCTAACAATCACACAGCCATCCAAAATCCAGCCAGAAAGATACTTTTCTGGTGGCGAGAAGAAGAAGAAGTCTTGAATCTTGAAGTAGAGAATGTGTAGGAACCCTGTTTCAAAGACACCAGAGAGTCACCAAAGAGGTTAGGAATACAGAGCGGGTTTGGGAGTGGGTGAGGACGAGAGGAGTCGTAGGGTTTCTAGGTGGAGGTGAGGGTGGGGTGGGGGAGGGATGGGGATTGGAGTTATATTGAGATGCAAGTTGGGGAAAATAAGGGGCAGGAAGGGTTTGGTGTGGGGGGGTTACAGAGTTTTATTCACCTTCAATTCATTTAATTCAAGCTGAGAGTCATTCGGTTCTTCAAGTGCTAACTGTTTGAATGTAACAGAGTTTTATTTACAAACCGTTCATCCGACTTCTTCATAGCAATCTGTGCTTTTTCCTGAGATCTGAGTAAAAAGTTGTCAGAGCTTTCTCCCCCTGTACGAGCAAGTTAGCTCGTTAGCATGTTCTGATGAAAACATGAACTTTTTCATTATTTTCCCTCTGGTACTTTCTAACATCCTGCATGTTCATGTAAATCCACCCAAAAGATGCAAAAAATAATGGCCTCTAGTTAGCCTGCCAGCTAGCAGGTGGTTGACGACCTGAAGCGGCTACAAATTGCACCGTCAATATTGTTAAATTAATTAACACGACACCGACTGTGGTCAAACGACAACATGTTAAGTTAAATTCTTAAAGAATCGATTCAGTTTAATGCATTTATATCCAACGCAGTGAATTTAAAGGTTTATTTTGGCTGAACCAGATGAAAGACGAACAAAGACGGTTCATTTTGTTTCTGCAGTTTAAATGAAGCTGTACGATGATAAAATTACTGTTTCTGTAAATGGAGTCTGGTGGATTTAGTGAGAGCTATCTCTGGTCTATCTCTGCAGGGATCTTTTCTGTAATATTGTCAGAGACTTACAATAACAATCTGAGCCTCTCCACAGGGATTTCATTGCAGCTATGTTGTCCATGGCTGTCAGTTTAGGCGATCAAGTGAACGCCAAAGCTTTTTGTGCCTATTTGTCATTTAGACACCAAATTATGGAAACATAGGCAGAGAGCATAGGGTTAAAAATAATATTAAAAATATATTTTAGCTGTTTTCATATTAAGGTGAACACAGTTTGAAAATGAGACTTGAGGTGAATCCATACAAGGTCAGTATCACGTTCAGCTCAGCTTGAGGCGATAGAAGTTGAGGCAAAAACATATTTTCTAGATTTGAAAATTCAGATAATAGATAAAACTTCAACAGTATAGTTGTAGCCCAAAATTAAAAGATAACTTTGAACCTGGCTTTATCCAATGATGAAAATAATAATAATGAAATGTAATCTGCATGTTTAAATATCCAATTTCAGAAAATGTGTACACAAAATGATCATCTTAATGTCAGTAAATCAACTTGGGAAGCTTCACGGTGATATCTTTTAGTTAAGTTTTCACTTTATGCACCTGTCATGGTTTTTTTTTTTGCTTTGCATGACACAAAAGGAAAAATTTTGCTTCCCATCTCGTTTTAAACGCACTTTGAGAGCCTCGTCGATGTAAACATTCTCCTGTTTTTGAATATTTTAAGAACACAAAATGAATTCTTGAATTAAATGAATGTGAATGTGAATGGAGCCCGGCGCTATTCAGGAGCAAACCAGGGTGACAAAGAGGGGTTGTTGATGAATGATTCGACGAAGAAGGAAAAGTAGTTCGAGCAGAGCGAGACTACAGCAGGGAGAGGAGGAGGAGGAGGGTGAGGGAGGGCGGGGGAGGAGAGGGCGGAGGCGTGATGCACAGCAGTGTGAATGAAATTCACCATCATCCATCAGACAGCTTTGTAACATTTTCCACAGGCGCCACTGGTCGGCCCCAGGATCATATACCTCGAACCAGGACGAGCCTCTGACGGCTCGGAGGGACACTATTTTCTCATTTTTGAAATGTTTGGGAAACATTTCAGCATGTTTTACACACACACACACAAACACACACACACCTACAATTACCTCGGTGGTCCAAAGACAGGCATTATGCTTCACATCTTTTAAGCTACATCAAACGAAGAAACAGTGAAAACGAAAGCTAAGATAGATCTGTTTACTAAAGTACTTCTATGTAAAGTTCCTGTACATCGCTATAACGCTCAGTTTTTGTTATTTGTTGCTCATGTGATTCTTTGATGCAGAACTAAGGCAGAACATTTAAAAAAAAAAAAAAAAAAAACTTTTAAAGTGAAAGAGCCATTCAGAGGAAGTTAAACTTGGTGGAATAACTATGACAAATCAATGATTTTTATTGGGATTTTTATTGAGTGTTTGTGTTTGTCTTTTTGGGGCTCTTCTTAATGATAAATGGGAAGTGTTTGTTGCTTAAAAAAAAAACAATAAAAGCTTTTTTCGCAGCACTTATTAAAAAAGAAAAACAACTTTTTAACGTTTTAGTAAAACTAAATTAATCATGAAAATGTACAATCACCCCTACAAGTTTTGACAAAGTCAAACTCGTGATAATGTTAATTATCACATTAATATTTATTACAATTTGATCTCTATGCACAGTTAAGTTTGCACATCATATTACTTAGACATAGATGTTGTTGTCCCCTGAAGTATTTGGCCTAAGATTGTTTCTCTTTTCCTTTTTTACACCTGAAAGGTGATCTTAAAAAGACCTTACGTGTCCCTGCTTTTTGCTCATTTTCCTTAATGTTTGTCAGTCGCAGCATTATATGATATTCAGTAGTTTACTTAAGCTTTGTAAGAGCCTTCTAATTGACATGATTTCATAAGTGGGCCTCCCTCACAAGTGAGCCATTTTTGAGCTTGAATATTTGGCGAGTGATGAGATAATTCGACTAGAATATCACTTTAATTACAATTTTATTCCAAATAAAAAAGAGTGAATCCAGCAAAGACGTAGATTCAAATCCTTTCTGTCTGGACTTCACTATAAATATTGACATTAAATGTCCCATTTTTAAATGTGGAGAAACTGCTTATTTACAGGGAACTAGGCTTGGCAGCGTGTGTTCATTGGCCTCTGAACATTGCAAATGAATTTGCAGACTCAGTTTGTTTCGCCAGCGTCGTGGACGGAAAAAAAAAAAAAGAAGATGTTTAAGAGAAGCTGGACTGAAACGCCTCCAACTCACTGTTGGTTATAAGCTATATTAAAATTTTAACGCCAAACCTTTGGTGCTTTTTTTGGAAATATTTACCTCATTTTCCAGTTGCCAACGCCATGCTGTGGTCTGGGTTTGGTAAATAAGCAGTGTTGAGCTGTTTCAGAGGTTTGATCTATCCTCAGCAGTGGTTTTGGTGCATTTTGTCTGAGGCGGACCCTTGTACAGTACTGTAATATGTGTGCTTTGAAGCCATGTCAGCGCATTGTAACGTACTGTGTTTTGCCTTTTTTTTTGTTCTTTGTTTTATTGGGAGGGAAGTTGATAATTGTTTTTCTACATTAATATTTCTTTTAACAGAGGTTAAAAATATGTCAGAAAGAAGAAAACTGTCATTTTATAAAAAAAAAAAATCACTTGTCATCGTAAAACCACATCTTTTATGTATAAAAAAGACTAAAGGCATGATTTTAACTTTTTCTGAGAACTTAGATGTTGTACTCAATGAATTAATTGAATTTTAAAAATGAGTGATTTCAAAGATTTCTTTCTCCAAATAAAAAGTCTTCTATGGCTCCAGGCCAGCTGCTCGTCATTTCATTTCATTTATTTGTTTTCTTTCAGTCAACGTTTTAAGTGTGTGTTTGTACGAATCAACGAATCACAGCTCAGCACTCCTGTCTGGACACTTATTATTTTAAACTTTGATAACGCTGTGTTGTTGTTTGTGGTAAGTGTTCAGTGGAAGAAGGAGAAGAATTCAGATTTATTTAAAGGAACAGTTCACGCAAAAATGTAAATACAGTCAATAGTCTCCTCCCCTCATGCTGATGGAAAGTCAGGTGAAGTCTCGTAGTCCACAAAACATTTCTGGAGCTTCACAGCAAAACAGAGTTGCAGCATTCTGCTAAACAACTGAAGCAGCTGGAGACTTGTGTTTAAAACGTACATTTGTGACGCTATCTGAAGCTCCAGAAATGTTTTGTGGACTACAAAACTTTGCCTGACTTTCCATCGGCATGGGGGGGAGGAGATGATGACTGAATAAAGTAGCTTTAACACAAACTCTGGTATTGGAAGTGTAAACTGAAGTGTAACAAAAGTGAAAGTACTCATCCAGTCGGTGTTAATATGCTGCTATCTATTCTTATGTTGGAGTATTACCACTGAGGCATTAATGTGTAAACAGAGTTATCAATATTCATTAATTATTACCTAGTTTATATTTAGTTTAGCAGCTTAATCATTAACCATGAGTCCCATTTTTAAAAGCTGCCCAGATGCTTTGTATGTAAAATATTAACAAGGTAAATAACAAAAGAGCACACGAGTTGCCTCTGAAAAGTAAAGTAGAAGTATAAAGTAGAATAAAAAAGTACCCAAGTGAAGTTTAAGTACCTTAAAACTGCACTTAAAGTCCAGACTTGACTCAGTGTTTTAACTTAAGCTCCGTGTTACGAGTGTGGATGCATTGATTATAGATTTAATCTGAGGAAAACTGTCAGTCTCACGGTTTTAATGCATTAACCTTTTTAACAACAATATGATGTATTTAATGACATGAGCATTTTATTGTATCATGTCAACACAACATTTCTTTATTGGCTTTTTTTCAACACTTCTTGAATTTCAAATCAGAAATGATACAATAACTAAATGATGGAGAACAATTTAATGAATAAAAACAAACAAAAAGTACGGCTGAAGAACAGATTTCAGTGAAAATGAAATAAATAAACTGAACATCTCTCATGCAGGTGTTTTGGTGAATGTTAGTTTTGTTCAGTTGCTGTTTTTTCTGCTTTGTTGCTTCGTGTTGCACTGAAGGCTCAACTTTTAACTCACCACTTCTGAAAAAAATTAAATAATGTACCATTATGTCCCTTTTTTTTTTTTTTTTTTAAATAAAGGGTTACACAACAAAACATTTTAGTGTTTACTTGAATAAAAGATGAGATAGAAGAAGAAAATATCACAAAAAATATACTTTGTTAGTAGAAATAACCAATCTGAGTAGTAGCTGACTAAAAGACTTAAAGTATATGATATTAAACGTACTTAAGTATTAAAAGTACAAGTAAAAGTAATTAATACATACAGTATATCGACAAGTACATGTATTTTTTAAATCTGATTGCAGATACAATAATTTTAAAGTTGGGTAATAAGTGAAGTAAAGTACTAAGAGTGAAATCAGTTCATCGCTGCACCAAAATACTGTTGCATGTAAAGTTTGTTTAAACCCTCTTTAGTCACAGTGTTTAGTACAAGTTTATTTTCATGTTTTTATAAATCACAGTTGCTTAAAAATCTCTGAATAACGGCCACAATCTCAAACCTGCAGACTTGTGTGAATATTTTACCTGGTACACAGTAAAAGCTCAGTTATTAGCTTGTTTTATTAACAAATAAGGGTTGAAAAATATGTTGTGTGTGTATGTAGCCCTCTCACTCAACTCTGCTTTATGATTTTCAAGAATACCCCTTTTATGTATCAGACTGCATGGGAGCGAATAGGTGAGAGCTACTAAAATGTATAATTTGGGATGTTGTGCAATAATTACTGCACTTTGAAAATGACTCTGGCTAAATTGTTAGTTTACTAATAGCAGCTATACTGTTATTGAGCATTAATTTTCCCATGCAGTTGACTTTAACAGTAACTATAGCTAATATTTAATATAAACATCATCAGCATGAAAAACACCTTCAAACAAGGATTTAGCACTAATAAACTGTTTTAATGTCTAAACCTTGTGGCTCATATGTTTTTCCTTTGTTTTGAATCACCTCATAACCAAGAAATACACTCACATTAGAAACCTTCAACACAGTAATACCGCTTGTTTCAGCTGGTACCAGTGATGGCGGCATGCTGGAGCTCATATAGAAATCCACGTTGAAACCGCAGGTCGGGATACTCACCCGAACCACGGAAAAGCAGTCCAGCAACTTCCTCCAAAACCTTGATTCTGTCCAGATGCTTGGTCCTGCAGGACTCATCCGCCCTGCGACGTCCAATGTCCAACCTCATCCGTAGTGTCTCCTGATTAGCAGCTACGATGCTAACAGCTAGCAACAGTCCCATCTTGGTCTTCAACTGTCGCCAGTAACGAGCCCTCACTTCTACAACACGCTCGGTTACACTCTTAACAAAATAAGCAAACACTCGCATAAACTTCTGCTTGATAACGGTAAATGATAACTTTTTATAAAGTTATTTGACAGTTTGCTCGGACTTAACGTCTTTCCACTTCTCTCCGCGGCTCTTTCTCTCCTCATTTCCCTCCCTTTCCCCCTAGCCCCGCCCCTCTAACAATCCGACAGGTTAATCTCCAATAACAGAGAAAATGATTGACAGCTGCCCGAACAAATGAGAACCCAAGACAAACCTGAGGCGTTCAAAGGCCTTTCAAAACATAGGACATTTTGATATCTTTCGCCACATTAACCATACAAATATTAACAGCAGCAATACATGTATAGGCCCACATCAGAACACCTTACCAACTGAAATAAATGTAATAAACCAATATAAACAAATTAGCAGGGCGCTACATGTATAATTCTTTTCATTTATTTTTTAAATCTTGTTTGACATAAAGAGGTGGTAAAAACAACTTCTCACAGTTTAAGATAACTGCCAACAGAACAGGATTAACTAGATGTACAGTATAATTTTATGTGGTAAACAAATGTTGAACATTACCCCAGATGCCAGAGGGTTAAATAAAAACAGAAAAGCTCTCATAGAAAAACTTATTGAAAAAACTTCAACTATTTTATTAATCAGTTTTACATGATAGTCAATTCATATATTTGGGTTTTTAGCTGTTGGTGGACACAACAAGGAACTAAGTGTCAAAATGAAAAACTGTTGTGCATTTTTCACTCTTTTCTGACGGATTAATCGTCTATTGGATAAATAAAGGTTGTTTCAGCAGCTGTCAGGTAAAAACAAAAAGGTGTTTTTTCACATCTTTGAATTTGAATCAAACATTAATGTGGTCACTGTTGTTCTGTGACTTTTCTCACAGAGTTCTGACCCTTAAAAGCTGCTAAATTCTTGATGCGTACTCTTTTATAATGTGAAAAAAATAACTCCTTTATTCCTCAAATTGTTGACTGAATGCTTTTTTTGTGTCCCTGACCAACATACTGTAGTTCCTTTGTCTGCATTCATCACTCAACACAAAAGTCCTCTGAGGTGTCCTCTTATCTCTGCCATTTCTCAAAAATCCCAACATATTTATCAGGAGGACAATGTAGAAGCTGTCTTTTCTTGACGGCCCATAGATATTCTCCTTTTTTTCCCCGGGAGCTCAGGGCCTTTGAAGGTCTGGCTGGTCGTGGCTGAACTCTGGCCAGAAGGCATCTGTTACTCAACAACATCTGTTCCTGTTACTCTCTTTCTCCCAGCATGCCGAGGGACACGCAGGCTCTCCCAAGGGTGGCCTTTTGTGTGCCCCATTGTCAATTCCATCATTGTCTGTGCTGAAGTCTGTTCCCATAATGCCGCGGGGTTATAAACCCCTCCAGAGGCCGACTCTACCGGGCTGATGATTTACAGTTATTTGTGTCTTGAAAAACAATCAACGTCCTTGTGGGGCAATTAAGAAAGAAAACTGAGGGGAATTTAAAGAGCTAATTGAGAAAAGTAAAATGTGAAGTTTCCCTCGCTGACACGATGGCTGTGTTTAAATGTGACAAAACTTTTACTGCAGTGGAAGGATAGAAGTGAGAAAAAAAGCCACTAAAGTTATTTTTGGTGGGAAACAGGAAGGGTGGAAAAACCAAAAACCCAAAGAGCTGGACGTCCAGTAGGCGTAACTCTACATTGATCTGAATTTTAGAGCCATGAATTACCTGACTTGTTCTTTAGGGGGAGAAATAGGAGTGGTAAATCTAGCGTAGGGACATTGTTTTTTATGAATAGGCCCCCTCTCCCGTCTCCAGGGAGACACTTTCAACTTCTGGCAGTAGCCAACAGTGTCGGCATAGAAAAGCCCACTATGGGGTCGCCAGGGGAAGACAACAGATGTTACTGATTAACTTTGCTCACAGACCCCTAAAGAAGTGTTTTTTTTTTCAGAGTGCCTGCAGATGGACAAAACAAAAAAGTTGGACGCAATTAAACGTTTCATGTTTAGCAATATTTATTTGGAAAAATAGTCTTGGCTAATTCCTTCATTCAAAAACGGTAAAGGAGACAGTGACATAACAATTTGTACAGTACAATCCCTCTTAAATAACATTTTTCTTAAAAAAAAGAGTCCCATTGACCTGAAGTGCCTTTGCAAATATCATCATTAAAAAAAAAGCCAACTTAAATAATCATAACAAACATCACAAATATACAATACAAAATAAAAATAACACAAAATCATTAAATTAACTTAAATTAAATCATAGTTTTTTAAATCATAACTTTTTTCTTGTTTTTTCTTTCTTTATTTTACAAAAAGGACAATCTGTATCAAAAAGCAACATTTTTTTTTTTTTGTAATTAAGACCAAAGTTTTCATGTCCCCGAAAAAAGAAATGAAAAAAATGAACAATACTATGTCATAAATGGTTTTGGAGGGGGCTTAGGGGAAGAAAACGCACTTCAGTTTAACACAGTGATCAAGTATACATACAGTCTTCACAGGTGTGGTGATGGGTGCACAGCCCATGTGAACAGCCTCATGAAGAACAGGCCAGTATGGCCAAACATCCACCGTTTGATGCAGTTCCTGCGCTCAGCAACGGCGTGTGGGTTAGAGAAAAGGCCTGGGTGCAAATGTTGCAAAAACAAAAATCGTAGCGTCGCACGTTATCGCCACGAGACACTGTCCGTTTATATCTTATTTATTTTTTTACCCCCTCTCCCCGATAAAAGGCAGAACAGAAAGCTAAGTGGCAGTTTACTTTCAACCGTAAACTTTTCTTTTTCTTTTTTTTTTTTTTTACCCCGCCAGTTCTTATCCCACAGGCCGCCGCTGCCTGCGCTTAGTTTCCAGTAGAGAACCAGCTCACTCTGAATATCAGTTAAACGTCTCAGTATCAGCAGCAGTCTCAAGGCGGGACACCTCCCCCTAGGGTTAGAGCAGCATCTGAAGGAGTATAAAAACTCTCCCATAGAGCAAATGAGCAACGGGCAGCCCATTGGTGGCTCGTTACACCTGCAGATACAACAAGAAGACAAAAAAAACATTAGTTTGTTGTGCCACACGATCACAGACGGAAGTCCTGATACACTGAAAGGTAAAACAAAGTCAAGCGAACACAACTCACCTCAGTTGCAATTATACATTCGTCCTTCTCCTCTGACATCACAAACACAGATTTGTACTTGGTGTCCGCACATGCAGACATTTCTGGGGCTTTCTTTTCTGATGCATCGCTGCAGGAAAGACAGAAAAAACATCATTAGCTCCGTCATTCTGACAGCCTCAGTAATACAGTTGGTTTGAGAGGTTTGAAACTTTTCAGCAAAAAATATTTACCATTTTAAACGTTTGCTGCGTTTCTCCTCGAACTCAAATGAGTCCAGGGATTGGCACTTGTCCTCACAGGCGGCCTCAAGCATGGCCTCTTTAGCCGCCTGCTCGTAGTTGACCTCTTGTACGAGGTTGTAGTCTGCAGGCGGATTGCGGCTCTTGTAGCTGCTCCTCCCTGGTGACGATCCTTCATCGGGGTCACCACTGCATAAGTCCATCTTCTTGTTGATATTTTTGACGCCTGGCGTTGGCATCACACTGACCGCAAGGTCCCTGTCACTCCGGTGACAGTTGTTAGTCAGGTTATTTATTGTCTCTCCCTCACTGACGGTTTCTATTTGACCGCCGCGCTGGGATTTCGATCGGAAAAATCCTACAAGTACGGCGCATCCTGCCAGCAGCAGCAGCACCAGGGCCACACCGGACCCGACAGCCATCCAGGGCACCTCCGACCCGCGGATGGCAGCGTGCTCTGGAAGCAAGAACTGACAGTTTCTGCCACCGTAGCCAGGAACACACGCGCAGACGTAGCGGTTGTTTCTCTCGTGGCAGGTGGCGCCGTTGTGGCAAGGGTTGTGTTCACAGCGGCTGATGGGTGAGCTGCAGTTGCGGCCGGTGTATCCCGGCGGGCAGGTGCAGGTGTAGCCATCAAGACCTTCCTGGCACGTCCCGCCATTTTGGCAAGGGTACATAGAGCACTCGTCCCCGGTGTGGTCACAGTTCATGCCAGTGAAACCATCGGGACACTGACATAGGTACGAGTTGACGAGATCCACACAACGGGCACCTGAGAACAGAGGAATAGATGTTTGGTCAGGAAGTTGGAATGACAAGTTGTTTGGATTCAAAAGGAACTCAGAAAGAAATTTGCACAACTTCAATGAGATCTGTCTTACCGTTGGAGCAGGGGCCAGAGGTGCAGTGGTCAATCTTCTTCTCGCAGTTGAACCCCGCGTATCCTGTGGGGCACTGGCAGAAGTAGCCTCCGTCAGGGTTGTCAGCACAGCGGCCACCGTTGGAGCAGGGCCCATCAGCGCACGTCATGGCACTCAGCTCGCAGTTGTTGCCATAGAAACCGTGAGGGCAAGTGCAGGTATATGTGTTCTCCAAATCCTGTGGGGGAGAAAATAGAACAGGCTCGACATCAAGATCTGTCTCGTAACTGCAGCTGCTGCAAGCTGAACGTCTTTACATCTCACTGTGCCTCGTGTTGTATCTGTTCCATTGTTTTGGAAGCTTTTTCTGGCTTAATGTGAAGTCAGGAGAAAGAGATGGAAGAGAAGGGATGAAGGCTCGTGACATGTGTGAGCCACAGTTGACAGGATGTCACTATTCTCATTCCAAGATGTCTTAAGAAGTAAAAACAACACTTACAGTGCAGCTCCCTCCGTTGCGACAGGGGTTTCCAGCGCATTCGTTGACCTGGGTCTCACAGCTGGCCCCAGTGAAGCCGGGCTTGCAGGAACAGGTGTAGCTGCCCTGACCAGTGTTGCTACAAGTGGCTCCATTCATGCAGGGCTTGTGGTGAGTGCAGTAGTTGAGATCTGGAAAGACACAGCGAACACATGTGGATTAGCCACAGCACAACACATGGCGGGACAACAGCAGCGGCGACAGAATGTCTTTTTTGTCCTCCGGCACACTCGACTCTTTCTCTTCTTCCAGTGGTTTTTTTTTTGTTTCCTGTCTGTGCTGTTCACTTGGAGACAACTGCAGCTCTGTTGTTGTTTCTTTACCGCAGTGATGACGCCTCATTTTGTTCCTCTCCTGCCCTTTTCTTTTTACATCGTTGATGACTTTTACCAGTTATCAAAAATGAAAGATGGGAGATGACACGGGGCAAAGATCTTGCGCCGAACTACAGACTTTCTAACTGTCTCGTCTTCCCACTCAGCAAAGGCTTCGGTCAATTAACAACTGAAGTAAACCCAGAAACACTGATGTGGTGATTTGCTGGTTCAAAGACCATGAAAATGGTTCAGAGTGGAGTTGAAAAATCATCTTTTCATCTGATATTCTTCCAGCTGTACTTCACTTTTTTTACAAACTGAGCCTCAACAACCTTGATCAGCCAATCACCCTATCACTGATCACTCTCATCACACTCTCTCCTCACCTTGGTTGCAGAAGAGTCCTCCCCAGCCCTCCTGACAGTTGCACTGCCAGGGCTGCTGGCAGGTCCCGTGGAGGCAGCCCGGGTAACGAATGCACTCGTCGCAGTAGCGGCCTTTGAATCCCACTCTGCACCTGTTGTTGTCCAATTAGGAGGAAACACCGGTCAGTCCACTCACATTACCTCATGCGTCCCACTAATTAATTAATGCCCCAGTGAACCAAAGACAAACTTACTTGCACTCTCCGGGTTTCTCGCAGAAGCCGTGCTCTTCGTCGCAGCCCGGCAGGCAGATCGCTGTAGAGAGAGAAAAAAAACACCTTTTTAGACTTTTTAGGAAAAACAACTCAAACACAGGTTCATGGCTTAGTTTTCTCTTCGAGATATGACGTTTATCACCCAAAGCCCCAAAAAAGTCATTAAAATAAATGAAAGGAGAGGCTCCTAAAACCTATTAGCTGTTACCTTAAACTCAATCTCCTTATCACCGTGGAAGAATTTTCTGCTTAACATAGTGCTGAGACAAAGGAGGGGGTGTGTGAATGTGTGTGTGCCGAAGAGAGCTACACACACACACACACACACACGCACAGACCCCCTCAGCCCACCCCACCACCCTCTTTTTTTTTTCTTCTTCGCTGCGGGTCAAAACTCTTTTATTCATTCTGTGCGCACACACACACACACACACACACACACACACACACACACGCACACACACACACACACACACACACACACACACACTCCCCTTAATGTCTCGGATTGGGGCAGATAAGAGTGGACAGCTGGCGAGTGTGTTGCCAGTGCGCGACAGCTGCTCCATTGTCTCCTCTCTGCCGGCAGCTGCCCACTTCAAACAATACCTCCCCCGCCTCGGCCAATCAGCGCCCGGCCCACTCCGAGAGTAACGAATCGGAAGGTAGCATGTAAATTTATGGCACGCGTGAGATTATTCCCCAAAAAACTTTCCTTAGAATAAATCAAGTGGTCGTGTGTGTGTGTGTGTGTGCGTGTGTGAGGGAGGAGGAGGGGGTGCGTGTGGTGTTTACGCACAAGTTGCCTTCTAACGGCACTCAGAGGATCTGATTACAGCCCCAACAGAGAAAATTAACTTTTTTAATACTTTATGTTTTCTACACTTTTTAACAAATAACATCTTTACATCATCGTATAATCTGTTTATCTGAAGTTTAAAGCAACTTTATTGGGTTTTTATCTCTGATCATATCTTCTTTTTTTCAATTTGTGTCTTGAAATATCACACACACACGTCTACACACACACACTCCGGACACAATAACAAAAAGTTGTGTTACTCACGTTCAGTGCAGTACTGTCCCTTCCACCCGGAGTCGCACACGATCTCCCCGCGCTCTCCACAGGTGAAGTGGCCGAAGGCGTCGTCTCTGGGCCGGCAGAACACCGAGCAGCCGTCCCCGTAGTAGTGCTCATCGCACACGAAGCGGTACGAGTACTTGAGCTCCGTCCTGCCGCCGGTGTGCAGGTCCTGAGACCAGTCCTCTCCCACCGTTAGATGCCTCTGTGTGGTCATGGTGCTGATGACGCGCTCTGGATTCTCTAAAGTGCACATGTGGAGGGGGAAATTTAAGGGTTAAGGCATGAGGAAAGTGCGTGAATGTGACAAAGATTGAAAAAGGGAAGGGTGTTTGTTTCCTACCTGTGGAGAGGTCGTCTTTGGAGTCGGTGTGTAATGCCTCAATGATCAGCGAGAAGGTCCCCTGGGAACACAAATGGCTTCATGAGACAGGTGGCCAGCGGAGATGTGGCGATAACATCAAGCAAAGGCCCGAGGCGACTGTGCCATACACCCTCTGTGCTGAATGCAAACTGTCTAACCCGATCTGCTGAAACTGAATACCTGTAAACTTTGTGCGCTCTCGGCTCTTAAGCTGTGGTCAGAGATCGTGCCGCGGCGCGTTTTTACGCACGGATTTACAACAAAAAAAATGGCGCGATTCTGTCGCCTGCGCTTCAAATAGTGAAAATGGACATGAATGGCTGAACTTACCGGCCACGTGAAGCCGAAGTTTATCCTGACGGGGTTGCTGAATGAACTCTCCGGGATGACATCGGGGACCTGGAACGAGTTGGAGCCGAGCACGGGCGTCACGGCGCCGCCGTAGGTGCACGGAGGCTCCGGGGAGGCGTTGGGCTGGTAGTGCTTGAGACAGATCCTGAAGAAGGTTTGACATTCGCACTGCTGCTGGAAAGACGACGTCAGGCCTCCCTTACAGCAGTTTTTGTTGCCCTGTACTCCCTTCTTGTTTAGGAACTCCTGCAACTTCAGCTCAAAAACTCCCGAACAAAACCCCTGCGGAGGAAAGCAACTTCTCATTAACTACACACACACACCGCGCGTGTATGAGTGAGTGTTGTGGTGGGAGGGGAGGGAGGGAGAGCAGGAGGAGGAGGAGGGGGTGATGGTTCATTGTTTGGGGAAAAAAATTATAAAGATTCAGGAGCTTACCTGGCACAGGAACATGGACATGACGGCGAGAGTCAGCAGGATGACGCGCCCCATATTAAATAAATACATAATAAATAATAAATAAATAAAGTAAAAAGTCTCGGGGCTCGGCTTGTCCTCAGGGTGCCTCCTCCTGTTCAATCCCTCTGAGGAAGATGCATCGAGCACGTTTCTGTCGCCTCACGGGGTTCTCGCATCAACTGCTGCCGCTGTCAGCCGCGCCGCTCTCACTCATGTCCCGAGGAGCGAGAAGAGGATAAATCCCAATCCTTCAAAATAAATAAAAAGATCACAAAAACAAGATCTGTGAACTTGTGCGAGTGCGCGTTCAAAAACAGAGAAGTCCTCCAGTTCCGTTAGAAAGCGTTAATCCAATGCGTAAAGAGGGAAAAAAATAAAAGATGCGTTCCTTGTTTTGTTTTGTTTTTTAGTGGAAGAAAGTGGAAGGTTTTAGGAAGTAGCTTTTTGTGTGAAGGTCTTGGTCTAACCCAAGGACAGATTTGTCACTGGTCCAACATGCTTCCTTCTTCCTCCTAATGTCTTTCCTCACTGTGAACTGTGCGTCTGTCTCCAGCCAAGGCCGCCTGCAGCCTGTTATATACGGCCTGACACATGCTATGGTAATAACATGCAAATGGACGCCCCCCTCCTCCTCCTCCTCCTCCACCTCCTCCTCCTCCCCGACTTCACCTCCCAATCTGGCCCGGCTCTCCACAATGGGATCCCATGCAAGTACCCCAACAGCCTCCCTGTAGCCCCCCCAGCAGCAGCAGCAGCAGCAGTGCAGCACACGCAGCGTTAAAAAAAAATGGAAGACGTGTGAAAGTATTTCGAGCAAACGAGAAGTGAAACTTTTTTAAAGAAAGATTGTGAGTCTCCTGGAGGAGCAGGAGCAGGAGGAGGAGGAGGCTTCAGATAACCTGTTGAAGGAGAAATATTGTGTGTAAGCTGAACATTTACAGGATGAGGAGTAAATGTTTTGTTTCTTTTTTTGTGGTTGTTGTGAGATCACACTAGTTCCCCTATAAATGTAAGTGTTCCCGTTGAATCGGGAACATGTAGATGAACCAAAATGTAAAAAAAAAAACACACGCCAGATCTGCTCCTGACAGGATGTTGATGACATGTGGTTGGACTGATCCCTCCAGCTGTTGCCTCACTGGACAAACTTCTTTGTGCGTCTTGAGATGTTTTTGGATAAAGTGCCAAATTATAAAATAAAGAGTGTGAAGTTGATTCAAAGGTTCTCAATAAATAAAAGGAGAAAAACATGTTTCTTGGTCAAACCCCTGACTCAGTTAATTGTTTACACCCCTCCTCCTCCTCCTTCCTCCTCCTTCCTCCACGCACACTCCTCCACACACACCCTGTAAAATTTTGGTATTTCTGGTTGTGGGAAGAATTTGATGCTTTGAATCGACTCAAAAGACTAAAAAAAAAAAAAGAAAACATTCCTTGGCAGAGCTGCGCGGTGAGGTAAACGACTGGAGGGGCTGGACTCTGCTGCGTTTCCCCATTTTGCTCTCCCCTTCTTCTCATTCTCCAGCCTGAGATTAAAGAAAGGAGAAGAAGAAGAAGAAGAAGGAGAGAAAAAAAACGCGTGTGTGCATGCATATAGATGTGTTGTGTGTGTGTGTGTGTGTGTGTGTGTGTGTGTGTGTGTGTGTGCAAGCGGGCGCGCGCGCACCGGAGTCGCTCGCGTGGCCAACATGAGGGGGAACTTTTTGTTATTGTGTGTGTGGTGAAGGAATAAGTTCTCTCTCTCCCCCCTCAGCTGTATGGTAATTCGTCCAGCACCTGCTCTCCCCTCAATAACAGCGTGCGCGCGCTTCCCCTTGGGCTGAGCGCGCGCCCACACGTCCCACACACAATGCTCCCTACACACACACACACACACACACACACACACACACACTTTTCACCTCACACATCAAACATAACCGGACAAATATCGCTCCCATTTTCTTTTTTCTTCTTCTTTAAATATTGACCGCATCCTGTGTGGCACGAGGAGAAAAAAACCCCCCAAAACATTATTGAACTTGTGCGTGAAGGTGGTGTGTGTGTGTGTGTGTGTGTGAGCACGTGCGTGTGCGCGCGTGTGTGAATAAGGAGCAGGAGGTTTGCAGAGAGAGGAGGTGGAGGAGGTGGAGGGTGGGGGTTGTTTCTTAATTAGGTCGTTCATTAGAAGTGTGGTTTTTTTCTGCTGTATAATGGGGACCAATGGCAAGCTGCACGCGCGGGCCACCGTACCGTGCGCGTAAATTGCGTCACTGTGTTCAGATATGCGCATCACGGCTTCAGTTTTCTGGCGTTACCTGCTGCTGCTGTCCTCCATCCTTTCCCTTTCTCATGCACACCAGCGCTCATGTGTCTGTAGTTACTCATTACCTCCGATCAATGGCAGCAACAACCAAACAAAGTCCTCCTCCATTAATAAACCCGTCCAGCGCTCCTTTTTTCCAGGCTGAACCGTGACCATCACAATTAACCTCCGAGAGAGACACTCAGGAGAGGATCGATTATATTTCCAGAAGCTTCTCCAGTCCTTCAGGGAGACACTCTGACAGGTTGTACAGCTTCCATAAAGTCTGTGTGGAGACAAATGTCAGCTTGAACACCTTTAAAGTGAGATCATGACGAGCTGCAGGCTGTGAGGCTGAAGTTAAAGGATAAGTTCACCCAAAAATGAAAATTCCACCATCATCTCCTCCCTCCATGTTGATGGAAAGTCAGGTGAAGTCTCACAGTCCATGAAACATTTCTGGAGCTTCACAGCAAAACAGCGTCACAGCATTCTGCTAAACAGATGAAGAAGCTGGAGACTTGTTTTAAAATGTAAAAACAACGAGTCCGTACAGCTCCTGATCTCTTATCCAAGTGTCCGGAAGCCCTGAGATCCCAAATTTGGGATCTTGGAGTACATGAATGAACTGTATGGAGCCATTTTATGTATTTTTTGTGGGGTTTTTTGTTTGGAAACAAGTCCCCAGCTACTTCAGTTGTTCAGGAGTTTCCTGTTTCCATAAAATGTCAAACTGTTCTGAGTGAATGAACTTGGCTACGTAAAGTGTAATGTGGTCAGAGGAAACAAACCTGGAGACAAGATGGAGAGAGGTCTTCAGGAATTACTTTCGACAGGGCGAGTTGTAATCGTAGTTGCATGTCTGCTAGCATTGGCCATGTCGCGTGCTGTCCGGAGACGACAGCGGAAACAGCTGATCAGTCATGTGAGCTGAACGTCGCTACGTCAGAGTTTATTCGGCAGATCTGTTTCCATCAAGCGTTTTGTTGCTTCTGGAGACTTGGATTTCGCAGGACGAGCTGTATGGAGCCTTTATTTTTAGGTTTAAAACAAGTCCCCAACTAGAATGCTGCCATGATGTTTAGCTGTGACGCTCCAGAAATGTTGTGTGGACGACAAAACTTCACCTGACTTTCCATCAGCATGGAGGGAGGAGATGACCACTGGATTTTCATTTTCGGGTGAACTGTTCCTTTAAGTATGAAAACTTTGTAAATTGGAATAACTGAAATTAAAACTCAAGATTAAAAAGTCTTCATCCTAAATCTAACTGAACCTCGATCCTTTGCCTGTTGTTTGAGCCCTGATGCATTAATTTACCCTTTGAGGTCAGTTTTTATGCACTTGACCACCAGAGGAACAAAACGTTTGACATTAAAGCATCTAAACCTGAACACCACTGCAAAGACACTAAACTAGAGCACCAGAGGGAAATCACGTGACAGTGATCTGAGTTAATTGGGAATCAAACTGCACCAGGAGCTGAACCAGTGCGGATGAAACCTGTGCCCAGTTTGGACACAGTTGTCCCTACAGTATAGTTTCTGGTGGCCAAGAAGCTGCTGGCTGAGCTCTGACTGTTTAACTAAAGTGCTACTGTAGGGGGCTGCTGTAGTTTAACTCCTGCCCACCAGTAGCTGCGCCAAACAAAAAAGGGTGACTCGGGGTCTGACTATTCATCCATTCTCTGCGCTTTAATTTCCATTGATTGTGAATGCAGGAGGGAGGGAGGAAGGGGGTCTTCAGTGAAGGACCACGACACGCCTTCAGACGCGGACAGACCCTTACAAGCCATCTGCCACTAACTACCCCCCTCCACATCCCGAAAACGACGTTTATTTCCCTGCTTCCCTCCCCTCCCTCCTTCCCTCCTCCGGCCTGAAGCGCACGTCTCTATGCGCCTCTGTCCACCGGGCTCCGTCTACACTCAACTGGAAGCATGTTAAAGGACCTGTAACGGTATGGGCCCTCCGGGGCCATATGGCGAGGGGGAAGCCAGGAGGGTTTTTTTTTTTTTTTTCCTTTTTTGGTCCCCGAAGAGGAGACACCACATGGTCACTCGTGGGAACGTAAACACGGCGCGCATCACACGATATCGATCATATGAAGCGGTGATTGGGGAGGGGGAGGAGGAGGAGGGGTGTGCTGCTGCGTGATGATCAATTGATTTTTTTTTACACTGATACCTCATCATTGCGCAAAATATTGACGCATCTTCACCCGGAGTGAAAGCTTGTGGAGTCGAGCCCGTGATGGTGCCAGGGTTGGTGGTTCCAAACCCGGAATGATACAGGAGGAGCAAGGCACCAGACCAGCACGGTTGGATGGAGTTGAGACAAGGAGGAGGAGGAGGAGGAGGAGGAAGGAGGGAGGGAGGGAGGGAGGGAGGGGGGGTGTCTTAGAGGCCACTCGTGCTGAATGTAGGCGAGTGGTGAACCTCAAGGAAAAGGCAGCTTTTGAATCAGCACTTTCTCAGGAGATGGTTTTTACGCACGCCTCCTCTGAGTCCTTAACGACGTTTACGCACAAAAAAACTGTGGTCAACGTGACGAAAAATGACTAATTAAAAAGCACATGGACAATTAAAAGCATCCATTTACTCAGTGTTGAGTTTGTGTGTGTTTTATTCTCCTCACTTCAAATTTAAATCTATTTTTTGGCCATGATTTGTCACATCATCCTTAAAGTTCTGTAACATGTCCCATTATTTGAGCCCAGACCCGGACCGTCTCCCTCTGTCTGGTTCGCCTGGTTTACCTGCTCAAACGCACAGATCAACAGGCTCCTTTGTGCCCAGATCAGATTACTGTGGCCAGCTGCTGGAAGCGGGGGCCACAGGCCAGATCCGCAGCTCCCCAGGGCTCTTCAGGGCTCCGCGAGGCTCCCCACGGCTTCCCACGGCTCCTCGAGCCTCCCGGTCCGGGCTGCTGTCTCATTTGCATACGTTGCTGTTACTGGAGACGTGCTGAGCTTAAGTTTATGGGAAGAGTGCCGCAGTAATTACGTGGGGGGCCCAGAGACGCGGCTGCAAGTGTGTGTGTGTGCGTTGTAAGTGTGTGAGAAGGGAGGGGGTTGTGCGTGTGTGTGTGTGTGTGTGTGTGTGTGTGTGTGTGTGTGTGTGTGTGTGTGTGTGTGCGGAGACACTGGGGACCTAAGGGGGAGGTAAAGAGGGAGCTGTACGTGGCCAGTCGCGTGCCAATGTTTATGAAAACACATCTGCCGCGCACCCCGGGGTGACGCACCGCAACATATGCGGGTCCCTATGAATAAAATCGATAACTCACACAACTGATACTGTGCGCGAGACACGTTTACCCACAACAAATACTGGAGTTAGTGCCGATGAGAGATCAAGCTGCCATTATGATGTCGAGCTGAGGGTTAAATAAACATAAAAACAACTTAATCAACGTGGTGTTAAAAAGTGTTAATGAGGTAAAAAGTCTTAAGAGTTACTACAGAGAGACCAGATGATTGATCCATGAGTGTCACATACATTAAGTTTGTATGAAATGTAGAAAAAATCCTTAAAACGCCCAAATGACCCTATTCACTACCAGATTTCTTCATAAAGGTCCAATTATAATTCCAACAGGCTTTCAGCACCATCAAGTTTAAACATTTGGGCACCTCTGCCTACACTCTCAGTTTTGTTTTGATTTAATTCGTCACCGATCTGATGTGATTTACAGGAAATTGGTACTAGCTGAAAAATAATCATTAACCATAATTATGGTATGTGAAAATGAAAGTGAAGGAGAAGATGAGCTGTTTGGTAACTGATACCAAAATACAATAAAATCATAACAATAACATCCCAGCCATGATCAGCACATCATGTAAGCCTAACAAAAGTATGTTGACACCCAAATATTATACCAAAATGGAATAATATGTTTATCATGCTTCTATAACAGTCTCCACTCTTCTGGTTTCAGGCAGATGTTGGAGGCTGGCTGCAGGGTTTTTGCTCCCATTCAGCCACAAGAGCTTCAGCGATGGCCAACACTGATGTTGGTGATGATCGATTGTTTAAGCTATAAAATGTGAGACAAAATGGAAAAATGCCCATTACAATTTTCATGATGTTTTCCAGGTTGCCGGTTTCTTTAAGATTTTTTTTTAAATTTGTTGTGAACGTAAACATAAACAATCAGGATTAATTCATATTGGAGAAGCAGGACAAAGTGAATACCATTTTTGCTCCATAATATATATATTAGGGAGGTTATACTTTCATCCGTTGGTTGGTTTGTCAGCAGGAGAACTCAAAAAACTACTGAGCAGATTTACATAAAACGCTGATGGAGGACGGGTGTCAGCCCAGAATAGACCAGGTTATAGATCCAGATAAAGGGACGGATACAAAAACTTTTTTCTTGCTTTCTCTAGCATAGCAATTTTTGGACATTTTTATTAATTACTCAGGGAATTATGCATGAAAAAAAAATCAAGTGGCTCTTGGGTACAAGTTGTTTGTGGATCCTAAAACATCGACCCCAGACCAAAATGTTTCTATCCATTCACTGTATTTAATGTTGGAAAAAAACCAAAACTCATGGGTGTTTTTGCGACCTGAAGAAGAGCAACTCTCCTCTGCTGTTGTCCTATGGAGGTTTAATCACCAGTGTGAATGATGAGAGAGTAAATGGAGGAAGTCCACCTCCCCTGCCCTCCCCTCCCTCTAACTCTCCCTCTCTATCTCTACAACCATGAGCATCTGCCCAGAAATGAACAGATGTAGGCACCTGCGTTGTGGGCCCACATATGCGCACATGTCCCCCTCCCCAAACCCCCTTTCAACCTTCCATGGGACCCGGAGCCGACCACAATGGGGAGAGATCAGGGATGCAGTAACCAAATACTGCCTATCCCCCCAGGACACTCGCTCTGTTAGAGGCATTGTCACCAGTTATATCAAGTGGCTGCACCGAACAATCTGCTGTATGACTGCTCATTTGAGACATAACATAATTCAGAGGGACAGAGGAGGGAGGGAGGAGGGGGAAGGCTGGGTGGTGTACAGAGGTGGCTGCCTGGATAATTTCTATGGCTCCAGTATGAAGTGGTGGCTGTTTTAAACAAGTGGGCTCAGGTTTTCTTGCAGTTGGGGTTCGACTGAATTGAGTCCAGTCTTGGGATAAGTGGCCGTTGGGCTTGTTTTTGAGGGCCCGGGGGTGGCAGGTGCTAGCTGGGGTAGGAGGATGAAAGAGAGGCTTGTCGGAGCAGGGTGGGTACAAGACCAGGTTACACATAAAAAGCCTTGTTTTTGTTCGAGAAAAGAGGTCCAACAGCCCAACGGTAGAGCAGCGGTGGATAATGGCGCCATAATAGCCCCCCGTCCCTATCTCTCAGCTGCCGCTGGACGACAGAGGATCCACACGCACCTGTTGTCGTCCCCCTATTGTGTCCGGCTAGCGTGCTACACCTCAGGAATGCTCCCCGTCCAGAGGCCAGGCTGCTCGTCCCAGGAGAGAGCTTAGCCACGGTGGGATGAGGGGAGGGTGTCAGGAGTGTGTGTGGAGGAGCTGGGGGGGCAAGGCAACCAGCAGGGAAGCTTTAGAGGACAAGACAAGGAGGAGAAGGAGGGGAGGTGGAGGTGGGAGGGAGAGAGGGTGCGTTCCTCCAAAGCCAGTGTCCTCTCTCCTCCTCTCCAGGGGCCTGTCCAGAGAGCCCTGTCCTAAATCACTGGCCCCAGGGGGAAGGCTCTCCATTGTGAAGAGATGGCCCCTGCAAGCTGGGCCGCCAGCTGCCACTGCTGCAGCGTCATGCCCCCCTCCTCCCCCTGCACACACACACACACACACACACACACACACACACACACACACTCGCACACACACCTCCTCCCAGTATCCCCTCCACCTTCAGCACCATGACAATGCTCCCTGCGGCCAGGGCCACAGGCCAGCGGAGAGCATTAAAAAGGACTTGGAGGAGACTCTTGAGAAAGGCCACAGCGGAGCAACATGTTTTTTGGCTGAAAATTAATGATGACAAACTCGGACCAGGGTTACAGTGCACGACACGGTAACCTGGACGAATCCGACTACCAGGCCCCAATGAAATAGAGCCCTTGATGATACAAAGAGTGATCATAAATTGTGTGTGACGGTGCAAAACTTACAGCAGATTGTAGTCGAGGAAGCTTGATTGTAGATGCCGGACTTGCAGATTCACGGCGGTCCTTTTTGTTCATTTCAAAGAAGAGTGATCCCAGCTGCAGGTCTCAATCCTCTCAAAATCAAGACGCGATTTAAATGGTTTTTCTTTCACTTTGACGCCACACCGTCAGCACATTCTGTAAAATCCAATCCATGCATCAACCTTTAGACTCAAACCATAAAAGTAGCAAAGTTCATCTTTCAGTCTGCAGACGCTATCACTGGTCTTATCTAGTTAGATTCATTTTATCCATCTATTAAACTACCACTATCAGTTCAGGTGTTTACTCTATAAACAAACAACAAGAAGTGTCCTAGCAAGGAAATGGACCTCTGGACGGACCACAACAAGAGCTTCAGTATTTCTTGGCATAAAAGTCTCCCAGTCTGGAGCTCTACTGGAGAGATGAACACATTTCTTCCCAAAGATCTTCCCTCATGTTGGTGTAATTTGAGTTGACATCTGGGCCTGTTCAGCACTTTCATGCCTGTCACAGAGCATGATCATATTTCAAGTGACTAGCTGTAGCATCCAATTCAAACAAGATGCAACACCCTCAGTCCTTTTACCATGTTCGTGTTACATTGGAGTTTCTATAATGACCAATGGTTTCACACCAATGTCCAAGTTTAATGTTGACTGTGACTTGATTCATGCCTGAAAGTACAAACAAACATGGACGCCGTTTAAGGTAATTAAGCCCAAGTTGAATGGATGTAATGCTGTGTTGACCTTACAAAGTAATTTGACCAACTCTGCTTCATGTATCTTGAGATGTCTGACAATATTAACACTTCCAAGTCGTCAATATGTGAATCTTGGTCCTTGTGATTACAAGTATATAAGCTGACTGTCTTATCAGTAGGTGGAGGGGGTGGGGGTGTCATTACAGCTCTGAGATACCGTGTTTCAACATTTGTAAGAGTGAAACTCCCAGGTATTTTACGACAAAACATACCGTAACCAAGTGGTTTCTGTACTCAAACCTAACCAGAACAGAATCACAGTGTTTGCAAAACCTAAAAAATGTAAGAAAAGTTTCAACAAATCCATAGACTGCAGAAACATACTTTTATTCTGGTGATTGGGTTCATGAGGAGAAAGATTGAAAGTAACATTACAGATGATAAAGTGTGTTGCATTTAATCCGGCCTGTCTTAAAACTGGTTCTCACAGAATAAAATCTAAAACAATTCACAGAAACAACAACAACAAAACACAAACAGCTACACAGACCGGACAGAAGAGAGGACTTCAGCGTAGTGAGATGGTATATGTGAGTCGAATCAGTGGCTGCAGGTGTGTCCCTCCATCAGACTGTGTTTATATCCTGGTTTGAAATGTGTAACGGAGGTTATTGCTCTAATATAATGTGGGATCTCAGTGTAATTTGCATAATTTAGTGTTTTGTTTGAAGCAGTAATCTTTCAGTTGCACCTGATGAGCCGTGCTGCCTCACCAGACGTAACTGTTGCAAGTTCACTAAATAGACACATTCACACTCAGACTTTTTTTGTGCTCTTTTTTTTTTTTATTTCATCCCCCAACTGCCACCGCCTTCACCGCCGCAGCTCTGTAGGAGGATTTTCCCATCCATTGCTAAGGGAGGCGTGCTCCATTGTGCAGCTTCTAATGATGATTGTAATGATGGCTTGTCCATCTTTGATAAGAAACAGCACGCCCCTCATTAAAGGGCCCGGGGCTCCGGTTCTCATGGCTGCCGGTCCTTCTCCCGAGTCGGACAGCAGGCGAGGGGAGGCGAGACGACACCCGTGGCACACGCCTGTTGACCGAGCCACAAAGCAAAAGCGTGTGACACTCGCCCCACCCCCGCCGGTCCCATTGTCCTCCCCGTGGGTCCCACAGACAAGACCAATCCTGTTACCCTCCCACCCCTCATCCCCCTTGCCCTCCAACCCCTCCTCGCAACCACAAAAACCACAACACACACTTGTATTGCTTCTCAACACACACACACACACACACACACACACACACACACACACACACACACACACACTCCCCTTCTTCCTTTCCCTCTCTCCTTCACAATCAATTTTACCAATCAGCTGATCTCTCTCTTTCTCACACATCCACCAGGGGTTACCCTCATCCCCTTCTCCTCCCACCCTCACCCCACCTCCTGCATCACCTCCCCCTTCACCATCAGCTGCTACGTAAGGTGGAAATCCATCATTGTGTGTAAAGAAGGTGCTCGTGCATGCTGCACAGCCATTACCATACACACACACACACACACACACACTTAGTGGGGTGTTTTTGGGCTTGGGGGTGAGTGGTCCAGGAGGTTTTTTTTGGAGATGGGGGGGCTGTAATTCACTGATTCACATGCAGACAGTATTTCTCGGTGGTGTTGGAGGAGGGTGTGGCAGGTGGGTGGGGTCTGGGTTTTTAGGGATGCAGGATGGTGCTGGTGATGGTCGTGGGATGGAGGAGAGGAGAGGAGGAGGGGTGAGGCACGGGGTGATGGGGAGGGAGGAGGAAGAGGAGGAGGAGGGGGAGGTTGCCGCGGCTGCCGGGGTCAGGCCTGTGTGTCCTGGGAAAGTTGGGTTCTCCATTTAAATCTGCACATGTTGCGGCCTTCTGGTGGCTGCGTGAATGCGCACGGTGACAGATGGCCCCGGCCCATAACTATAGAGTCCGAGCACCCCGGTCCCCCGAGGGAGAGGGAGAGAGAGGGAGAGGGAGAGAGAGAGAGAGGGAGAGAGAGAGAGAGAGGGAGAGAGAGAGGGAGAGGGAGAGAGGCTGCAGGGGAGGAAGAGGAGAATGTAGCGCTCAGCTGATCCCATCAAAAAGAGAGATGAGAGAAGGAGGAAAGGCAGAGGAGGAGGAGGGTGGATGGTGTGTGTTTGTTGTATTTATGTGTGTGTGTGTGTGTGTATTACAAGGGGGGAGGGGTGGTTCCTTAATCCCAAACTCTAAATTGAGTTAATGTATTTGCCTGGTCTGAAAACTCCAATAGGAGGCCCGGGGACCCCAAAGATTCTGATTAGGTGTCTAGTTTATCAGATGTTGGAGGAGGGGGAGGAGGGAGACTGTTTGTACATGAGTAGAATGGCAGCTTTGTATGCTACATGTGTGTGTGTGTGTGTGTGTGTGTGTGTGTGTGTGTGTTGACAGGGTTTATGGCTTTCTGGGTTTTGTGCCAGCTCCTGGAGCAGGGCTGCCCGATGTCTCCATTCACAGAGCCGTTGTTTTTCTCTGACTCTTCATTAATCCTGTTAAGCAGCGGTGATGTCAGCGCCTGGTTAAAGCTTATTTTTAGCAGATTCACACGGTCGAGGGGTTGAGAGACAGTTTGCTCTTGTACGAATATCTTTACAGGATCAAGTTTTAGTTTGAGACCTTGGGAATGAGGACATTTTTTTGCAGTCTTCATCTCTTTAACAACCCAAACACCAGAAGAATAATGTTGGCACTGGACATGTCTGTAAACCATAGATATGTTGAAGCTTTACATTTCTTTACATTTTCAACAGTACAATTCTTTATGTTTCAAATTTGCTGTATGTTGTGACAATGCTGTGCTTAATGTTTGGGCAAAAAACTATTCGAGATGAGGAAAATACCTGGTTTTGCCCCAGTTGCCACAAACGCGGCTGGAAAATATCCCAACGGTCGCTAAAATTACCCAGTTTTATCAGTTGACACATGAAGTGAACAGTGGTCTCGCCTAGATGGCACGCCATCACACTCCCCTCCATTTCGACTGGATATCATGCCATCACACTCCTCTTCATCTTGTGTGACTATCATGCCATGACAATCCACTCTCTCCCATCTAGATATCGTGCAAACTCAATACCCTCATCTCAGCTGGATATCATGCCACCACACTCCCCTTCTTGTATGCACTGTAGCAGACACACAAAACACAACCTTACAATTAATAAATGGGGCTAAAATAATCTAGATATAAGATTACATTAACAAAGTTAACAAAGAGAAAACTGGGTAAAACACACTGTTTTCAGTGGAATAATAAAACTCAGACAGATATAATCAAACTGTCTGCAGCAGAGACCAGTGTGGTAACTTAGAAGGTGGAATAACAATTAAACACCACACAGCGGAGCTGCATGGTGTGTGTCTGTGTGCGTGAGAAGGTGTCTTGTTCTTTGCTGGTGCGTATGGTTTCACTCCCACTCACTGGTGTTTTTTGGTGCTGCTCAATGCATGGCAACACAGTCTGCCTCCCACACACACACAAGCACGCACACACATATAGACTGCTGCTCTCTCACTGTGTCGTCGCTCTGAAGCCTCCAGGAGAAAATGAAGACGCAGGCTGGCTTTTGTGATTTTGCTCATCTCCTCTGTAATGAGAGAATCAAAACCCGGTTAGTGAGTATAAATCAGGCCACGTTGAGCTTTTTCTAATGTAGAAACGATCATAATCAACCATTTTTATATTATATTCTGTATTTCAAGCTTGTAGCACTCCACCTCATCTGACTATTTAAATGGGAAGCTGTAAAAAGGATCACATCCTTAACTGAATATCAGTGTTGCTGTTTCAGCTCCAAAAAACCAACATATGACATGTTTGATAGCCGGATTAGGAGGCCATGCAGCTGTGTGATTCCTCATTAAGTTCTGGCTCGATGAGGATCATAAAAACAACACATTAAAACCATAAATGAGGTTTCCATGTTTTCTTGAGTATTATGTTCAGGGTGTTCACAGCAGCCTCTCTTCTTCCGATGTCCTAATCTGTTTTCAGCTTCAGGCTCCCTGTCTGTCTGTCTGTCTTGTCTGTCTGTGGAGGCTGTTTATTTGTTGCTGGTTACAGTGACAGGAAGGATGATTCATCCTGCACACAGTCCTTCAGTGCCCGCAGCTGACGTGACTCCACCACTAGGGGGCGTCAGTGCGCCACATCACCTCTACATGTTTTTCCTACCTTCCTGTCTTGGTGGAGGTGAACTACAGGGTTGATTGATTAACTGGACAGAAGCAGTGAATCAGACTGATAAAGAAAAATAAAACAGAGTGATTATTTATGTGTGATTGTCATTAATTGCCATTTAATTTATATTTTCTCAAATGTATTCAGCACTGAGGGCAGAATTTGTCTCGAGGAGCTCCATATGTGAGGATTTTTATGGTAAAAGATCGTTTATTTTATTTGATATAGTTTGTGATCCATCTCCATGGATTTTTGTAATATTAAAAAAAAGGATGAAACTTAAAACTCAACCTGTGTGTTTACTGTGTAGCTCCCCTCTACTCCACAAAATAAATAAATGCACGATCAATATGAAAGTTAAGACTTTTATTTCTATCTTTTAATTGGCTAAAGAGGGTGACATACTGTATATTTTACCCCATGGGATAAAGGCTTCCAGGAGGCTTAGTTCATTTCACTTGGAAAGCTCTGGAGCTTCATATGGTGCTCTGCTCGGTAAGCCTCTTATGAATCACGACCACAGCAGATGTAGGGAGAATGCCAATCAGGAGCTCCTGCTGAGCGGAGAAACCCGACGGCTGTGCCGCTGCGCGCTTCAAACATCTCTGCCTCGGTTCACTTGAATCACACCTTGAATGTCGTTTGGCGCTTTGTGTTCGCAGTTTAAACAAACTAAACAGCAGCAGATACACGTGGGCTGTGAGAAGATGGAGCGCGCGGGGAGCCTCTAAACCAAACCCGCTCCCTGTCAGAAGGCAGAGCCATGCTGCCTCAGGAGGTCGTGAAGCAGAAGCCGCGCCGTGTGTCGGAACCGATGTGCGGAGTAGACGCTCCCCCGACCCCGCCTCGGCTCTTGAAGAACCGGGACTTCCCTCTGAGCGTGAAGCGCCGGCGGTCCGGCTCCGCACCTGAGCGCAAGGTGAACTGCGTCCTGGTTGGAGACGGAGCCGTGGGCAAGACCAGCCTCATCGTCAGCTACACCACCAACGGATACCCGACAGAATATGTTCCGACAGCGTTTGACAACTTCACCGGTAAACCTTGACTTCACTGTATCTGATTTTGAGCGTTACGCACGAGTTTTACGCACGACTGAAAGTCGTTACATGCCAATGTTCTTCGTTTTAAAGCCTATAGATGGATTCACGTAGATAATGTTAAAACATGTGAAACAAACTGTACAGTAAGAGCCTTCTTTATCTTCTCAGTGATGGTTGTGGTCGACGGAAAACCAGTGAGGCTGCAGCTCTGTGACATGGCTGGACAGGTGAGCTGCACCTTCTCTCTGCCACTTTGAATATAACCACGAAGAGCCCACATAAAGTAACATCTACTAACATACCTGAACATGCAGCTGTATTACATTCCCCCTAATCACTCAGCTTCACTTCTTTTTTCCCTTCCTGCGGTTTTTCATGATAGAAATGGGGGCTGGTTGATGGATCAATCAATGTAAGTCATCATTGATCTATAAGTATTTGTCTGTAAGTAGCAGTTCTTGCTGTGTTTGTGTTGGTTGCCCCCTGCAGCCTGCTTTTAGTCCTGGACTGAAATCCTTTAAGACCCCTTTAGTTTAAGTGCCAAGTAGTCCTGTAACTCCACAGTTTACATCGCCCCCTGCAGGCACGAAGCCAGGGTGACAGAGGCACGAAGCCTCTGTCACCCTGTGAGCTCCTTCACCTACTTCTGGTTGAGTGTTGAAAATGTTTTATCCACCATCCAACCGTTCCTATCAGGAGCATTAACATCCAGTAATAACATTGAAGAAGTTTAAGTGTCTTTTTAAACATAAATTGGAAAAAAAAAAAACGACAACCTGTCTGTCTTTTGCATCATGAAGGCAAGTTAAAGGGTGGATTTATCTGAACTATAGCAACATGTTGTCCCTGTCACTCCGGAGAATCACAGAACGTATTTTCAACACATTTTATAAAACACTAGATTTACAAAGACATAAAGATAATCGGACTAAAGTCAAATAAAAAATGTCTAAACTCAGTTTTAAACAGTAAATAAGTGCCTTTTTTCTCTGTCTAAACCACAATAACAATAACCACACTTCACAAAATGTTAATACATTATTTTGGAGAGCTTGAACACTGTTTTCAAATGTATAAACCTTTTAATTTGTATGTGAAAATAGTTTTGTAGGTACAATAAAACCACATAGATTAATCAAACTTGGACTAAACCTTATTTTAAAACATCCAAAGCTGCTGTTTGTTCTAAATCCTGTTTCAGATCTGATAAACCCTTTATTGTTTGTTAAAACAGACAAAATGTAAAGTTAACTTTCTCCTCTGACAAGACAACTTAAAGGATAAGTACCGTTTTTTACAACCTGGACCTTATTTCTGGCAAAACATATGGTCATTTACTCACCCAGATAACTTTGGTGTCATTCGGCGTCGTTCGGACGAAATTAGATCCAGTGTAGCGGCGATATATCCATATAATGGGAGAGACGGGGCATCGACACACAGCCTCTATATAACGCATTATCTGCCACGAAACTAGTTAATTTCATCAATATTTTGTTATGATATGCTAGTGCTATTCCCCTCTGAGTCCGGGCTCGTCCGTTATCAACATCCGGGGTCAAACTAGCAGTAGCAGCTACAGGTAAACAAGCCGCGCTGTCGCGGGTGCGCGCGCAGCTCAGAGACGACATCTTCCAGGTCAGAGGTAGTAGATCAGCCTACAGACCCCGGATGTTGACAATAGACGAGCCCGGACTCAGAGGCTAATAGCGCTAGCATTTCATAACAAAATATTGATGAAATTAACTAGTTTCGTGGCAGATAATGCGTTATATAGAGGCTGTGTGTCGCTGCCCCGTCTCTCCCATTATATGGATATATCGCCGCTACACTAGATCTAATTTCGTCCGAACGACGCCGAATGACACCAAAGTTATCTGGGTGAGTAAATGACCATATGTTTTGCCAGAAATAAGGTCCAGGTTGTAAAAAACGGTACTTATCCTTTAAGACCAGATAAATCCAAGTTTTGATAAAAATCTGCTAGCCAGGGTTTTGAGTCCTGTTTCAGTTTCAGACAATTTATTATCAGAGACAACATCTGAATCTGCAACCAAATTCAGCTGGTCCACCTTCAAGTAGTGAGGCCGTCAGTTAGATGAGGTTTGAGTCCTGTTTTGAAGTGTTCACTTATTATTTTTAGGGTTTTTCCAGAGCAGAACATGGTGATATCAGATCAAAGTATTGAGAGACACACTACCAAATTGTTGGTTTTGATCTTTTCATGGGATTTTCTCAGAATTAGAAATATAGAGAACAATTCCAGCCTTGTTCTTTAAGTGGCCATGTTTCTTCTAACCTGGTCTCTCTGTCTGAAGGACGAGCTGGACCGCCTCCGGCCGCTGTGCTACAAGAACGCCGACGTCTTCCTCCTCTGCTACAGCGTGGTCCGCCCCTGCTCTTTCCGCAACCTGATCACCAGATGGGTTCCCGAGATCCGTCAGCACTGTCCTGGTGCGCCTCTGGTCCTCGTAGGCACCCAGCTGGACCTGAGGGAGGACGTCCAGGTCTTGATCCACCTGGCACAGAACCAGGAGCGGCCGGTGGGCACCGAGGAGGGCCAGCAGCTCGCCCAGGAGATCGGGGCAGTTGGTTTTGCAGAGTGCTCGGCTCTGACCCAGAAGAACCTGAAGGACGCTTTTGATTCGGCCATCCTGGCCAGCATCCAGCAGACAGACAGTTGTAGCGTCCAGCAGCAGAGGCTGACTCTGAGGAAGAAGACGCCAGATAAGATCAAGAGCCTCTCGGAGACCTGGTGGAAGAAGATCAACTGTCTGATGGGAGAGCAGAACTGTGACTTCAAGTGAACACAACAAACCTGGGTCACATCATGTTTCAAATACTGTCTAGATTTGGTTTGTTTCAGCTTTCCAACAGAGGGTGGCAGGCGGGTGGCGAGTGTCACCACACAGGTAAACATTGCAAGGTCCAGAACGAGCTCAGAGCTGCAGGTCTGTCAATTCATTCATCAGCAGAATAAATGTTGGCAATGTACGTTTCTGCAAAACACGGATATGCTGCAACTTTACATTTCCTTTTGCTTCACTTTTCAGAGTTATATTGCGACTAAGCTGCGCTCGTGGTCTGGTTAGGTTTAAGCAAAAAAAAACAATTTGTGAGGAAAACATCATGTTTTTGTCACGCTGGAGCAGAGAAAGAGAACTGAAATGCAGGAAACAGCAGGCAGGAATATCTACGTTTTACTCAGGATCCCACAGAAACAGGTGAACACAGCAAATGACTTGACAAAGACTGAGTTCACCTGAATTCAAACTAAACTAACGAGGGGATGAGGCGCAGGTGGAGTGAGGCGGAGAGACACAGGTGAGGGTTGTGAGTGGGAAACCACTGGTAACAGGGCTGGGCTAATTAGAAAGATGCCAGACAGGTGTGGAGGGAAAATCAGGCTGGTGAGGAGCACAAGAACAAGAACACAGGAAGGAAACGGAGCAAAAGACACCACAAATCCCAGAAAACACATCAAACACATACAAATGTTTAAACGGCATCTTGAACAGTTGTCACTGGCTTGGTTGTAAGTCTACCACCATCCCCTCAACCTCCTGACATGAAAGTCAACTCACAAACATGTCATGTGAACCTGATGTGACGCATGTCGTAGAAACGTCAACATGCATGACACATATAAACTTGAACATATCCGTGGTTTGCAGGGACGATTACCGCCAAAATGTTATTCTAGTGACGGGGCTGCAGTTCAACTTCCCAGACCGAGAGGCCAAGTGTGAGTAGTAGTGAGTAGTGACGAGTTCAACACAACCCGTGAAGACAGATGTTAAAATGTCGTCTGTGGCTAAATGTCAGGAAGTCTCAGCCTCTTCTGCTTCGATATTTACTTCTCCTGTCTTGATGTAGGTAACCCCACCCGTCTGAGACTCCCAGGAGGTTAAAACAAATGTTTTCAGACCAGGGTTCGGTTTGACCGGAGAGCTAAACTTGGTTTTTGACTCGATGTGTGTGTCGTTTGTCACATTACACCCCAACATCACTAGTACTTTGACTGTTAGTTTGTAGGTTCATTATTTATCTATGTATTTATATATTTATATTTTCATCGCCGTCACTGATCATGGAATATGCTCAGAAGCCTTGATTAAAGTTTATAACAACTGTTTACATGATTATTACATTTGTCAACGAAAAAAGAAGCATTTCACGGGTAAAAATTAAATATCAGTGACATTTTTCTTTCTTTTTTTTTTAATCAATTCTGCAATGGGGAACATTGGAGCAGCATTCGTCTGCTTCTTCAGTGCCCCATGACTTCTGCTCTTGATCCTTCTCCAGACAACGGGACATGTTGGCAGGTTAATAGGGATCAAGTGTTGTTGATTTTCCTCATCAGCTCTCTGATCCTCCTGACCAGCTACTGAGCAGTTGGACTTGCATGCATAGAAATGCATCATTACCTCATACAGTGTCAGAGTCAGGCAGCCAGAGTCAGAGCGTCTCCTGGGTCATTTTCCTGTAATCTCAGTGTAAGCAGAGTATCACCAGCTTTCCTCTTTGATTCAGAGGCGGCCTGCTGGTGGCTCCTCTGGTCGCAGCCTCCTCTAATAGGAGCAGACAGGACCACCTGGGCTGGATTAGACCGGCATATGGAGCCTGATTCTCTCCCCATGGAGGCCTCACACCTTGAAAAGGAAGCAGAGGCAGATTCCTCCACCTTCAAGGGTTTATCTAGTTCTTACATGCAACCTGTACGTGAGGGAAATTTATTTATAACACTTAGATTCAGAGGGCTCTGCACCGCTGCTGATGACTCTGCTCGGGACGCTTTACCAACCCGAGAATGAGACTCAACAATCAACTATCTTTGTGATGTGTTTAGAAACAACTGGGACGAATCCTGATTCTACCTTTAACTTTAATAGTCTTTGAATTATATTAATATGATGTGAGCTGTACTTTATTACTTCTACTTGCGTAAAGATTGTGTGTACTTTTGCCACCTCTGTGTTACAGTAGATCATTCACCTTAAACCTTAAAGTGTTATCCCTAAAATTTTATTATTTACATTGTTGGGACGTCCCCATGATATGTCCGAGCCATCACACAAGTAACACATCCTCAAAACTAAATAATAATGAAAAAAGGTTAGGCTAGACTATATGTTTGTATCTATTAGTCTCTTGATTGATTATTTATTTGCACTTTATGTCCATGTGCTGTATATTATAGGACATCTCAAACAAAGTATTATAATGCAAAAATATTTCAAAAATATGTTTAGGCCTTAAACAGAAACAAGAAAGTGTTACAATGACAAAATAAATGGCCATTTAAGTCACTATAAGAAAACCTGAACTGAACTTATAGCTCATAAGTGGTGAATCATAAAGCAGATAAATGAAACCACCACTCCGTAAGTTTGTAGAGTTGGTTGTATGTGACATATGGCAGCTGGCATTGTGGGCAGCACCTTGTCCAGAGTCATTAGAGGAGACCGGTTCACTTTAACAGGTGACCTCACTTAATCCGCCCTAAATTCCCTCACAGACACCGGACAGCTTGAGAGGTTTTAAAAGGCAGGTGTGGTTACCTCTCTGGACATCTGGCTGCTGTTCATATTTTATACAACAACCATCACCTGCACACATATACTGCTCTGTGCGTTTACAGTAGTTCATGTCTCAATTAAACTGTATTTCAGAGCTTCCAGTGTAAGTGTTTAAAGACAGAACCTGCGGTTTTCTTTTGTCGTTAACTGCAGCTCAGAGAGGAATAACTGTCCTACAAACACAAACTGTAACAGAAAACAAAACCTGTTTCAACAGTAGGATAGCACTCAGGAGAGTGCATACCTTGTCCAATATCAAACAAAACATATTTAAATGAGCCGGATCCAGACTTTTATTTTGATCTGCATCAAATTTTACTCACTCATAGATACCAGCCACTTAAATACACCTAGCGGTTGAAAAGGAGTAAAGGAATCCATCTACGTCAAACTGGAACGGACGACTTTGAACAGAGGAGGTGGCCTACGACATTACTTATCACCCACCTACAATGCTGTACTGAGTTCTCTCCCCAGGTAGCTTAACAACCATTCACACCTGGGCCCACCTAGCCCCAATGACCTACACGAAAGCCATTTGGGTCAACGACTCACATGTGCCCCTAACAACTCTGAAACCTGGAGTTCACGCGTGACCTTAATGAGTCTGTAAGGACACTCCCACACAGGGTTTAAAGCCTGCAACTCCCCTCAGAAACTGAAACGCGTCCAGTTGCCTACGATACAGCACTTAAAATTACCATGACCTGGATGACTGGGAACCTTCATCAACATTTAAACTCTGTTAGCATCACACCATGTACAGACTGGTAAACCCCAGTTAATCTAAAATGATCTTTTTCAAAGTCAATCCATGTCCCAAAATGATTGAGTGCTTTTCATATCAGACACAACAACAAAATGTGATAAAGATTCTGTTTAATCAGACCTGAATAGATATGTAATAAATAACGTCAAAAGGCTGAACACCTCATCTTCTTGTCCGCTTGATTCCTGATTAGAGTCGCGAGGTGTTGCCTCTGTTGCCCTTCGGGGCTACTGGGGCCAAACAGTTCTCCATGGGCGAAGGCCAGGGTACACCCCTCGATGACGCCAGCTCATCGCAGGGCTCTAATGGCAGAGGCTGCCTCACAGAGTGCCAGCTGCGCATCAGGAGCAATTTCGGATGCTTCGGCATGCAGCTCAGTTCCGCCCAGGGGAGGGCAGGGGTTTGAACCAGCAACCATCTGGTCACTGGTCACCTGCTCTACCCACTGAGCTGGTTGAACATAAAGTCAGAGAGATGAGTTTTTTCTTTGAGTCTTACTTGGTTGAAGTTATTAAGTTAATTGTTAATCAGAGGTACAAACAATTTAGGACCTTTTTCTGAGACTGATTTGGTGAATTGACTATCTTTTCCTTTCTTCAAAGCCCCGAGGTAATCTCATGTAAATTGGATCTTATTATTTATTATATTAATAATTATCCCTGATAATCATTAATGGGTACTGATTAACAAATGTAATATTATTAATAATTATCCCTGATAATCCTTAATTATTGTTAACAAATTTAACCCCAAATTCCCTATTAATGATGCATGAAGCACTATATATGGTGCCCCGCGTGAGGCATGATTGTGCAATATTAATGATTAATTGCATGAAGCACTACAATTAACTTAAGGAAATAATAAGTATTTCTGAGTTTGTATCATTACCTCATTAATATTGTTACTATTAATAATATAATATTCTGAGTTTTAATCTCTTCTCCAAGAGGTGGGGGGGGACATGCAATTTTTCTAAAGGCTGTTGTGATTATGATGTGATGTGATGATGTGGATTTTACCGTCCAAAATCAATGTTACGCTATAGTAAACAGAGACCCGACAAGCACTAGGACCAAGCGGAAGACGGCCGCTCAAGCTGAAGCCTGTTTCCCTTAGTTTAGACGCCCACAAGCTCCTGTGGGCTGGGAACGCAGGCAGGATATAAAGCTGAAATCCAAAACTTTCTGCACACTGTCACCCTCTGCAGCAAAGAGAGGAACTGAAATAATGTTCACACTACAGAGTTGTTGTTGGAAGCTGGATGTTTATTTCAATAAGCCACTGCAACACTTTGAAAATGTTACAGCTACAGAGTGTGACAGAGCTGGGCTCATGTTACATTTCAATGTGTTTTAATATATAATGTACATGCTGTGAGATACTGTGCTTCCTGTTCCACATGTCTTTCTCTGCCAGGACAGGTGTGATGTGATAGGCCAATCAGTATTTCTTCAAAGCAATTTACTGCATTAGATTAAAATGTTGTATTATGAGCATTAAAAGATAAAATAGCATGTTGCATACCAAGTATAATCCATAACATATGTAATGTACCTGCACAGGTAAACATAGCTGCATGCTACTCAAAACTTCTGCCACATGCTGCAGTTTCTCTGTTCAAAGGTGAGATGTTGGTGTAATCAGGATCAGACTCCAACTGATGGGGAGAGACAACAAGATGAGAGTCAAAGGCCTCATAAATGGAACGTGGATACAATCAGATTTTAAATGACAACAAACTCAGACATTCTTAAAGCAGAACTGTTTCCTGAAATTGATCTTTGTTATAAAAACATCTACAGTAAATGTGCTAATTTCTCGTCACTGTGGCCCAATACCTCTCTCATCTCCATAGTCTCTATAGGTTCATTTGGTTCAGTGGTGGAGCTCAGAGTTTTCTTCTTCCTGAATCAAATTGACAAACAAACAAAAATGTTCATTAAAAACTCAAAAAACATGAAAGTAAATATTCAAAGTAACAGATCAGTGATGGAACTGATTAATGTTTGTGGTTTCACCTCATCCACAGACAAAACAGAAGCAGCAGAACCGACATCACAACCACCAGAGTCAACCTGATGATGTTTATCATCGAGCTCCCTGGAAATGGACATAGACAGTTATTAGATAGACTGTAGTGGACCTCACCAGTAGGGTTTGATTCATTGATCAGTTTCCCAGGTGTTATTGTCTGTTAATCAACCAGTTAGTGTCTCACCTGCCACAACAATCAGCTGTAAGGTGGAGTTATGACGTCCTCTTCTGTTCTGGGCTTCACAGGAATAATTCCCACTGTGTTCAACTCTGAAGTCAGTGATGGTGAAGATCTGTCCTGATGCTTTTGGTGAGTCTTCACTCTCCTTGTACCAGGTGTAATTAGCTGCTGGGTTAGCATCACTGCTACAGGTCAGAATCACTGAACTGCCCTCCACTATCTCAGCAGAGGGACTCACTGACACAGAGGGAAGCTTTGGAGCATCTAGAGATATATTAAGAGAATAGGTTAAGTGTGTTACAACAATAGATTGTGTAGTATTCAAACCATAAAGTTTGAACAGCTGTGTGTAGCACTGTTTGAATCTGGGTCCCAAAACAGCAGAAAACTCCTTAAGTCTCCTGGAGCTGCTCAGTGAATTACAGCAGACTGAGAATGTGGAGCACAAGAACGTAGACATGACAGTAAAATGTTCTCCTGCAAAGACTGGACACATTTAATCTGTCTCACTCACATGTCACATTAATAGAGATGTATTCAGACGTCCTCCCCCACAGCTCGTTCTCAGCTGTACAGTAATACTCTCCAGAGTCAGAGGACTGGATGGAGCTGAAGACAAGCTGTGGTTCTTTACTGAGAGGTTGAAGGTCTGGATCTCCATTCTTCTTGTACCAGGTGTGTTTAGCTGCTGGGTTAGCATCACTGCTACAGGTCAGAGTCACTGAACTGCCCTCCACTATCTCAGCAGAGGGACTCACTGACACAGAGGGAAGTCTTGGAGCATCTGGAGAAGATATGAACATGTATTAATGAAACATTAGAATATGTTATCACAGATAATTGACTGTTGTGAATGAAATGCATCTTTGTCCTTTACACTTTGTACTTTACACATGTGTCTGTCTGCAATTTGCAGCCAGTGTGTATGAATGTCTTTTTCCTGATACAGTGGATCAAACTCACACACTGAAGGAGAGCCGTAGTTCTCATGTCCTTTCAAAGCACAAGAGATGATGTCTCCAGGATAAACCCGGCCTTTAAAAGAAGATGTCTCCACCCCTGTGACTTTCTGTCCGTTCTTGAACCAGACGTAGGAAAGACGACCAGCTGGACTGCAGCTGCTGTGACACTTCAGCTCTGCCTCAGTATCAGACTGGTGGACTGTTGTTCTGGTCACCTGCACCTGCAGAGCTGGATATGAGAACAAGAAACAATATTATTATCACTGGTTCTGACAGAAATCAGTGATAGATGTACATACACGACAACACAGCAGTTACTATTCCTAGAACTAGCAGTGAACATTAGTGCCAACACAACAGTCATTATTACACAAACTCATGATGATCCATCATTTTCAACATGTTCACTGTTTCTAAATGTACTATGTTGATGTTTTACATCAGTGTGTGTTCATCAGTACCTGTGACAGTCAGAGTTGTACCAGGTAAACTACTCCTCCATTCAGACCATTGTGTTGTGAATTTAAAGTGATACTGAGCTGAATCACTCTCTGTCAGGTCAGTGATTCTCAGAGTGGAGCGTCCTGTCTCTGTTTCAAGGACCTGAACACGACCTGTAAACTGGGAGTCTTCACTAAGGTCCTCAGGCTGTGAAGGACTCTGCCACTGATGAGAACGTTCAGGACTGAACCAGAATTTAGATCTGATAATGTCATAACTGCTGTAAGTGCAAGAAATGTCCACTGATGAGCCTTTGAAGGCACAGATGCTTCTGTCAGTGTAAATCACTCTGTAGCAGGTTTGACCTGTGACACCTGAAAGATAAAACAAAGTTTTGATCATTTTTAAACCAGAGTTGATGAAGAGTCACAATGAGGGTCTCCATATTAAAATACATGTAGTTATAAGACTCCATCAGATGGTGTTATGTTAGTGTAGTAAACTCACACACTGGAGGAGAGGGGAAATCCTCATGTCCTTCAACAGCACAGGAATAACTGTCTCTCTTACCAAAAGGGACTGAATGAGTAGAAGATGTTTGTGACTGAATTTTCTGTCCATTCTTGTACCAGATGTAGGAAGAACGACCAGGTAGACGACAACTGCTGTGACACTTCAGGTCTCTCTTGCTAGGATCTGAGGATCTGCTTACCTTCACCTGGAGATCTGGATGTGAAGAAGAAACAAGAATGTTATTTTAGACAAACTGTCAACATACACATACACACACACACAACACATTTATATTATTGTTGTCTAGATGTTGAACATTTGGAAATAATTAAGATATGAATGAAAATGTTACCTGTGACCCTCAAAGTGACTCCAGGTGAACCAGTATATCTCCCACCTGGTTGGTTTGTTATGAAGCTGAACTTGTACTCAGCTGAGTCGCTCTCTCTCAGGTCTGTGATTCTCAGAGTGCAGCTCTTCTCATAACAACTGTACTCAACACGACCTTGATAATCTGAGTCTGTACTCAGATCCACAGGTTGATTTCCACTCAGTTTAGTAAACCAGAATGTTTCCTTAACTTCAATATCACCACCATCTATTCTGGATGGGTATGTGTATGTGCAGTTTATTTCCACTGTTGATCCTTTTAAGGCACAGATCTCAGTAGAGCTGTAAGTCACTCCCCAGCCATCCTGACCCTGTATCACTGTAACACAGAGAACATCAGAAACTACAATCAGACTCAAAATCAAATCAAAATCCATCAATTACAACGTGACTCAAACAAGCAGTATTCAATAGCAGGTGAAATAGTCAGAGACCAGGAAGTGTCCTTCAGCACTGGTGAAGCAATACACTGTCTCACTACATGTACTGTTGAGCTTTGTTCTCCTCCATGGAGCTTCATTAAATACTTCAACGTAAGGCATCACGTCTCCTGAATCTCCTTTCTCACCCGTGTTAATCAGATGAATAAAAATTCATCAACAGGTTTTTGGGCAGTCTCCGTTATCTTAACTAGAACGGTACGTAAGACTTATTCTGTATCACACGTTTCTCTTAAGGTCTGTTTTAAAAATGGGTTGATACTGTAAATCAAGTTTCAGTGGCATTTGTGGTTCATGAAAGTCAACAGATGTTTGGAGAAATGTACAAGTCATTAAGGTTCACATGAGAATATTTAAAGCAAAGGAACAGTGAAAGACGTGCACATGATCTCTGAGAGCACTGAGGACGGACATCACACAGAGGCTGCAGTGAAAGAGCAACAGTGTATTGACACTGTGTACTTTAACACAGTACTTAGAGAGAAGTACTTATAAGAAGTGACGCATGAAAAAGTGTCTGCTGGCTGCTCATCGTCCTGTGGTCAGGCTGCTGCAGAGTGTGAATGAGAGCTGTAGAGAAATGCAGAACTCTGAGGTTTGAGCAACTTTTCTCAGATAGAAAACACTGACAAATTTATCCTGAAGCAAGAAAGAGTCACAAATACTGAGGGAAATATCTGTCTAACAGCTAAATACTCTACTTTGGACTCCAGCCAGATGCTAACTTTGTTGTTGGTGCTAGGCAGGTACAGTTGGTTTGTAGAGATTATTCAGTGAAAACAGCTGCTGCTGCACGAAACGAGACTGATGAGAACACAGTGAATTCAAACAATAAGTTAGAAAAATAAAACAAAACAACTCTGAAGCTGACAGGAACTGGAGTTGGGTGATAATTCTCTGTGGCTTCATTACTACAAGCAACACCTCCACTTTATAAACTCATTTTAATCCCATTCTTTATACAAAAATGTTAATTGTGCGACTTACACGTGTTGTTCATTTTTTGTGACTCTAACGATATTTAATTTGTTGTAACGTGAAAGACATGATACCGACTGGTGTTATTTCTGAACTCTGGTTCCTTTGTTAATTATGCTATCGGAGCACATCGACCAGCCTCTAACACGTACGAACGCAGGCTCAAGTTGAGTTTGGAGGAAGTCTGAACGATGGAGGAAGTTCCTCAGAGCAATTCATTTTATTTAACATAATTCTCTTCAGATTTCTCTTTTGTTAATGTACAGTATGTACAGTCACTGTACATCCACACAAACACAGCTTTACTGTCTCTACCTGTGCAGTTTATAAAGTTTAAGGTAGAAGTGTACAGAGATGTCTCAGGTGTAAAAAACAGACCCAGCTCTGTGCTGGTCGTCCTGTAAAGACTTCAATATAAAGAAAGACAAGTGAATGTCTGGTGTATCAGGGATCACATCACACTGCACGACATCACACATGAAGTCTTTACTATAAAACCCACCATGCAACAGTCTTACAGTATAAATGTAGACGTACAGTACCTTGAACAGAGAGAAGGACGACAACAAATCCACTTGCTGCAGCTGTTAAACTCATAGCTTCTCCTCACGTCTGTTAAATCAGCAGGTCAATCACATACATGAGAAGTACTGAATGTCAGTTCATCTCACCGAACAGTTCTGCATAAAGAGGCTGGACGTTGATGTTGTGACAGTTTGTCACTTTGGTCAGTACAGTTGTGTTAAACGCACATCGAGGTGTTAACTGGCTGGCTTCCTTCCTCTTTACATTATTAACATGCATGAAGAGCCGAATGCCTGTAAACCCTCAAGATGAAATGAAGATAAGACTCTTTATTGTTTTGCAAACCATGCATTCAAAAACATGGACGTATCAGCCCCAAAATGAAAAGCCGAAATGAAAAGCCCCACCTGTGCCCTGGGTTTCGTTAGTTTGATTTTTCCTTTAAACCGAACTGTCAGAAAACGAAAGTAAGCTGGTAATTTGGTTTTCCGTTTCAAACCAAAAACCAAAAAACCAAAATTCAGGCTGGTTTTTTGGTTTTTTGGTTTTTGGTTTTAAAACGAAAAAACGAGGAAACCAAAATCAAATTACGGTTAAATTTTGATTGTCTTTTCGTTTTTTGATCTTAAACAGCACATTAAGGCCGATGACTGACCAGAAGTGTCTGAACTTCAAAATAAAAGCCCAGTGAATTAAGTTTTAGCCGTAGACACTAGATGAATGGCCTATAAAAAAAATTTCTTCTTTGTAAATGTTGTGTTTTGAGCACATTAATACATATTCAAAGCTGTGTTTATTTTTACACATTAGCGACAAGCTCATCGTTTAGTTCATCTTCTCCTCGCTGCGCTGGGTCTCTGTCTCCGCTGCGCACGCTGTAGCGCTTCGCTTCCATTCAGTCAGATCATTTTCACAGCGTGTTCTGCCGCCCGTCTCCGGTCCCAACCGGGCTCCGGACACGGAGCAGAGACTGTCCGACAGGCTGTCCCTCTTTGAAGCAGAGGATGAGGTCAGCTTCACTCCCGCTTCTGATCTTAAACAACACTGAACTTCAAAATAAAAGCCCAATGAATTGAATTATAGCCATAGACTGTGCCGACTCAATCCGACCCTGAGATCTCCAACCCCGGGCATATTTGGCAGGTGGCAGCGGCCCCTTTATGGTTCTTTTCTACTGTCCTGATCGTCCCAGCTACACCCAGGCGCAAGAGGGCAAGAGGACTTCTTGTCCCACCACTCTCAGGAGTTGTAGTGGTAACTGTTAAGTGTAGCCTAATTGGCAGCTTAGATGAGGGGATCACCTCCGCCGTGCGTAATAGTCGCGCGTAATGACAGAGGGCAGAAATTAGCATCAATAATCTTCTTTAACTATTAAATATACTTAGTGTGTGTGGAACAGAAATGGGTAAGTCACATCAAATACACAGCTCAACAATTGTGGATGAGGCCAGCCAGCTCCTTTGTTCTCAGGGCAAAGGCCTCACAGGTGAGCTGGCTGCCTATAAACTCCAGACTCAATGGATGTGAGGTGGAGGGAGGTGGGTTTGGTTTTTTTGGTTTTTTTGGTTTTTTTTACATAGAGGAATTATGACACTTAATCAGAATTCCACATGTGTAGTAATTAAACTGTTTAGCACAAAGTATGGATAAAAATTATGAAACTTTTCGGATGAGATGACCTTGAGGGTATGCTCGCAGTGCGACACCTGCTGGTGTTTTTTGGTAAATGAACAACATGGATTTTAAAAGGAGAAAATAAAGGTTGTGATTGGATCTCCAGTGTGGAGAGAGGATTTACACTCAATGTCCTGTAAACATCACACTGGAACGAAGTCTGTCACTGACATAATCTTAACAATGATACTATTATGATTTGTATGCTTGCTGGCGACGGAATGAGTTTCGCAATGGGCGGACATACTGTAGGCTAGTGGGATAACTGTAGATTCATTGATAAGACTGTCAGGCACACACAAAGCCAGTAATAGCCTACACTGTTTTCGGCATATAATAATGCTGTGTGACGCTAACATTCAGTTAATGTAGCTACGAACCAACTTCCACTCCATATTTATCCATAAATGGACGAAGAAGTCCTGAACCAGCTGTCATATCAATTTGCCGCCTGATCCACCTGTCTGCATACCTCTGTGTAGGTTCCACCATGTCATGAGACAAACATGCAAGAAGTCGCGCAGTTTATTGTGTTTAACTGGCGAAGAGCTGTCATTACGCGCGACTATTACGCACGGCGGAGGTGATCCCCTCATCTAAGCTGCCAATTAGGCTACACTTAACAGTTACCACTACAACTCCTGAGAGTGGTGGGACAAGAAGTCCTCTTGCCCTCTTGCGCCTGGGTGTAGCTGGGACGATCAGGACAGTAGAAAAGAACCATAAAGGGGCCGCTGCCACCTGCCAAATATGCCCGGGGTTGGAGATCTCAGGGTCGGATTGAGTCGGCACAGTCTATGGCTATAATTCAATTCATTGGGCTTTTATTTTGAAGTTCAGTGTTGTTTAAGATCAGAAGCGGGAGTGAAGCTGACCTCATCCTCTGCTTCAAAGAGGGACAGCCTGTCGGACAGTCTCTGCTCCGTGTCCGCAGCCCGGTTGGGACCGGAGACGGGCGGCAGAACACGCTGTGAAAATGATCTGACTGAATGGAAGCGAAGCGCTACAGCGTGCGCAGCGGAGACAGAGACCCAGCGCAGCGAGGAGAAGATGAACTAAACGATGAGCTTGTCGCTAATGTGTAAAAATAAACACAGCTTTGAATATGTATTAATGTGCTCAAAACACAACATTTACAAAGAAGAATTTTTTTTTATAGGCCATTCATCTAGTGTCTACGGCTAAAACTTAATTCACTGGGCTTTTATTTTGAAGTTCAGACACTTCCGGTCAGTCATCGGCCTTAATGTGCTGTTTAAGATCAAAAAACGAAAAGACAATCAAAATTTAACCGTAATTTGATTTTGGTTTCCTCGTTTTTTCGTTTTAAAACCAAAAACCAAAAAACCAAAAAACCAGCCTGAATTTTGGTTTTTTGGTTTTTTGTTTGAAACGGAAAACCACATTACCAGCTTACTTTCGTTTTCTGACAGTTCGGTTTAAAGGAAAAATCAAACTAACGAAACGTACACGGACCGCCCTGGACCCCATCCCATCCTACCTGGTTAAGAACTGTCTGCCATCTCCTCCCTCATCACAAAAATAATCGACTCCTCCCTCAGCTCTGGTTCAGTCCCTCGGTCACTCAAACTGGCAGCTGTCACCCCTATTCTCAAAAAACCTGGACTCAACCCTGACATTATGACAAATTTCTGGCCCATCTCCAACCTCCATTTTTTATCAAAAACACTGGGACACACCGTTGCCACTCAACTCAAAACCCACCTCATCTCCACCGACCTCTTTGAACCTTTTTAAATCCGGCTTCCGCTCTCAACACAGCACAGAGACAGCCCTCCTTAAAGTCACTGACGACCTCCTCCTCTCTGCAGACTCCGGCCACCTCAGCATCCTCATCCTCCTGGACCTCACTGCAGCTTTCGCCACCATCAACCACTCCATTCTTCTCTCCTGCCTTGAATCCTCCCTCAACATCACCGGCACTGCCCTCTCCTGGTTAAAATCATATCTCACAAACAGACAACAGTTTGTCCACATCAACAACTGCACCTCCTCCACTGCTCCTCTGTCTAAGGCGTCCCCCAGGGTTCAGTGCTTGGTCCACTCCTCTTCATCCTATACATGCTTCCCCTTGGCGTCATGGTCTCCGTTTCCACTGCTACGCTGGCGACGTCCAAATCTACATCTCCACAAAATCCATCACCACTGCCACCCACTCCACACTCACCAACTGCCTCACTGAAATCAAATCCTGGATGCAAACTAACTTCCTCAAACTCCTCGGACATGGTCATCATCGGCGCCAAAACCACTCACAACTTCCGCCTCACCCTAGACAACGCCACCCTCTCTCCCTCCCCACACAGTCGCAACCTCGGAGTCATCTTTGACAACAACCTCTCATTTCAAAAGCACATAAATCATAATCACCAGAACTGCCTTCTTCCACCTCAAGAACATAGCCCGTCTCCGGCCATCACTCTCCTTCTCTGCTGCAGAAACGCTGATCCACGCCTTCATCACCTCCAGAATTGACTACTGCAACAGCATCCTGTATGGCACACACAGATTGTACTGCAGCTGAGTTATTCACAACTGCATTACATATCACAAACTAAACACTGGTCAGACTCGACACTGGTCCATGTTGGAATTGGAAGATTGGTGGAGAAGGAGATTGCAGTCAGCCAGCGGTTCAAAAAGGGCTCCTCTCCTCCCTCTGACCAATCCTGTGTCAGCAATCAAGCTGAGCCAGCCACTCAGCAGGTCCAACCTGCTCTCAATCAGAAACACACAAACACACACACACACACTGAGGAGGAAAGACAGATCAGCAACACAACAATAATACAAACACAATAATGACTCAGGGTCATAACATCAGTTCAGGTGAGTCAGCTTTATTTGATCAATCAGTTCCTCGTTGTTTCAGGGTGAGCATCAAAGTTTATCACATTCAGTTTCATCAATGGACAAATAATGAGGAAGTAAGGAACAAGTCAGAGAAAACAGACCGATTTACATTTAATTTGTGTCCATTATTGATGAATAAAACCTTTATTCTGAAGACTAAACACAAAAAGAGTTTGTTTAAAGCTGAAATCCAAAACTTTCTGCACACTGTCGCCCTCTGCAGCACAGAGAGGGAACTGAAATAATGTTCACACTACAGAGTTGTTGTTGGAAGCTGGATGTTTATTTCAATCAGCTACTGCAACACTTTGAAAATGTTACAGCTACAGAGTGTGATAGAGCTGGGCTCATGTTACATTTCAATGTGTTTTAATATATAATGTACATGCTGTGAGATACTGTGCTTCCTGTTCCACATGTCTTTCTCTGCCAGGACAGGTGTGATGTGATAGGCCAATCAGTATTTCTTCAAAGCAATTTCCTGCATTAGATTAAAATGTTATATTATGAGCATTAAAAGATAAAATAGCATGTTGCATACCAAGTATAATCCTTAACATATGTAATGTACCTGCACAGGTAAACATAAAGCTGCATGCTACTCAAAACTTCTGCCACATGCTGCAGTTTCTCTGTTCAAAGGTGAGATGTTGGTGTAATCAGGATCAGACTCCAACTGATGGGGAGAGACAACAACACGATGAGAGTCAAAGTCCTCATAAATGGAACGTGGATACAATTACATTTTAAATGACAACAAACTCAGACATGTTTAAAGCAGAACTGTTTCCTGCAATTGATCTTTGTTATAAAAACATCTACAGTAAATGTGCTAATTTCTCGTCACTGTGGCCCAATACCTCTCTCATCTCCAGAGTCTCTATGGGTTCATTTGGTTCAGTGGTGGAGCTCAGAGTTTTCTTCTTCCTGAATCAAATTGAAAAATGAACAAAAGTGTTCATTAAAAACTCGAAAAAAAAAAAATGAAAGTATCAAAGCAAACTCAATACAGCATCAGGAGACAGATTTCCACTGTAGTGGGGGAGCTTCAGTGTGAAGCTACACTTCCCAAAACTTTGGCTCTGCTGCCATTTCAGCCAGTGTAACAAAAAGACAATCTTATAGTAAAAATGTGCTTCTGAGTAGTGGAGCATGGGCAAAGCTTGAAAAAAGCTCAGTTATAAGACTTAAAGGGGCTGTATGTAACAATTTATAGCAAGGTACATGTATGAATCACTTTCTATTGGCCATATATGAGCAGATTGTAACATCTCTCTCAGGTGTCTATACAAGCCTGTGGACGACTTGTTGAAGTTGTTTAATGCTGCCGGCTGTGGATTTCCTTGTGAAAGACTCAGGGTCAGATTTTCTGCAACAGTCCAAAGAATGTGACTTAACACATCTTCTTGAGCGCCTCCTCTCAGTGCCTCTCTCCACTTCGCTACAACAGTAGCTAAAATTAGGTTAGATTCCACAAACATAAGCTAACAACCTGTTTCCTACAAATCATAGAAGTTCCACAGAGCCCCTTTAAGTTGTTTTACATATTTGTAGACTTTCTAACATCTGTTTCAAAAATGTGTGTACACTATAAAGTATAATGTTATTTCTGGTTTATATCAAAGTGATCAGAGGCAAAGAGAAATCTACAAATCAGTCTGTTTCATGTGATTATTTAAAAAGCAAAGATGAACACATGATCTCAACAGTTAATCTGTAAGAGCACTGAGGCAGGAAATCACATGGAGGATGCAGTAAAGAAACAGCAGTGTATTGTCACTGTGTATTTTTACACAGTACTTAGTGAACAGGTAAACAAAATATGAAGGGTGTGATGCATGAAACACACACAGAACAACATTAGTACTTATTTTGACTAACACATTCATTGTTAACACAAATATATTCATGACTGCTATGTAAACTTTAGTTATCCACCTTGCAACTCCAACAGTAAGGAATTTCTTATAATGTATAAAACATGATACAGACTCCTGTTTTTTGATGTTGTTACTTCTCTACATTTATTCTACCATGTGCAAATGATGTCTTAAATTGAGTTCCACAGAGCAGCATGAATTTTATTCAATAGATCATTTAGACCATTTTTTCTGTGTTAATGTATGTACAGTCACCACTTCCACCCACAGAAACACAGCTTTACTGTCTTAAATGATGCAGTTTATAAAGTTTAAAGGTATAAGTGTGAAGAGATGCTGCTGGTGTACAAAACAGACACAGCTCTCTGCTGGTCATCCTGTTGAGATTTCGATTTAAAGGAGAAATGAATGTCTGGTGTTGAAGGGATCACATCACTTCATAACATCACATCTCAACATACAATCTTTTGTATTTACTTAAAACCCACCATGCTAACGGTCTTACAATATAGATGTAGATGTACAGTACCTTGTACACAGAGAAGGAAGACAACAAATCCACTCACTGCTGCTGTTAAACTCATCGCTTCTCCTCACAATCAAATGCGAGAGAAATATACTTGGTCTTTGAAGACAGGGTTAGTGTTAGCGTGTGTCTTCTGTGGTTGTGTTTGTGTTCAACAGATGTCGCGGTGTTAAAACCCAGCCTGACTTCCTTCTTCCTGACCATATTAATATGCATGAAGGGCTGAATCTTTGCAGACCCTGAAGATGAAATGAAGAAATAGTTCTTACATCTCTTTACTGGCATTACTGTAATGTCTGAAGGCAAACTAGAAAGTGGATATTTCTTTAAGATGACACTTTTCTCACATGAAATACAATCTTACAAAGTATTCAGTGCAAGAGTTGTCTGGAAATTGAACTGACCCTGAAGAGTGACAGAACTACACAACCTACTCTGGCCACAGGAGGGATCCACAGCTGCTTTACATTTGTCTGCAGAATCCATCATCAGATACCATTAGTCACAATTTAACAATAATGCAGATATGCTCCAAAAAATACTGATAAACATTAAAATAGTATCTACCTGCTCCTGTTAATGAACTTCTCTGATTAACAAAATAACTGATTGCTGTGCTGAACTCTCCTTCCTGTCTCAAATCTGTTGGTGTAACATATAGCGACATGTTGAAGGCAGTTATTGTAAACAGAAGAGGCAGAAGAACAACTCTGAAGTGTATTTGTCTTTATTAATGTTGCGCAAAAAAAAAAATTGTTTAAAGCTGCAATCTTAAGCTTTCTGCACACTGTCTTCCTCTGCAGCAGTGAGAGGGAACTCTAATGATAATCTACACAGTATTTGTGGAGGCTTTTTTATTTTATTTCAGCCAGGGCAATATTAGGAAAGTGTAAAGTCTAGTTATCTATGATGCTACTGAGCTTATATTACATTTCAGTGATATAAAAACATGTTCATGTTCAATGTGTCTGCTTTGAACAGACTTTGTTTTACTTCAGCAGTCAAGACAGGTGTGTTAAGTATTTCTTTTAAAGTCATTTATTGAATTTAAAATTAAACATTTTACATGCTGTAACCCTAAACACATTTAAAGCAAAATAAAGAATTGAAGCTTGCATTCTTCTAAACGTTCTGCTACATGCTGTTGCTCACTGTCTGTTGCTGCTATTGAAAGCTGGAGAAAGGAACCTTTACACACAAATGAAAGTCTTTTATATTCAAGTCATTGTCAAATGAGTTCACACATTCCTGACTAAGCCTATACCCTCCAGATAAACTGAAGAGCAGAGCTCATGGCAGAGAAACCTAACTGCCACAAGAGGGAGACAAAGTCCCATATTACAGCTTGAAAAGTATGTCCACTCCCCCCTCTTCCTCCACAGCCTCACTCTCCACTGTGATATTTCAATATTATGCTCTTAAAAAAAATTACAAAACCAGTACTATGAACTTAAGATCAGTCTTTTGTCAACAGGCTCCAACCCGACTGGACTTCACAGCATGTCTTCCTTCTGCTCTGTGTCTTCAGTCTGTGCTGCAGTTAGGTTGACACGTTCTCGAGGGTCTAACTGATGTGGAAAGACAAATTAATGTAAGATTCAACTCATTCAACTCAAACCTGCACGACATTTGGTTTGATCTAAAATTTGTACATGAGGATGTTAAGACAAAAATTCTCTCCTGATTGTTGTTTGATATCATTGTAATATGGCAAATATATGTTAATGACTTGTGGGGCATTCAGACCAATCACGAGAGGAATCATTCACACATCTAGATTACATATAAAGTCAATAAGGATGCGTGTATTTGTGCCAGGCAACTGTGTGAGTTGACCAAATGAACTCAAGCAAAGACTTCACGTGACACTGTGTTGCGAAAGCCTATCCATCACACTCACGTGGTGATGTTTTTACGGCGTCTGGAGATTAATAAACAGCATTAGAGGAGAGGATAATAATCACTAATTGTGGCTGTTTGCAGACACCCAGAGCTGTACATAAAACAAATACTCGTAATGAGACAGGCCATGAAAGGAGCGTGCATGGAGGAAAGTGAGCGAGGAAGTTCGACTAAGTGGTAAGTCATGGAAATATGTCTCGGCACAGCATAGCCCTGATTGATCCGAACTCCATTTGGGGAACATGCATTTTAAAAGTTGTTTGCTTGTCCCCTCTTCGTCAAACCTGATGTTGTTTCGGTTTCATACCAATGTGATAAGACAGATTAATTCAGTCCCATGTCTACTTGCTGGTGTTCACAGTCACTATTTATTGATTTTAACACATACACACACATTTATTGATTTTAACACACACACACAGCCTCAGGTAACGTAATCTCGACGCAGCTCCAGACGCTGAAATTCACCGAGCTGTGTGCCGTGCAAGTGACGTGAATAAAAAAATTAATAATCCTGTGATCAAACTTGTGCGTGTTGGTCTGAATGTACCATTATGAGAATATTATGTTCTAATTCAATGTCCAAATATTAACAGCAAACTGTGTTCCAGTTATATTAAGCCAACATACAAGACTGTAAAAATATCATGAAAGGACCTGTTGTTCGAGCCCAGGATGTCTCTGCCTCATCTCCATCTCTTCATAGATATTTGGTTCAGTGGTGGGGCTCACTGGAGTTTTCTTGTGCCTGGATTGAATCCAACAACACAAAACAAACTATTTAAGAAGATGTTCTTCATGGTGCCAAAAAAATAATGAATGCCAAATTTGTAAAAAATAAGAACATAAAAGAACAAAGATTATAAAATGATGGATTTTTATAGTTTACCTGGAGCGCAGAATCATTAGAATCAGAGGAATCAGAATCAGGACCAACAGAGTCAACCTGACGGTATTCATTACGACTGTTGAGTTCCAAACTGGAGATACTGTAAAGAGAGATTTGATTTCATATTTGTTTTAGTTGCATTAATGTTACAACAATATTGTTTCAATTCAAGAAGTGAAGATACAAATGAAATACATTTCAGATATTCTATCAAGAAAAGAGTTGCACAGGATTGTTAAAACAAATAGAAAACAACAATAACCAAATATGAATAATTGCTAAAATTATTTCACATTTTGAGATTTCTCCAAGTAGATATATAGTTTCTCTATGTCAGTGTTGGTTTTTAAAGGTGCTCTATGTAGTTTTGGGCTGGAAGTTTTAATCAGAAGAGGAAGATCTGGAGTTTTTTTTTCTGCCTTGTCTTTGTTTTCATGACTGAATAAACAGAATAAACAAACTGACCTACTGAACTGAACTACTTTGTTTATATGTGGTGGACCCTGCCACCTTTCTAGCTTCAAACAGTATTCTGGGAACCTTATTTTCCTCTTAGAACAGCTTGTTTATTAACTTATGGAAAAGATACATTTTTTGAATTATTACCTCATTAATATTGTAAATATTAAAATTCTGGTTTGAATTTCTTCTCCAAAACTACAAAATTAAAACATGAGCTCTATTGCTATAAGTCAGTGTGTGTGTGTGTGTGTGTGTGTGTGTGTGTGTGTGTGTGTGTGTGTATGCAGGGAGCCTTTTTCACAATGCATACTTCACTGATATTAGTGCATGCAGCCAAATTACTTATGATTTGAAGGTAAAACATTATTTATTCTCCATTAAAGTGACCATGATTGTTTTTGTAGAATCAGTATCACAGAGAATTTTTTAAATATTGAATGAAACAATGAAAGTCTCTTTGGTAAACAAACTTTCATTAGGTGAAAGAATGGGTACAGACAGCTCCACTGCAGTATATGGAAGCCCCCTTTTTGACAGGTTGATGTAGCTGAAGTCCCCTCTTGGCAATTTGTTTAAAAAAAAATGAAAGAACACATTTGAAGTAATATTTTGGGAAAAGTAAATTTTTCTGTTCTGTTTTTGTTTTTTCAAAATGACCAGAAACAAAGGTCCACACTTGGTGGGTAAAGAAACTCAGTCCACTGTTAGCAATATTCACATGTATGTGTGTGAGTGTAATTTACCTGTCACATTCAGATATAAAGTAGATTTATAACGTCCTCTTGTATTATGGACCTCGCAGGAATAATTCCCACTGTGTTCAGCTCTGAAGTCAGTGATGGTGAAGATCTGTCCTGATGCTTTTGGCGAGTCTTCATTATCCTTGTACCAGGTGTAATTAGCTGCTGGGTTAGCATCACTGCTACAGGTCAGAGTGACTGAACTACCCTCCACTATTTCACCAGAAGGACTCACTGACACAGAGGGAAGTCTTGGAGCATCTGGAGGACAACATGTAAAGACCTTAATGCCATTAATATCAACATGCTCTATGGATGACAAATGACAAACCCACCTGATTCACAGGGTTAATTAGAATTACTTGCTGCTAACAAAATGAGCCTCATGAAACCTGCTGACGCTGACAACTGAAAATTACCAACTATGGGAATTTAGCATTTTAGATTTAGTAATCAATGTATAGACTGGGACATGTCCTTTGTGATTCTCTGTGAGGAAGTCATGAGGAAGACAGCTGACAGTCAGGTGAGAGTCGCTGTCTTGTAAACATTTAAGGGGGTATTGTTCTGTGGACATCATGAACAACACCTGAATGTGTGGCTGATAAAGTCAGCCTTGTCATGAGGTCTGCATCTGTTGTGCTGTTGTTACCTGAGAGTATATAAGTCAAGACAATCTGAGAGTCTACAGAGAACATTATGCTTCGCTCTTCTTTATATGCTGCATGTACTAAAGAGCTCTGGTTCATCACACCAAGTCTGTAATTCTTCACAGAGTGAGCTACTCTCAAAAATAACAAGGAGAATTTTTCTCTTTCATAACCACTAATTTAAACATACTAACACTGTGCCTCTTATGTCAATGTGTTGCACTCACACTGGACATCTATGAAGAGAGATGAAGAGTTGATCTCTACATATTGATTCTCAGACTTGCAGTAGTAGATCCCTCTGTCCTCAGAGCTGATGGAGGAGAAATGATAGACGCCTTCTGGTCCTTGAATCAGTGTTTGGTTCTCCTTGTACCAGGTGTAATTAGCTGCTGGGTTAGCATCACTGCTACAGGTCAGATTCACTGAACTACCCTCCACTATCTCACCAGAAGGACTCACTGACACAGAGGGAAGCTTTGGAGCATCTGAAGGACAACAAGTAAAGACCTCCATGTCATTAATATCAACATGCTCTATGGATGACACATGACAAACCCACCTGATTCACAGGGTTAATTAGAATTACTTGCTGCTGACAAAATGAGCCTCATGAAACCTGCTGACGCTGACAACTGAAAATTACCAACTATGGGAATTTAGCATTTTAGATTTAGTAATCAATGTATAGACTGGGACATGTCCTTTGTGATTCTCTGTGAGGAAGTCATGAGGAAGACAGCTGACAGTCAGGTGAGAGTGGCTGTCTTGTAAACATTTAAGGGGTATTGTTCGGTGGACGTCATGATCAACACCTGAATGTGTGGCTGATAAAATCAGCCTTGTCATGAGGTCTGCATCTGTTGTCCTGTTGTTACCTGAGAGTATATAAGTCAAGACAATCTGAGAGTCTACAGAGAACATTATGCTTCGGTCTTCTTTATATGCTGCATGTATTAAAGAGCTCTGGTTCATCACACCAAGTCTGTTATTCTTCACAGAATGAGCTACTCTCAAAAATAACAATGATAACTTTTCTCTTTCATAACCTATAATTTAAACATACTAACACTGTGTCTCTTATTTTCAATGTATTGCACTCACACTGGACATCTATGAAGAGAGATGAAGAGTTGATCTCTCCATACTGATTCTCAGACTTGCAGTAGTAGATCCCTCTGTCTTCAGAGCTGATTGAGGAGAAATGATAACTTCCTTCTGGTCCTTGAAGCCGTTTTTGGTTCTCCTTGTACCAGGTGTATTTAGCTGCTGGGTTAGCATCACTGCTACAGGTCAGAGTCACTGAACTGCCCTCCACTATCTCAGCAGAGGGACTCACTGACACAGAGGGAAGTCTTGGAGCATCTGGAGGACAACATGTACAGAGAGACAAATAATCAATATTATTCAACATTTTATTTTAGTTCCATTTTCAATCTAAGTGACTTCCTGATGTTACTCACACTGGACGTCTATAAATAGAGATGAAGAGTTGATCTCTCCATACTGATTCTCAGACTTGCAGTAGTAGATCCCTCTGTCCTCAGAGCTGATGGAGGAGAAATGATAGACGCCTTCTGGTCCTTGAATCAGTGTTTGGTTCTCCTTGTACCAGGTGTAATTAGCTGCTGGGTTAGCATCACTGCTACAGGTCAGATTCACTGAACTGCCCTCCACTATCTCAGCAGAGGGACTCACTGACACAGAGGGAAGCTTTGGAGCATCTAGTGGACGTCATGTAAAGAGACATGTTTCATTACAACCATTAAAAATAATGCAAAAATAATGCAATGACCTTTTATTGGTCTCATGGCTGGAGAGAGCTGGTAGAGGCTGTGCAACAGCAGGTGAAGACTCGCAGTTTGGAGCTGAAGAAGGAGCTGAAGTGCTGTGGAGTCTTTTACCTCCATGCTCGTGCAGAGATAGTACCGCCCCACACAGTGGAGGTAAACACTTATGAACACATCCAGATCCTTTCAGTATGTTTTAGCATTTATTCAACAGTACACCATAGAAAATTGATGGCCAGACCTCAGATCAGCTTCTCCACCACCTGAACAAAACACGCCAAGATCATCAGATCAGACACTTGTATCAGAAGAAGACAAACTGTCAGTTTAAGTAATCAGAGTGATATCAAAAAACTGATTTTACGTCGGCGGAGGTAATAAGTTTTACAGCTCAACTGAACCGGAGGAGGCATCTCAGGCTTTGAACTAGCACTAGCCTACGAGCTACAGCCATGGCAACACCACCCACATAAAAGCAAATAAACAAATATCTGACCTTAAAGACGACATCCGTCTACTCTCCCAGGAGTTGCAGAATAAACAGGCCCTGTTGACCTCCTGTCTGGACATTGCCCACGAACAATCCATGCAAATAATCTCACTCAAAGCGGCCCATCCAGGATACTGCTCCATGGGATACCTCCACCTGTCTGCGGCCTTTCACTTCCTCAACCCCCAGCCTCCTCTCCTCCTCGCCTGAGCCTCTCCAACTGCTTCGACACCCTGGCCAACAATCCAGATCTTCGCCCGGTGCTGGGAGGCCCCGCCGCCTGCTCTCTACACACGGCTGCTGGCGGTCGTACGGCTCCTGGCTCCGCTGCCTGCCTGCCAGGGGGAGCCGCCTGAGACTGAGTCCGGAGCACCAGCGGTCGCAGGCGGAGAGGGGCCAGGATGGCTGGTCCTACTCCTGCGGCCGGTGGCGTCCCTGCGGCTTCATGCTCCAATAGCCGCGTGGTCCCCGGTGCCTCGGCAGCTGTTGGTGCTTCTTCTCCCGCTCCGGCTGCCCTGCGTCTGGGATTATCCTGGCGGTGCACCGGTGGGTACCGGCGGGGAAGAGGGCCCCGCAACACCCACAGGGCCCTCTTCCCCGCCGGTACCCACCGGTGCCCAGAGCCGCTGTGCTTCGGTCACGGATCGCCAGCTGTCTTCCAGGACAACCACCTCTACTTCTCGCTGCAAATTCCTGAAGGAAGCCGTTCTCCGATGCTCTGGAGGCGTGCGCCACCCGACACCGCTGGCGGACTCTCTTCCTCCTGGGGCCGGGGTGGCCGACCCACCGCAGCACCTGTCCTGCCGGGCACAGTCGGCGATCCTGCCGTCAGCACACACCCCGGACGCTGGCTCACCACCATCCCTCCCGGCTCAACCTCATCCTCGCACACTCTTTCCACCAACCACCCTGATCATTGGGGACTCCATTACACGGAATATCCGCTTTTTCAACGCCACCACCTGTTGTCTCCCCGGTGCCACAGTCCTGGATATCCTGGGAAAACTTCCTGGGCTGCTGCAGTCTCTCCCGTCCTCCATTACCTGACTAGTTGTACATGTAGGGAACAATGACATGGCTCCATCCTAGCACCACAGGTGCACCACAGGTGCTCGCATGCTTGCAGCCAATATCCCGTACATTATGCTCCACGTGACTGACTATTTACACCACACAACCCCTCCATAGACACTCTTCCTCACCTCACGCCAGCAGCAGTACAAAGCACAGTTCAGCTCTCTAGCGCCCCCGTCCCTCCCACTCAGCCAATAAAATCCATCTGGTCCAATTCCCATCCCCCTTCACGCAACACCAGCCGGGCCGTTGACCACAGTGGTGCTATGCTCCCTGCCCCGGTCGGCTAGCACCACTGTCAACTTTGGTTTACTTAATATCCGCTCACTCATGAGCAAGGGCCATCTCATCCAGGATCTCATCACTGACCATAAGTTTGACTTTTTCTGTTTAACTGAAACCTGGCAACAACCCAACGACTTCTCCCAACTCAACAAATCTACTCCTCCGGCTTTTACTTACACCTGTCAACCCCGTGGCACCGGCCGGGGAGGGGGTCTCACAATAATCCATCACGAGAAGTGGAAAGTCTCGCCGGTGCCTACCCCTGCTTTCACCTCCTTCGAATCCACTGTTTGTCAGTTCTCTGGACCTACTTCCACCATCATCGCAACTGTTTACCGGCCCCCAAAACCAAACAATGACTTTCTACATGACTTTGCTGCTCTGCTCACCCACCTATCCACACTTTCACTAAACAACATAGTACTGGGAGATTTTTACATTCACATGGACAATACCAACAACCCACTTACCAAAGACTTTACATCCTGCCTTGACAGTTTTGGATTTCAACAGCACACCGATACCCCCACTCACTCCAAGGGTCACATTCTGGACTTGATCTGCTGCTCTGGTGTTTCCCCTTCTGAGCTAATTGCAGTTGAACTCCCCATAACCGACCATTTCCTCCTCTCATTTAATGTTAAACTCCCTCTCTCCACTACCAAGCTCCCCCATCTCATTTCTTTTCGCAATATTAAGGACATTAACTTAGATTCCCTCTCCTCCAGCATCGACTCCCTCATGGCCACTCACAACTCAGTCACCCTCGAACAGCTGGTTTCACACTACAACACTGGACTCCAACACATACTCAACTCCCTTGCTCCGCTAAAAACCAGATCTGTCTCCTTCTCCCTTTCCGCTCCCTGGTTTACCCCCGAACTTCGACTCATGAAAGCCAAAGGACGACAACTCGAGCGGCTATACAGGAAAACTGGACTTCATATTCACAAAGATATTTATAAAAATCATATGTTACATTACAAGAACTGCATTACGGAAACAAAATCAAATTATTACACTGGCATAATCTGTTCAAACAAAGGTAACACCAAATCACTGTTCTCACTGTACAAGAATATTACCCAAGCCCCGGAATCTGTACCATCTCACCTCTGTTCAACTGCTTTCTCTAACTCCATCATGTCATTCCTCAGTCAGAAAATCCAGATGATCCACCAACATGTCAGCTCACAAAACACCCTCAATGTCGTATCCGAACTTCCTCCTCCTACCCACTCTTTCTCCTCCTTCCAGCTCCCCACCACCTCGGAAATTTCAGATCTTATCCGCAAGTCCAAGCCATCCACCTGTCAGCTCGACCCTCTCCCCACAGTTCTGGTCAAAGCCTGCCTCCCTTCCCTGGTCCCTCTCATCTCTGCCATAATCCACTCCTCTCTCTCCACTGGAACTGTTCCTACACCATTCAAGACTGCTGCAATTACCCCAATTTTGGAAAAACCCAGTGGGATCCCACAAACTTCAATAACCTGCGTCCAATCTCTAATCTCCCCTTCATTTCCAAGATTCTTGAAAAAACAGTAGCAATTCAACTCCATTCTCATTTATCCAACAACAACCTGTACGAACAGTTCCAGTCTGGTTTCCGCCCTCTCCATAGCACAGAGACTGCACTCATAAAAATAACCAATGACCTCCTCATGGCAGCTGATTCTTGTTTACTCTCCATTCTCATCCTCCTCGATCTCAGTGCAGCCTTCGACACCATCTGTCACACCCTCCTCCTCAAGAGACTATCCTCCCTCGGCATCACTCATACTCCTCTAAACTGGTTCAAATCATATCTCTCCTGCCGCACTCAGTTCATCCAGCTAAAAACCTTCACATCCCAACCTTCCCCTGTCACCTCAGGTGTGCCTCAGGGCTCTGTCCAGGGGCCCCTCCTCTTTATCATTTATCTCCTTCCCCTTGGCAATATCTTCCACAAACATATCATCACTTTTCACTGCTATGCAGATGACACCCAGCTCTACTTCACCAGCAAGCCCACTTCCAACCTCCCGCCCTCCTCCCTTACCGACTGCTGAACTGAAATAAAATCCTGGTTCACTTCAAATCTACTAAAACTCAACTCTGACAACTGAGATTCTTCTCGTTGGCACACAATCAACACTTTCCAAAACTGCTCAGTTTCCCCCTCCCCACAGGTTAAGAGTCTGGGTGTCATCCTCGACAGTACACTTTCCTTCCAATCTCACATCAACAACATCACCCGGTCTGCTTACTTCCACCTACGCAACATCAACCGCCTCCGCCCCTCCCTTACTCCCCATACCACTGCTATCCTTGTCCATAGTATCATCACTTCCCGCCTGGATTACTGCAACTCCCTCCTCTCCAGTCTCACCCACAAATCCCTGCACAAACTTCAGCTGGTCCTGAATTCAGCTGCCCGTGTAGTTACCAGAACCCATCCACCGCATCACTCCCGTCCTACAGCAGCTCCACTGGCTCCCGGTCAAGTCCCGCACTGACTTCAAAATCCTTCTGCTAACATTCAAGGCCATTCACAATCTTGCCCCCCGATATCTTTCCAATCTTCTCCATATTGTCAATCCCTCCGTTCATCCTCCTCCATTCTGCTGACTGTCCCCCCTGCCCGTCTCACCACCACGGGGAGCAGGGCTTTCAGCCGCTCTGCTCCCCGGCTCTGGAACTCTCTGCCACCCGAAATAAGGAACATCAGTACAATGCGTCACATTTCAAGTCCCGACTCAAAACACACCTGTTTAAGATTGCCTTTTCCCTTTAACTGACTATCCTGTCCATTTTCACTGTTTTTACTCTTGTGTACTTTTGTGGCATTCTTTTTTATTTATTTATTATATTTTTAATTTTAATTATTATATTTTAATTATTATTTATTATTATTTTATTTCTATTGTGTACTGTGCATTGTCTTTTATTAACTGTAAGGTGTCCTTGAGTGACAGAAAGGCGCCTATGAAAAAAAATGTATTATTAATATTATTATTATTATTTTGAAGAGTGCAACTGATTGATTACATTACATTGTTGTGGCAGTTTCAACAAAAGTGTGTACCAAATAGATGTGATGAGATTTTTGACCCAAAAGAGTTGCTTATGTTTCTGTACTCACACTGGACGTCTATGAAGAGAGATGAAGAGTCGATCTCTCCATATTTGTTCTCAGACTTGCAGTAGTAGATCTCTCTGTCCTCAGAGCTGATGGAGGAGAAGGTATAAGTGCCTTCTGGTCCTTGAATCAGTGTTTGGTTCTCCTTGTACCAGGTGTAATTAGCTGCTGGGTTAGCATCACTGCTACAGGTCAGAGTCACTGAACTGCCCTCCACTATCTCAGCAGAGGGACTCACTGACACAGAGGGAAGCTTTGGAGCATCTGGAAATGTATTAAGAGAATACGTTAAGTGTGTTACAACAATAGATTGTGTAGTATTTAAACCATAAAGTGTGAACAGCTGTGTGTAGCACTGTTTGAATCTGGGTCCCAAAACAGCATAAAACTCCTCAAGTCTCCTGGAGCTGCTCAGTGAATTACAGCAGACTGAGAATGTGGAGCACAAGAACGTAGACATGACAGTAAAATCTTCTCCTGCAAAGACTGGACACATTTAATCTGTTATTTTTAAATAAACTGTTTCACTCACATGTCACATTAATAGAGATGTATTCAGACGTCCTCCTCCCCAGCTCGTTCTCAGCTGTACAGTTATACTCTCCAGAGTCAGAGGACTGGATGGAGCTGAAGACAAGCTGTGGTTCTTTACTGAGAGGTTGAAGGTCTGGATCTCCATTCTCCTTGTACCAGGTGTAATTAGCTGCTGGGTTAGCATCACTGCTACAGGTCAGATTCACTGAACTGCCCTCCACTATCTCAGCAGAGGGACTCACTGACACAGAGGGAAGCTTTGGAGCATCTGGATATGTATTAAGAGAATAGGTTAAGTGTGTTACAACAATAGATTGTGTAGTATTTAAACAATAAAGTGTGAACAGCTGTGTGTAGCACTGTTTGAATCTGGGCACCAAAACAGCATAAAACTCCTCAAGTCTCCTGGAGCTGCTCAGTGAATTACAGCTGACTGAGAATGTGGAGCACAAGAACGTAGACATGACAGTAAAATCTTCTCCTGCAAAGACTGGACACATTTAATCTGTTATTTTAAAATAAACTGTTTCACTCACATGTCACATTAATAGAGATGCATTCAGACGTCCTCCTCCCCAGCTCGTTCTCAGCTGTACAGTAATACTCTCCAGAGTCAGAGGACTGGATGGAGCTGAAGACATGCTGTGGTTCTTTACTGAGAGGTTGAAGGTCTGGATCTCCATTCTTCTTGTACCAGGTGTATTTAGCTGCTGGGTTAGCATCACTGCTACAGGTCAGATTCACTGAACTGCCCTCCATGATTTCACCTGAGGGACTCACTGACACAGAGGGAAGCTTTGGAGCATCTGGAGGAGATATGAATATGCATTACTTACAGATCAGAATATGTTATCACAGGCAATTGACTATTGATTCACCTTGTGAGTCTGTGTGTGTGTATCATCAGGACAAATGTGGCCCTGGAGACACAGATTGTAGTGGAAACTACCACAGAAGCAGTTTAGAGTATTTTGCCAGGTGTCTGTATGTCTGTCTGTGGACACATTTTGTCAGTGCGTTAGCATCACACCTGAGCAAGATACAGTCACAAAACCTCACAGGTGTGGAGTGAGATCAAAATGAAATCTGAGGTCAAAGGTGGTTGTGGTCTCAGGTAATAATGTCGTAATGACTTCTGAGTAGTTGTGGGTCAAAACGCGAGCATGTTGACAGGTGTCACGGCTGGTGTGATCCCACTGCAAGATGGCCTAGAGTTATGTTTCTTTTTCTTTGTTTCTTTGTGATTGTCTCTATTTTTTGTCACAGCAGCTATCTGGAGTGTCGATCCTGGATCTGTCTCTGATCCGAATCCTGCCTGTCATATTATCATATATAGCCACTGTCGTTGTAGCAGCGCTCATCTTTTTGTTTTGATTGTGACGTTAAAGATTGTCTGTCTGTAGAGTCCGTCATGAAAAATCTGGAGAAACTGAAAACTTGATTTTAAAGGTGCGTTATGTAGTTTGCGAATGAAATTCAGAGACTCAGAAAGGTAATGTTTAAATATTGATAAGGTAATACACAAACTCAGCGATATTTATTATTTCCATAAGTGAATAAACAAGCTGTTCTCAGAGGAAAATAACATCCCCAGACCACTGTTTGAAGCTAGAAAGGTGGCAGAGTCTGCCACATATAACCAAAGTAAAATAGTAATATATGATAATATTGTTTTTGTGAATTCTTTTAGCCATGATAATTCTTCAAGTGAAAATCTGATATCTTGACAGCCCTAGTCTGAACTTGTAATTTGTGTTTTATTGTCAGTGTGTATGAATGTCTTTTTCCTGATACAGTGGATCAAACTCACAGACTGAAGGAGAGCCGTAGTTTTCATGTCCTTTCAAAGCACAAGAGATGATGTCTCCAGGATAAACCCGGCCTTTAAAAGAAGATGTCTCCACCCCTGTGACTTTCTGTCCGTTCTTGAACCAGACGTAGGAAAGACGACCAGCTGGACTGCAGCTGCTGTGACACTTCAGCTCTGCCTCAGTATCAGACTGGTGGACTGTTGTTCTGGTCACCTGCACCTGCAGAGCTGGATATGAGAACAAGACACAATATTATTATCACTGGTTCTGACAGAAATCAGTGATAGATGTACATACACGACAACACAACAGTTACTATTCCTAGAACTAGCAGTGAACATTAGTGCCAACACAACAGTCATTATTACACAAACTCATGATGATCCATCATTTTCAACATGTTCACTGTTTCTAAATGTACTATGTTGATGTTTTACATCAGTGTGTGTTCATCAGTACCTATGACAGTCAGAGTTGTACCAGGTAAACTACTCCTCCATTCAAACCATTGTGTTGTGAATTTAAAGTGATACTGAGCTGAATCACTCTCTGTCAGGTCAGTGACTCTCAGAGTGGAGCGTCCTGTCTCTGTTTCAAGGACCTGAACACGACCTGCAAACTGGGAGTCTTCTCTAAGGTCCTCAGGCTGTGAAGGACTCTGCCACTGATGAGAACGTTCAGGACTGAACCAGAATTTAGATCTGATAGGTCCATAACTGCTGTAAGTGCAAGAAATGTCCACTGATGAGCCTTTGAAGGCACAGATGCTTCTGTCAGTGTAAATTACTCTGTAGCAGGTTTGACCTGTGACACCTGAAAGATAAAACAAAGTTTTGATCATTTTTAAACCAGAGTTGATGAAGAGTCACAATGAGGGTCTCCATATTAAAATACATGTAGTTATAAGACTCCATCAGATGGTGTTATGTTAGTGTAGTAAACTCACACACTGGAGGAGAGGGGAAATCCTCATGTCCTTCAACAGCACAGGAAAAACTGTCTGCATAATCAAAGTAGACTGAAAAACTAGAAGACGTTTGTGACTGAATTTTCTGTCCATTTCTGTACCAGATGTAGGAAGAACGATCAGGTAGACGACAACTGCTGTGACACTTCAGGTCTCCCAAGTTAGAATATGAGGAAATGCTCACCTTCACCTGGAGATCTGGATGTGAAGAAGGAACAAGAATGTTATTTTAGACAAACTGTCAACATACACACACACAACACATTTATATTATTGTTGTCTAGATGTTGAACATTTGGAAATAATTAAAATATGAATGAAAATGTTACCTGTGACCCTCAAAGTGACTCCAGGTGAACCAGTATATCTCCCACCTGGTTGGTTTGTTATGGAGCTGAACTTGTACTCAGCTGAGTCGCTCTCTCTCAGGTCTGTGATTCTCAGAGTGCAGCTCTTCTCATAACAACTGTACTCAACACGATCTTGATAATCTGAGTCTGTACTCAGATCCACAGGTTGATTTCCACTCAGTTTAGTAAACCAGAATGTTTCCTTAACTTCAACATCACCACCATCTATTCCGGATGGGTATGTGTATGTGCAGCTTATTTCCACTGTTGATCCTTTTACGGCACAGATCTCAGTAGAGCTGTAAGTCACTCCCCAGTCATCCTGACCCTGTATCACTGTAACACAGAGAACATCAGAAACTACAATCAGACTCAAAACATCATCAGGAGACAGATTTTCACTGTAGTGGAGGAGCTTCAGTCTGTGAAGCTACACTTCCCAAAATACTGTGGCTTTCTTCATACGAACTTGTAACAAAGGCAGAAAAAGGCAGCCTTCAGACGGTTTTGTAAAGGAATTTTCACGTTCAGTCTCATAGGTTCATAGTAGTACATTTGTCTCTATACATCTCCCACTCTGCTTACAGAGGAGGTAGAGTTACCCTGAGGTCATGCTCGGGGTCACAGGCTTCTGTGTGTGCAGAGGTTCCTGTGCCTTCACTAACCTTCACTACATCTCATACCAGAAACATATACTGTTGAGCTATGTTCTCCTCGATGGAGCTTCATTAAATACTTCAACGTAAGGCATCACGTCTCCTGAATCTCCTTTCTCACCTGTGTTAATCAGATGAATGAAAATTCATCAACAGGTTTTTGGGCAGTCTCCGTTATCTTAACTAGAACGGTACGTAAGACTTATTCTGTATCACACGTTTCTCTTAAGGTCTTTTTTAAAAATGGGTTGATACTGTAAATCAAGTTTCAGTGGTATTTGTGGTTCATGAAAGTCAACAGAGGTATAGAGAAATGTACAAGTCATTAAGGTTTACATGAGAATATTTAAAGCAAAGGAACAGTGAAAGAAGAAGGCTTCACTTTTAAATGTAAATATTTGTAAAATATTTATAATTAAAGTAACAGTGAAGGAAGTGAATCCGAGCACTGACCATCACAACCAATCAATCCCACAAAAGTTACGCACAAAATACTCAACTAAAACAAGTACAATTACTCAACCAAAGCAGCTAAACTATGAAACTAAACTAAGACAAACTCAAGCACAAATAACAAACAAGCATGGATGTGTTGGATGGATGGTTGTAGTCAAAGAAACAAGATGGCGGAGAGCCAAAATGGCGGTCACGCTCTCTTGAAGTGTGACGTCACAGATCCTTCGAAAGGAGCATTTGAAGGCCAATTACGTCACAACGCTGCTCAAAGGCTGTCCAAATTCGAAGGCCCCTTTAGTTGCAGCCCACAAATGCAGCCTGCCCTTCCCTCTTTTTGGAGGACGCACCGCTACTATCCTTCGCGGCCTGCTATATCCCAAGATTCTTTGCGCACCGCTGCTCAGTCCCGAAACAGAGGAAGCAAGAGAAAATGGCAACATCAAGTGGCGCAGACATGACATTCAAATTTAAGTAATGGGTTTATACTCGGATTTTACTCATTTGAATATCCAATGCCAGATACACTATATTGCCAAAAGTATTGGCTCACCTGCCTTGACTCACATATGAACTTAAGTGACATCCCTTTCTTAATCCATAGGGTTTAATATGACGTTGGTCCACCCTTTGCAGCTATAACAGCTTCAACTCTTCTGAGAAGGCTTTCCACAAGGTGTGTTTATGGGAATTTTTGACCATTCTTCCAGAAGCGCATTTGTGAGGTCACACACTGATGTTGGACGAGAAGGCCTGGCTCTCAGTCTCCACTCTAATTCATCCCAAAGGTGTTCTATTGGGTTGAGGTCAGGACTCTGTGCAGGCCAGTCAAGTTCATCCACACCAAACTCTCTCATCCATGTCTTTATGGACCTTGCTTTGTGCACTGGTGCACAGTCATGTTGGAACAGGAAGGGGCCATCCCCAAACTGTTCCCACAAAGTTGGGAGCATGGAATTGTCCAAAATCTCTTGGTATGCTGAAGCATTCAGAGTTCCTTTCACTGGAAATAAGGGGCCAAGCCCAGCTCCTGAAAAACAACCCCACCGCAACCTACCGTTCTCCTGGCAACCGCCAAACCCAGACTCGTCCATCAGATCGCCACATGGTGAAGCGCGATTCGTCACTCCAGAGAACGCGTCTCCATTGCTCTAGAGTCCAGTGGCGGCTTGCTTTGCACCACTGCATCCGACGCTTTTGCATTGCACTTGGTGATGTATGGCTTGGATGCAGCTGCTCAGCCATGGAAACCCATTCCATGAAGCTCTCTACACACTGTTCTTGAGCTAATCTGAAGGCCACATGAAGTTTGGAGGTCTGTAGCAATCGACTCTGCAGAAAGTTGGCGACCTCTGCGCAATATGCGCTTCAGCATCCACTGACCCCGCTCCGTCATTTTACGTGGCCTACCACTTCGTGGCTGAGTTGCTGTCGTTCCCAATCGCTTCCACTTTGTTATGATACCACTGACAGTTGACTGTGGAATATTTAGGAGCGAGGAAATTTCACGACTGGACTTGTTGCACAGGTGGCATCCTATCACAGTACCACGCTGGCCAAACCGGAAATGGGGAACTTGCGTTTGTTCGACTACAAAAATGGCCGAAACATGACTTGGAGAGGTCACGCATGGATACGAATTAAAAAATGACAATAGATTTTACTGAATCATATGTCTAGAACTACAAAAATGGTGCACGTGAATACGTCACCTAGGCTAGTCAAATGAATGAACATGCAAGATTTGAACAACGGCAATGGTTACACCGTCGTTGGCCTTCCTGTGCACTTTGATTGCACACAAGATGAATTTGTAGGGAAAGTGACCTACAGTTCCACAAAAGGTGGACATGAGGCGTCCGTCTCTGAAATCATAAAAGGGAGATATCACTTGCCCAAGCCCAAGCCAGGACTTGCTCGGCTCGGGCTCATAATTACAGTTAATGTGTCGGTCCGGGCCGGGCTCGGACACAATGTGCACGGGCTCGGGTAGGGTTGGGCTTGATTTTTTGGGCCTGATCTAAGCTCTAATCATGAGACACACGTATCTTATGTTATAGCGAGGTCATCAACCATAAATCTCCAACAGGTCGCCCATAAGATTACGTGTGTGTGTGTAACCCCTAATGTGTGTGTGTACATGTGGGTTAGTTAAAGAGACAGAGAGTGAGAGAGAGCAAGACAAAGACATGGTTACATGCTGCCATTCCGACAGACCGCCATTACGACACACTGCCATTCCGACATTGTACTATTCAGACATGTCACCATTCCACTATTCCGACATGCTAACGTCCCAGCATTCCGACAAAGTTTCACTGTGATCCGTAACCCGTAACCCTAACCCTTTCAAAAGATGTGCCGGAATGGCAAGACGTTTAAAAAATAAATAAATACCACCATTCCGACCTTAGGAGCAAAAAATGTTGGAATGATGGGACGTTTCATTAAAGGTTTAGTGTTGCCATTCCAACAATTAGGGCCTAATGTCGGAATGGCGGTATGTCGGAATGGCAGTTTGTTGGAATGGCGGTTGCCCCCCAACACCCTTGGCGGCGGCTAAGCTAACACCATGGAGTGGCTCAGATCAGCTCATAAAGAGCGAAAAGGGAAAGCTAACAACATGTTTTACCACGTAAAACGAACAGCAATAAAAAAGAGGGACACAGCGGCCCACAAAACTCACAAAGAACAAAGAATGTAGCTCACAAACATACAATACACACTAACTTCTAGAATCTGCCCAGACATTAATTAAGCTTCACTTGTAGTCATGTCTTCCTTAATCCAGCTCGCTTCCTCGGCATGGATTAAAGGCGGTTGCAGTGTTCTGCGTTGGCTGTTAAGACAGCGTAGTTGATGGGCAATAAGAAAACAGGCAAAACGGGCGTTTTCTGAGGAAAAATAAAAACATCTTCCTTCTGCAGGCAGGTAAAGAGAGGCTGGTTGCACAGCATCTTTACTGGATCCGGAGCGTGTTTGGTGAACACGGCGCAGTTTTGGCTCGTCCAATGAGATGAAAGACTGCGGCCTAGGCAGCGAAAGAAATCCAGACATCTGTAGGCTCCCTTCTGAGTAATAGTTGTGTAGGCGAAAGCTGATGCTTCCAGCAACACATAACTCTGGGACTGCCGGAACTGCTACTGTATTTATCTCCTCCGGTGTCGGTGGAACTGATGCATTCAGGTGCGTCACAGACAATAGGAGATGGGAGTTTTCCAACCTGGGGTGCTGTGACAAGCAGGCGCCACCTACTGGACATTAGGGTCATTGCACTTTCCTTTGTTTACCAGGCTTTGTTAGTGCAAGGAGGCCGCATATAAGCATTGAGCTGCACGCGGGCCGAGGCTGCAGTGAAGGAGCAACAATGTATTGACACTGTGTACTTTAACACAGTACTTAGCGAGAAGTACTTATAAGAAGTGTGTGACGCATGAAAAAAGTGTCTGCTGGCTGCTCATCTTCCTGTGCTCAGGCTGCTGCAGAGTGTGAATGACAGCTGTAGAGAAATGCAAGCAACATCTTGAAATGATACCGACTGGTGTTATTTCTGAACTCTGGTTCCTGTGTTAATTATGCTATCGCGGCACATCGACCAGCCTCTAACACGTACGAACGCAGGCTCAAGTTAAGTTTGGAGGAAGTTTGAACGATGGAGGAAGTTCCTCAGAGCGATTCATTTTATTTAACAGAATTTCTCTTCAGATTTCTCCTTTGTTAATGTACAGTATGTACAGTCACTGTACATCCACGCAAACACAGCTTTACTCTCTCTACCTGTGCACTGTTGCATATCAAATCTTTACTATAAAACCCACCATGCTAACAGTCTTACAGTATAAATGTAGACGTACAGTACCTTGAACAGAGAGAAGGACGACAACAAATCCACTCGCTGCTGCTGTTAAACTCATAGCTTCTCCTCACGTCTGTTAAATCAGCAGGTCGATCACATACAGCAGAAGTACTGAATGTCAGTTCATCTCATCAAACACTTCTAAATAAAGACGGAAGACGTGGTCACGAGACATTTTGTCTCTCTCTGGTTGGTTCACTTGTCTTGAACACACATCGAGGCGTTAACTAGCTGGCTTCCTTCCTCTTTATATTATTAATATGTATGAAGAGACGAATACCTGTGAACCCTCAAGACAAAATGAAGAAATGATTCTTACTGTTGCTTTACAAACAATGCAGGTAAAACATGGACGTATCAGCAAACTGAACAATAAATGTGATATTGTTCCAAAGGCGAGGCAGCAGAACAGAAAAGGTTCAGTCAGCCTTGATTGTAATTTGAGCTTTTATTAAATTAAAAAGCCTAAACCAGATATTCATCGGAGACTGTGTGAGCTAATGTTTAGACAATAAACTGGATGTGACATGAAACAACAATAGTGAGGACCCAAACGTAAGACACTCTGGAGGCAGGCAGGGTAAAGAACAAAAGGCAAGCTTTAATATCAAACCATGACGGGCTGGAGGCCATGAGACCAGCGGCAGAGTCGGAAGCCCTCGGGAAGCTGGAGAGCAGGACCAGAGTCTTGGTACCGTTGGAGGCCGATAGACGCCAGAGCCTAGCAGCTGGACACCAGAGAAGGAAGCAGGTGACATGGCAGCAGGACTGGAAGCTGGAAACTGGGCACCAGTACTATGGCATGAGGCAGGTGTCACTGGGTGTCACAGAAGGCTGCTGAATGATGTTCTGGTGGGTCTGTTGGTGAGTCAGCAGGCATTGGAAACTCAGGGGCCGGAGAGGCGTCGACAGACCCAGGAACAAGACCTGCGTCGACTCACAACCACAGGGCAGCAGACCCTCCATGGGGCCGGACGGTGGGACCTCCACGGTGCTACGAAGCAAGGTTAGCATGCTGGTGGCTAGCTGAGACAGGAGCTGGAGCAGGCGGGGGGATAGCAGGCTGTTAGTGAAGTCAGTAATTACAAATTGTGGGTCCAACAGCCTTGGTCTTGAGCGGAGTGTCTTTTGGATTAAGTTGTAGGAAAACAGCTTGAGCTTAAAGTCCACAGAACCTGTGATAGAGTTCAGTTTTTAAAAAAATAAGCAGTATCTCTTCAGCTCCTCCAGAGATTTTGTGTCCGCTGGGTCCATTGTTGGTCAGTTGGTATCGTTACGAGTCGAAAAAATGGTGAAGACCCAAACACAAGACACTCAGGAGGCAGGGTAAAGAACAAAAGGCGAGCTTTTGTAACAAAGCTGAAGTTTGAATACAAAATCCAAAAAGCAAGAAAAACAGGAGGAGCAGGCAATACAAGAATTAAAGTACAACTAAATAAAGTACAAACCAAAGAAGTGCTGGGAACACAGTTTTAAATAGACAGGGACTGATTAACAAATTAAAAAACAGGTGAACAGGAAAAAAAAAAGCTGAGAGGGAGAAGTGAAAAGCAAAATATCACACATAAGAAGAGACCTTCAAACCTTGCTTTTAGCACTTTTTACTCTCTTTGTGTTTTTATCCTCACTAAACGGGCTGGGCTGCCCACCTCCTCTTTAAGGAGCCCCCAATAGCCATTTCGGCTCTCGTTTAAAGACTCTTCAACACTTTACATGCATACCAAGTGACCCTGGAGTGAGCTACTCCGGCTGTTTCAACCTGAAGCTAAAGCAACTATCGACAGGATACCACCGACACCGATCCAGGTTACCGGACACTGAACCACCGCAGCTGGGCCTGTGTCGGTAAGTTGTGATTCTGCAAACCTATCTGCTGAGTGATCTAAGGCTTTTCTACATAGTGGGCTCCTGATGTGGAGCCCCGGCATGTAAGTCTCGCTTTGCGCTGCTAACGTTAGCTTCCCACAACAACGGCAATAGCAATAACAACAACAACAATAACAACAACAGCAGCAGCAATTCATTCTATTCCTTAAGACACCTTTACTGGCCACAGCTGTTTCTCTCCCCAGCATTCTTCACCGTACAGATATCAGATATCGTAGCAGACAGCGGGGAAATCGAGAGAAGACTTGAGGCTAAGCTGAAAATACTTTAATATCAGGCTTAACAATAAATATGACATTCTCAGCGTCACTGACTTTCCCCCCCCTGGAAGACGGGACACGGGCCTCTTCTTCATCACCTGCATCTGGGCACTTCCCCCGCGGCAAGACTCGCAGGCAATCCCAGCCTGTGTTTACTCCTGTTCCACAGAGATCCGCAGCTCGTCGCACTGGTTATCCCTCACTGCCCACTCGGCCACCACACCAGGGGTCTCCACCATCGTCTCCATCTCTCCAGAGGTCTCCGTGGAGGTTGGTACTGCACTCCCAGGTGCAGCTTTGCTTGTGATCGGCACATCGCTGGTCAGGCATGTAGCGGTGCTCGGTGGGAGAACTTTCTGCCATCCGGGTGCCTCTGTAAATGACATTAAATCCTCTGCTCTGCACCTGAGTGACCAGTACAGGTCTGTCTCCACCTTGGTCCTCGAGGCAGGTGTGAACGACATTAAGAACGAGCGGTCAGAGGACCTCAAAGTTGATTTCACCCGCCTCGTTGACACTCTGCTGGACACCGGAAAACAGCTGATTATTTCCGGTCCGCTGCCCTCTCCGTGTTATGGTGATGTTAAATCTAGTTGCCTCCGTCAACTCCATACCTTGCTGAAGGGCTACTGTATGCATAACGGCATCCCCTTCGTGGACAATTTTGCCGCTTTTTTAAACCGTCTCTTTTTTTTTTTTTTTAAAAGAGACAGCTTACACCCAAACCGAGAGGGGTCACGTCTCCTATCCTCCAACATCGAACTGACCCTCCACTCATGTACCGCCTGACTCGCTGTAACCTCGTATAGCTCCCCCTACCTGTGCAATAGTCTCACTACACCTAAGTGCATCCCAGTAAGAGTAACAAATAAACCATACAGTTCACTTGCTCTACTTGCTAATCATAGAAACTCACTCACCTTGATTCCGATAAGACCTTCCTCTTGCCTTATAACTCACCCATCAACCTCCAACCCCCCAGCTCCTAGCTCTACTGAATCATTAGATATCATTAGCAACATAGCCCCAGTGCCCCCCACGGTCAGTGGCCTGCAGCATCTTTCCACTCCTGATGATTTTAGTCGTAGGCATGGTCTTGGTTTCTTACACTTTGCCAGGAGCCTTGTTCCCAAAATTGATCTATTTAAAACGTGTTTTTTCAGGTAATGACACTCTTATTGATATAATTTTGACTAATGTCCCCCATAAATACACGTCTATAGGTGTATTTCCAAATGACATTAGTGATCATTGCTGCATTGCATGTGTCAGGAATACCAAAATGCCTAAATCCAAGAGTCAAATCATCATCAAACACTCTTTTAAGCATCAATTGGAATCTTGGCAATTTTTACCTCCGCCAGTCTCACATCCTGGTTTTAATTTTACCCCTTTGTCAACATCTGAGGTTTTGCACGCGTTGCAAACATTAGACTTTAAGAAATCTGCTGGGCCAGATGGTCTTGATCCATTTTTTCTCAAATCAGCCACGCCGTTTATTGCTCAGACAATAACTGATATTTTTAATTTGTCTATTTCTTCTCAGAAATTTCCAGCTCTATGGAAGCAAGCATTTGTCATGACCTTGCTGAAATCCGGTGATCCCTCAGATTTAAACAACTATAGACCAATCTCAAATCTCTCTACTCTTGCAAAGTTATTTGAGTCCCTGATATCCACCCAGCTCCATCAGATTCTTGAGTTTAATAATATACTTAACCCTTTACAATCTGGTTTCAGACCTGGTCATAGTACAGTCACTGCCACTCTGAAGGTCCTGGATGAAGTAAAAACTGCCCTTGATAACAAAAAAGTCTGTTTAGCCTTGTTTATTGACCTTACAAAGGCTTTTGATACTGTGGATCACTGTCATCTTCTTAAAATCACTCAAAAATTGGCTTTAGTGATAATGTGGGTAAGTGGATTAAAAGCTATCGAACAAAACGTGTTCAGTCAGTCCGGTTCGGTACAGTTATATCCGACCCCATCACTCTGAACAAGGGGGTCCCACAGGGGTCAATTTTAGGGCCCTTACTCTTTCTACTCTATATAAATAATATTTGTGATCACCTGTGGTTCTTCTCTTACCATATGTATGCTGACGACACAGTTTTATACAACTCCGCTTCCTCTTTAGAAACAGCATACACTAACCTGCAGACTGATTTTACCCTTCTGCTGCATGCTCTCCTTGATGCCAAGTTAGTCCTCAATGCAAACAAAACCAATATCATGTTCTTTAACCATAATTTCACGACCACCCTACCTCCATTTAAGGCATTGGATAGCACCGTCATAGAGGCTGTAGACAAATACAAATATCTGGGCATCTGGCTAGATAAGGATCTAAATTTCAAACATCACATCTCCTACTTAACAAAAAAGCTCAAATTTTTAGTGAGCTTCTTATACAGATCCAAATCGTGCTTTTCTATTGTTGCCCGCTATTTTAGGCAAACTGCCTCAATACCTCTGCTCAAAGTTTACTGCTGTTCAAATTACATATGATCTTAGAGCTAACAGCTGGTTGCGTTTTAAAGTTCCCTTAATGAGGACAGCTTTAGGGATGAGGACCCTCTCCTACTTTGGGCCTTGGTCTTGGAATGACCTGCAAGTCAAGATGAGGATGGGAACTCTCATCCCTCTTTCTGGCTTTAAACAATTTCTCTCCAAACTATTAATCACCAGTTGCACCTGTGACTCTTAGCTTTCAAATTGTGTTGCACTTTTGGGGTCTCTTTTATGGTATCAATTATCATTGTCTCTTTGCTACCTTGCTCTTGCTATGTATTTTCTCGCTTGTTTTGATTGTTTGTTTTGTAATGCTTCCTGACCAGGACATCCTTGGAAAAGAGATTGTCAAATCTCAATGGATCCTTCCTGGATAAATAAAGGATAAATAAAAAATAAAACAAACTGGTATGAACGAAGGACGGTGGCTTTCATAGTGTCATAATTCAGGCTGTCCCCAATTGACAGAGACGTGCACACCTCTTGGGCTTTACCCACTAGCTTACATTGTAAGAGCTGAGACCACACATTTTTTTGGCCACTTTAACATAGCAGCGATGCGTTCAAACGTGTTTAAATACGAGTCTGCCTCGGACTCTCTGAATGCAATGTGCCTGCTAACATCAAAGCTGTCTTGGGGCGCCTGGGAGATGACTGTGTAGCTGAGGGACTGGCTGCTGCTGCAGCTCACCGCTCTATCTCAAGAGCTTCCAACCTTCAATGCATGGCTTCCACCTCCAACCCCTGGTCTTGCACCAAGTCAACTTTAGCTGCTCGGCAGACATACCAGTCTAAACAGGGAGGGCATGGAGTGGGGAAGGAATACCAGCCAGTACACCCGGTTCAGCCCCAACTATAGGAGCTGGCTCACCAAACAAGCTCCTTTCACTCAGCTTATTACACAGAAGCACCTTTAACCACTGCTTCTTAGCATTAACAGGCACCAACACATCAAAATTAGGTCAGCTTTCTTACATCTCTTCAATGTATCGACGGATTAATAGTAAAGTCTTCTAAATTAAAGCCCCACAGAAGAAAAAAACTGCCAAACAAGCAGAGATGAGGACAAAAAGATTAACCAAACTCACCCGATTCACGACGACGATCGACAAAGAAAGGAAGGACGAGCCCCCAAATCATGTTACGCCGCTGGTCCAGGGGAACCCACGACATAACATGATGAGTGTCTCCCCGTTCTTTTCACTCCCGAGAAAGCCAGTGTCACAGAGGAGTCACATTCAAAGTAGCATTTATTTTGCTTCAGAGGGAGAACAAGGCCAACACAACAAACAAAATAATCTGTTACCCTAACTTCCTGCCGCAGATCAAAAATATGAACAAAAGACAAAATCTTACCTAACTCCTGAAATCGGGATAAACAGGAGAAAAGGCTTCTCCCTCCTACTATGCTACTGCTCTCTGTCTATTTACACACTTCAGATGTACCAGATTGTACTGCAGCTGAGTTATTCACAACTAGATTACATATCACAAACTAAACACTGGTCAGCCTCGACACTGGTCCATGTTGGAAGTGGAGGATTGGTGGAGAAGGAGATTGCAGTCAGCCAGCGGTTCAAAAAGGGCTCCTCTCCTCCCTCTGACCAATCCTGTGTCAGCAATCAAGCTGAGCCAGCCAATCAGCAGGTCCAACCTGCTCTCAATCAGAAACACACACACACACTGAGGAGGAGAGACAGATCAGCAACAAATACAAACACAATAATGACTCAGGGTCACGACATCAGTTAAGGTGAGTCAGCTTTATTTGATCACAGTTCCTTGTTGTTTCAGGGTGAGCATCAAAGTTTATCACATTCAGTTTCATCAATGGACAAATAATGAGGAAGTAAGGAACAAGTCAGAGAAAACAGACTGATTTAAATGTTATTTGTGTCCATTATTGATATATAAAACCTTTATTCTGAAGGTAAACACAAAAAGAGTTTGTTTAAACTGAAATCCAAAACTTTCTGCACACTGTCGCCCTCTGCAGCACAGAGAGGGAACTGAAATAATGTTCAAACTACAGAGTTGTTGCTGGAAGCTGGATGTTTATTTCAATCAGCCACTGCAACACTTTGAAAATGTTACAGCTACAGAGTGTGATAGAGCTGGGCTCATGTTACATTTCAATGTGTTTTAATATATAATGTACATGCTGTGAGATACTGTGCTTCCTGTTCCACATGTCTTTCTCTGCCAGGACAGGTGTGATGTGATAGGCCAATCAGTATTTCTT